>NW_020953945.1:2472862-2583809 GCF_900497805.2 Vombatus ursinus | reverse complement strand
AGGTAACAGCTAATAACAATAGCTAATATTTATACAGCACTTTAAGGTTTGTAAATGGATCCACATGATTATTTCATTTGATCATCATAACAACCCTATAAAGTAGGTGCTATTAACATTTTCACTTGACAGATGAGGAAATTGAATCTGATAGAGGATACATGGTTTGCCAAGGGTCGCATGGCTAGCCAGTGTCTGAAGAAGGATTAGAATCGAGGTCTTCCTCAATCTAAGTCTAGCACCCTATCCACTACTTCACCTGGCTGGCATAGCCCTGTGAACATCCTGGCCAGGGTGTGCTGGAATTCTCGGTGGTACAGAAGTAAACAGAATGGATGGCCTTCTAGGTGGAAGAAGTAGGCTAGCAAGACCTAGGAAGCCATGTTTCTGATGAACAGCTAAATTATAGAAAGCATAGCATAAGATTTCTTAGCTCTATAAACTCAAATAGTAACAGATTCAACTCAAAATTCAACGTATACATATTAATTGCCTGATATATGTAAGCCACTCCTCTAGGTTCTAACAGATAGAAAACAAAAATTGAAAAAAAACCAGTTCTTACCCTCAAAGATCTTCTATTCTGCTAAAGGGATACACTACGTACCCAGATAAGGAAATAAAAAGTATTTTAAAAAGTAATTTCAGGGGGAAGAGTATTCTAATGCCTGGGGGAGGGGAAAATCAAGTAACCCTTCATGGAGGAAGGTGCAGCTAAGCTGGGCTTTGATGGAAGCTGGAGATTCTACAAAGTGGAGGTGAAAAGTGAGTGTATTCCTGACATGGTGGACCAGTAATAAAGGCATAGAGACTGGACATAAAATGTAATGTGTACAGAATATCTAGCCAGCCAGTTTGATTCAAATAGAAGGTGTGCTAAGGGAAATTGCATGATAATGAATTGAAAAGTAGGTGGAAGGCAGATTGTAAAGGGCTTTAAAATGCCAGGGAGAAAAATTTATATTGGATCCCAGAAGCAAAAGGCAGCTATTGAAGACTTATTAGTAGGATGGAGTGTAATGGTCAGATCTGAGCTTTAGGAATGTTGGTTTGGCTGCTGTTTGGAGGATAGTTTGGAGTGGGGAGAGACTTTGAGACAGGGGGACCAAACAGAAGGCTATTGCCTAGTCCAAAATGAATAGGAATGGGTGTCAAATTAGGCTGGTGGTAGTCTCAGCAGGAAAATGAATGTGAATACATGACTAATAAGGAAATGTGTTTTACATGACTATGCATGTATAAGCTAGGTCAAATTGCTTGCCATTTCAGAAGGAGAGAGGAGGGAAGTAAGAGAGGGAGAAAATTTGGAACTCAAAATTTTAAAAATTAATATTAAAATTGTCTTTTTATGCAATTGAGGAAAATATTTTTTAAAAAAATGAATGTGAATGATATTGTAGAAGCAGCAAGACTTGGTAACTGATTGCACGTGGAAATCAATGGGGAGGGAAGAATCAAGGATGACCCTGAGATTGCAAGCTTTGAGGATCCCATGGATAGTGGTGCCTTAACAGAAACAGGGAAGACTTGGATCATAGACCAAAGCATTTCAGGGCTGTGGTAGAGGAACTTTGAGATTTTCAAGTCCAGCCTCCTCATCTTATAGACAGGGAAACTGATGCCTAAAGTGGTAGGATAACTTGGCCAAAATTACACAGTTTTTGAACTCAGGTCTCCTGATCCCAAATGTATTTTTTTGCCTTTATCCTTTTTTTATTAATTAATTTATTTTTAGTTTTCAAAAATCACTTCCATAAGCTTTTGAGTTTTAAATTTTTCTCCCCCTCCCTCTTTGCCTCCCTCCCCAAGATGGCATGCAATCTTATATAGACTCTACATATACCTTCTTTTTAAACATATTTTCACATTAGTCATGTTGTAAAGAAGAATGGGAATGAATGGGAGGCACCACAAGAAAGAAGAAACAAAAAAAGAGAGAGAGAGCAAATAGTCTGCTTCCATTGGCATCCAGACTCCATGGTTCTTTCTCTGGATGTGGATAGCATTTTCCATCATAAAGCCTTTGGAGATGTCTTAGATCCTTGCACTGCTGAGAAGGGCTAAGTCTATCAATATTAGTCATCACACAATGTGGCCGTTACTGTGTACAACATTCTCCTGGTTCTGCTCACTTCACTCAGCATCAGTCCATACAAGTCTTTCCAGGTTTTTCTGAAGTCCACTTGCTCATCATTTCTTATAGCACAATAGTATTCCATTACATTTATATACCACAACTTGTTCAGCCATTCCCCAATTGATGGGCATCGCCTCCATTTCCAATTCTTTGCCACCACAGAAATAGCTGCTATAAGTATTTTTGTACATGTGAGTCCTTTTCCTATTTTTATGATCTCTTTGGGATACAGCCCTAGAAGTGGTATTGCTGGGTCAAAAGGTATGCACATTTTTATAGCCCTTCGGGCATAGTTCCAAATTGCTTTTCAAAATGATTGGATCAATCCACAACTCCACCAACAATGGATTAGGGTTCCAATTTTCCCACATCTTCTCCAACATTTATCATTTTCCTATTTTGTCATGTTGGCCAATCTGATACGTGTGATGTGGTACCTCTGAGTTGTTTTGATTTGCATTTCTCTAATCAATAGTGATTTAGAGCACTTTTTCATATGATTATATATAGCTTTAATTTCTTCATCTGAAAACTGCCTGTTCATATCCTTTGACCATTTATCAATTGTGGAATGATGTAAATTCTTATAAATTTGACTTAGCTCTCTATGTATTTTGGAAATGAGGCCCTTATCAGAGACACTGGTTGTAAAATTCTTTCCCATTTTTCTGCTTCCCTCTTGGTTGTATTGGCTTTGTTTGTGCAAAAGCTTTTCCATTTAATGTAATCAAAATTATCCATTTTGTATTTTGTAATGTTCTCTAAATCTTTTTTGGTCATAAATTCCCAAATGTATTTTTATGGACTCTATATATTTGGATTTTTCAAAATGCTTTTAAAATGTTCCCTTAGGAGTTAGTTATGTATTTTTAAAAAATCTTTTCCCTTGGGGATAAGCTAGGGACCTTCTTAATTAAATAAGGAGTGAAGCAAAGATGTCCATTATCACCACTTAATATTATATTTAATTTAATTTAACTATATTTAATATTATATTAGAAATTCTAGCTATAGCAATAAGACAAGAAAAATAAATTGAAAGAATAAAAATAGGCAATGAAGAAAAAACTATCATTCATTGTATATGATGTGATGGTATACTTAGAAAACCCTAGAGAACCACCTAAACACTAGTTGAAATAATTAACTTCAGGGGCAGCTAGGTGGCACAGTAGATAGAGCACTGGCCCTGAAGTCAGGAGGACCTGAGTTCAAATCCAGCCTCAGACCAAACATTTGACACTTATTAGCTGTGTGACCCTGGGCAAGTCACTTAACCCCAACTGCCTTAAAAAAAAAAGAATAAAATAATTAATTTCAGCTAAGTTCCAGAATATAAAATAAATCCATATAAATCACCAGCATTTCTATCTATAACCAACAAAATACAGTAGTAAGAGATAAAGAGGGAAATTCCATTTTATTGCCATGACAGAAAGAGATCTCTTATTATTCTTTATCAGCTAATGAACATTTCTAAGGGCAGTGATAAGAAGGGACAACCAAAATATCATAAACTCAAGCTAGTTAAGACTTGGCCAGTTTCCTATTTAATAGAAGAATATGACAGGAGCCCAGGCCACCCCGGCCCTGCCATGTGTTTTTCATTTATTGACAAACCCTTCAGACAAACCCTTCAGACATTTCATGTCTCTTTCTTCTGGAGGGAAAGTGGACCTATAACTGTGATAGGGAACTTCCAGTGTGGAAACTCCCTCCCCCAATGCAGATCAGCAACTCATTTGTAAGGCATAGCCTTAGAAAGTTGCCTGAGAGCACTGAGACATTACATGCTTTAAGTGCCCAGGGTCATAAGCCAGTATACATACATATATACATACATATATACATACATACATATACATACATATATATATACATATATATATATATATATAATCAGCCTGAACTTGAACTTGAACCCAGGGCTTTGTGGCTCTCTCTACCATGCTATTCTGCCCCTTATTGTCTCAATGCTCCACAGTCAGGGTGTCTAGGTAGAGACTGTGTTTTCTAATTCTCTGTGCATTTCTCTCCTATTTGGGAAAGCCAGGATGGAGGCAGCCATAGATTTTCTGCCTCTCAGGTAACATTTATCATTTAAAACAGAGCATTTATAGGTCTCGTGGCCACTAAAATAAGGGGCAGCATGGTGTCAGGAAAAGAATACTGGATTTGGAGTCTAATGGCATACCTTTGAGCTTTCTTAGTTATGTGACTTTGAGCAAATTACAACTTCTCTGAGTTTCTCTTTCCTCTTCTATGAAATGAGGAGTTTGGATTAGGTCCCTTCCAACTCTAACAATCCATGAACCTATGAACTTTCCTATTCTTACATGCCATCATGTTAGGAATTCTCTAAGGCTGGGTCAGCATAGTGCATGAGCCCTAGGGGGAATATCCAGAAGAGAGGGCTTAGAGTATGGCCAGTGACAGACTGCGCACCAGTTAGTTAAGGAAGAGAAGGACACTCATCGCCATATTAGCCAGTGGGACATAAATATTTTTGGCTACAGAAACTGTCAAAGACTACCTACCGAGGCACAGAAGGGATGTAATCTGTAATTATAGGGGGACTACCCCCAGCAAAATCACAGTTCATAGAAGTATTAGAGTGTTTATGGAAAATTAGAACGGAGAGAACTTTTAAAGATCATTGAATCAAATCCCTCATTTCACAGGTAAGTAATCAAGGGTTACAAAGGGTAAGAGACTTGCCCAAAATGACACAGATAGTAATTAAAAGAGTTGAGATTCAAAACTAGATCTTCTGACTCTGAATCTAAACCTCTTTCTCTTTTACTGTTATTTTTTCATCATCTTGGTTCAACCTTTTCATTATATAGATGAGGGAAGCGAGGCCCAGAGAGGAGGAGAGAGAGATTTACCCAAGGTTGCACAGTAAGACAGGGGCACAGTCAGAACAAGACCCAGATCTCCTGCTTTATTACCCAGGGCTCTAACTCCAAATGGTTTATATCTCCATTCATCATTAGGCCTTCAGCAGCTTTGAGCCTTCCCCTCTTCCATCCTGAAGCCTTCTCTCATTCTCACACAGACATGTTCTCAGGAGCCATATTCATCAAGCTGGCCCTTGTGTTGGATCTTTATATGACCATCTTCATCCTTTTGGTTATCACAGGGTTCTTCACAGCTTCACATGATTCCTTGGGGCTCTGGCCACCACTGGAGGTTTTCTAGTTGACTTGCTGCCCTCTAACACACCTAGTCTCTTTAGAATTGTGTTTATTTCCCATAAGGCAGGTTGGGGCAGTGGAAAAAGCACTGGCCTGAAGCATAGCAGATGTTGTTATAGCCCCTTATTTTAACTTTATGTGAAATTCTGCTTCAAGTCTGCTTCTTGTAAACAACCTATTTTGGATCCTGCTTTCCAGTCCATACTACTATCCTCGTGATTTTATGGGTGAGTTCATCCCATCTATGTTCAGTTATACTTGTTAATTGAATCTTTCTTGTCTTTTCCCCTCATCCAGTCCCCACCACAGAATCTTACCCTTTTTAATTCCCTTTAATTCTCACCTTCACAATTGACTCTAAGAAGCCAGAGTTGATTTTGCTTAGGACTAATACCTCCCTAAATCTAATCTCACTCCTAATTCACCCTCCCTTCTCCCTATTCCCACTTGATTCTCTTATAAGTTTAGTATGTTTCTACATTAAAATGTTTGTGTGTGAGTATGTGTGTATTGTGGCTTATGTGTTTGTGTGTATACACAATCGTCCTTTGCCAGGTTCAAATGAAAGTGGGGCTCATATGTATCCCATTCTCCCCACCCCTTCTTCCCTGTTTATATAGTCTTCTTCTCCCACATCCTGATTATATGAGATAGCAAGCATTTTAAGCACTTACTATGTCTCCTACACTGGAATAAATGTTGCTTTTACCTTGGAAAAAAGAAGCCTCAGGGGGCACATGATACCTAGCAAGTATTTGAAGAGACATAATATGGGAGAAAGATCAGACTTGTTCTCTTTGGCCCCAGGAGCAGTGGGGGAGGGGGGTTGGAGGAGGGGAAGTTCCAAAGGGTCAAAGTTTAGCTCTATGGAAAGAAGAACTTGCCAACAGTGAGAGCTGCCCCAAGGTCAGAGGGCATAAGTTGGGAGGCAGGGCCCTCCCCTCACTAGAAGCCTCCATGCAGAAGCTGCATGAAAGTTCATCAAGGATAATACAGTGGGGATTCTTCAGGGTTATAGTTTGGACTCAATAGTCATTCAGTGGAGGGAGTTAAGGATCCTCAGTCCAAAGCAGCACCTGAATAATCAGCAAGTGAACCCAAAGCGCCCCCTACAAACACACATTGAATTCCAGGGTCAATGCAAGTGGGCAAATGGAGCAGGTGAGGTGGCATCATGCAAAGAGAATGTGACTAGATTTAAAAGGTCTGGGGCTGCATCCTAGCTCTGATACCTAGATGGTATTGGGTGGGTCACTGGCCTATTCTAGACCTCAACTTCTTCCTCTGTGGTTACCTCACTCAAAGTGAGAACCTGAAAAGACCTTAGCTTAAAAGGGCCAGGGTCTCCCATTGCATCCTGGGCCACCTCCAGTCATCCTGATGAATATCTGGCCACCAGACCCAGATGGCTCTGGAGGAGAAAGTGAGGCTGGTGACCTTGCACAGCTCTCCCTCACTCAAATCAAAATCAATTGCAAGTCATGTCATCATCTCTCTGATGTCATGGTCCTCTTCAAGAATGAAGGACAAACACAACAATCTTCCTCTGTAAAATTAGGGCATTGGAGCAGATGGTCCCTTGAAGCTTGAAATCCTATGCATACTAATAACTGATTTGTTTGAACCTCACAACAACCCTAGGTGAGCTGGCCACCACAGGCAGGACAACAGATTTTGGGCCACAAAGGAACTCACATGACTCCCTCCATTTGTAAAGGAGGAAATTAAGGCCCAGGTTACTTGTCCAAGGCCTTACAGGAACTTAGCAATAATACGTGCTTAATAGATGCTTAGTGATTGACTTCAGTGACAGAGCCAGATTTTGACCCCAAGTCCTCTGACTTCCAAATTCAGCCCTGTACCATTGTGTGTTATTGTTGTTGTTATCCCCGTTTTATAGATTAGGAAACTGATAATCAAAGGGGTTAAGTGGCAGGGAGGAGGGGAAATGTGCATTTCTGTAGCACCTTTAATAAATATTATCTCATTAGATTTTCACAACCCAGGGAGGTAGGTGCTATTATTATCCTCACTTTACAGCTGAGGAAACTGAGGCAGACAGAGATTAAGTGACTTTCCTAGGATCACACATTTAGTAAAGGCCAGAGGCAGGATTTGAACCCAGGTCTCTCTAGACTTCATGGTCCCTGCTACATCTGCTATACCATATCATACATGATTCCTGGCCATTACCACAGAGTATTGGGTCAGAGCCTAGGTAGATCAGCAGAAGAGAACCAGGTGGGCCCAGAACCAAAGGATTCTCTGAGGTGGGTGAGCCCAAACCCTGACAGAAAGCTAGGAAGGAGACACAACATTAAAGCAGCAATGGTTTCTATGTTACTGCACTGTGTTCCTTCTACTGGAATCTAATGTCCTCATTTCTCTCCTCATCCTCGGCAGGTGGCTTGGCCTCTGTGATTTACACTGATGCCCTGCAGACGGTCGTTATGCAGGTCGGCTCTTTCATCCTCACTGGCTACAGTAAGTACAGCCAGGTGAGGCCAGAGACTTCCCTGGGGAATGGAGGGTGGACCTGGAGCAGTGGGAGGCATCAGACAAGATCCAGGAGCCAGGTCGCCTGTTCTTGGTTTTGTCCGTCTGTCCATCTCCTCTAGGGTTTATATTTCTGCTCTCTAAAAATCTGTGATTTTAGCAGTGAAGGACTCTAGGGAGGAGAGGAAGAATCCACTTTATCATGGAGAGCAGTGTGGTCTAGCAGAGAGGACACTGACCCTGGATTTAAATCCTAGCTATGGCATTTAACTCTGTAATTCTGGCCAAGTCACTTTCACTCTCTTTGCCTCAGGGTGCTTATCTGTAAAATGAAGGGATTGGACCAGATGACCCCTAAGGGTCCTTCTAGCCCCAGATGTATGATCCTATTATCTCAGAGCCTCAGTTTCTCATCTCTATTATGGGGATGTTAATGCTTACACTCCTTGTGTCCCAGGGGTGCTATGAGGAAAGACCTATAGAAATGGGAGTTGAATGTGGTAAATGACATTAAGATGTCATTTAGTGAGACCCCCTACCCCTCCTCCCACTCTGGGCTTATGATTTAACTTGCTGCCAATAGGGTGTAGTGGAAAGTAGGCTGGCAGGATTTTGAGTCGGGGACCTGAATTCAAATCTGATCCTTACTGCTTGTGTGGCCAAGCCACTTCACTGTTCTGGGTCTGTTTCTTCTTGTCTGCAATGAAGGGGTTAGACTTAGATGACCTGGGAAAGTCTTCTGGCTCTTGAGTCAAGGATCCCCATTTCCCTGAATCAGCATTCCCATCTCTGATTCACATCAACTCCCAGGCTGATACCTAGACAGAAACTAGTGGAATTTGGATCAAAGCTTTTCAGTAAATCAGGGTACAAAACCACCTCTACCATTGTTGAAGGATGAAGTAGTCAAGAATAGGACTTATTTTTCCCAGGGAACCAAAATTTATCCTTTTTGCCAGGAAATGTTTACTTCAACCATTTCCATGGAAACCATTCTATAGTTTATCACACACTTCTCTGCCTCAGTAAAGAGAGAATGGTCAACACCACCAGGTGCACACCATGCTCAGCAGCATTGCCCTCCTTCTTGTAGGTACAACCACCACCTGGCTGGAACAGAGACAGAAACTAAGCAGGAGGCTGCAGACAATGCCCATAAATTCCCTGGAGTTGAGGCAGTCAGCTGAATGGCTCTAGGGGAAGAATGCCTGCCTGCCCATTCAGTTCAGTCTTGGGGCAGGGACTAGAAGAACTGGCAGATGGGGGCCATATGTCTCTGGTTACCGTAGCCATTTGCATTATGTCCTCATTTTACTGAGTTTATCCAATGTGTTTTAGCAGTGAGTCTAGACTGCTTTTGTGGTGCAACTTAGAAAGACTATAGCACCTGTACAATCCCTCTTCTGCAACTCTGGGAACCCACTTTTAATTCTCTTGTTTCTGATGTTTCATTATTACATGGAGGTGGCCTGATGGTTCTCCAAGAGAAAAACAAACTCTCACCTAATTGGAAAGTCTTAACATGTGAGTCCAATGACAGGATGATTCAAGCACCAACCTGGCTAAGCCAAATGGACCACGGGGTAATGAATTTTGGATCCACAAAAATTCATCACTCAATTGGCAAGCATTTTTTAAGTGCCTACTATGTACCACTCTTCTAGACATTGATGATACAAAGACAAAATTTTTTAGCCCTACCCCCAGGTAGCTTAACCACCAGGGTGTGGAATTCTTATCATCTTCTTTGGTGATGGGCATACCCCCATGAAATTATAAGCATAAGCACATGCCCTGCCCAAAAAATATCCAGCCCTACCACCTGGTAGTGAACCTCTCTGCACTTAGCCAGGCTGGTCCTTGGTCAGATGCTGAACCTCTACTGAAACCTTTCTACCTAAGCAGAACCTGCAAGAACCTATACTCTGCTGTCACCACCTTTGGGAGTCCATGGGGACTCAAATGGATAATGAGACATCAGAGGAAGACCAAAGAGGAGGACTATTGTTATCCAACTTGATTTCACAAACATTATTAAGTTTTTACTACTACACTTTATTAGGCGCTAGTGATTCAAGAACAGACTGGAAATTACCCCTGCCCTCTGGGAACTTACATTCTCCTGAGGTAAATAATGTGTCCACAAGTAAATAGGATACAAAATAATTTGAGGTGGGAAAGAGGATGACCTAGAAGGGATCAGAGGTGGAAAGGACAGGGTGAGAGGTGAAAAAGATGATAGGTTTAGGTCACTATGAATGTTGATGACATTCATGTACATTAACATGTCATCATGGTCTGAGGACAGCTCACCCTGTGTGACTCAGAGTTAACTTTTTTCCTGATCTTTTTCAGCCTTTGCAGAAGTGGGAGGATATGATGCCTTCACTGAGAAGTACATGAAAGCCAGCCCATCTGTTGTCACAGATGAAAGTATAACCCTGCACCCAGAATGCTACATGCCCAAAGCAGGCTCTTTCCACTTCTTCCAGGATCCCATCACTGGTGAACTCCCATGGCTAGAAATGGTCATTGGAATGAACCTCATTTCTGTTTGATACTGGTTCACAGACCAGGTAAGAAGTTGTTGTTGAGCTGTTTTTCAGTTTTTCATTTGGGATTTTCTTGGCAAAGGTATTGGAGTGGTTTGCCATTTCCTTCTCCAGATCAATTTACAGATGAGGAAACTGAGGCAAACAGGGTTAAGTAACTTGCCCAGGGTCACACAGCTAGTATCTGAGGCCAGATTTGAATTCATGGAGTCTTTCTGACTCCAGGGCCTGATCCAGGCCCTATCCAGCACTCTATCCACTATGGTGCCACCTAGCTGCCCAGGTGAGAAACTGACCTGGTGATAGGGATGCCCCAGCTATAGGATCTTGCTAATGTTGACTTCTGCTCTCCAAAAAATCTATACAATAAGAGGGACCTAAGGACCCCTTAACCTTTCTCTACAGTGGGAAGAGTGAGATCCTCTCGCCCAGCCCTCTCATTTTGCAGATGAGGAGATTGAGACCCAGAAAATGATTTGTCTAAGACTAGTAAGAGATAGACGTGGAATTTGAACCTAGGTCCTCTGACTCCCAAACCAGTTCTCAGTCCACCAGACAGTTCAACCCCTTCATTTATAGACTAGTAAACTCTGGCTCAGAGAGCTTAGGGGACTTGCCCAAGATCACCAAGGTGGAAAGTAGAGGATATCTTTTTTTATGTAATGCTCTTCCCACCCATCTCCACCTCTTAGAAGTCTTGGCTTTCTTCAAGGCTCAGCTCAGGGACCACCCCAGGAGGCCTTTCCTCATTCTCCTGCTTTTAGGTCTCATCACCACTTGAAATCTCTGTAAATACTTCATATTTACTTACTTGGGTACACGGTGTATCCCCTTAGAGTAAACTCCTTGAGGACAGGAATTACTGCATCTCTGTCATTGTATTCTCCAGCCTAATGCAATGCCTGATGTCAAATAGATGCTTTTACAAGGGAATATTTATTTCAGAAAGTATAATCATAAATATGCAAATTTACTCCCCCAACGCAAGGGAGCCATAATCCTCCTCTTCCCTTGCACTGCCTCTGTCTCTGGGGAGGTCAAGAGGATTAGGTTCTGTATCAAATTGCATACCATCTAAGGGTGGGAAGGAGAGAGGAAGGGAAGGAGACAATTTGGAACTCAGAATTTTTTTTAAAAAGAATGTTAAAATTGTTTTTACATGAATTGGGAAAAAATAAAGTGTTATTTAAAAAAAAAAGAGGATTAGTTCATAGCTTAGCTCTGTTCCCATAGAGCACAATCCCAGTTCCAAGTCTAAATACACCCCCATCACCACCACCAGGGCTTGAGTGTCAGGGCTTCCAGGTTGGGCTGGCCAGCTGCACCACTCCACCTACAATCCTGGCTGTAGCTGTGCCATGGCTGGAACTCCTGGGTCCTGCAGAGATCACCTATGGCACCCAAAACTGAGGAGGACAAACAACACAGAGCAGAAACAAACACCATCAGACCCATTTCTCAAAGCTGAGATATAAAAGAGGTAAGCAGAAGAAGATAAATCCTTTTCCTCTCACCAGTCCAGTTCCTGATGTCCACACTGGGCTCAGCAGAGAGGAGTCATTGAAAAGAGCACAGCAGAAAAGGATGTCCAAAAAGAGAGCGAATGGTTCAGAGGCAGCTAGATGGTGCAGTGGATAGAGTACCAGTCCCAGATTCAGGATGACCTAAGTTCAAATTTGGCCTCAGACACTTGACACTTAGTAGCTGTGTGACCCTGGGCAAGTCACTTCACCCCATTGCCTTGCCAAAAAAAAAAAGAGAGAGAGTAAAAGATTCAGTCTTCCAGCCAAAGAAGACTCCCCCACACAGGTGGTAGAGGCTATAGTGGGTTCCATGATAGGCAAACTAAGTGTGCTCAAAAGGCCCCTCTCAGAGCATCTCCATGTCAGAACTGGGCATGCTCAGAGAAGTCAAGGTTACACTTCATATTCATTGAACTGAATTAAGTGGCAAAGCTAAAATCCAAAGCCAGAACCTCAGACTCCAAATGGAGTAGCTTTCCATTACACCTTTGGTCTCTAAAACGACAGCTAACAAATGAAAGAAAAATCTTTTATTAAGCACTTACTACACTTACTAAGCACTGTGGAAAGGGCTGGGGATGTAAATGGAAAGAAAAGCAAAAATGGCCCCTGTCCTCAAGGAGCTTACATTTTAATGGGGGAAATGACACACATTAAGAAGTGTTGGCCAGAGAGGGGAACAGTGTTGTTAGCAACAAAAGTTCCGTGAAGCCACTGGTGAACCAGGAAAAAAAAAACAACTTTTTATTAATAGCCTAGCAAGGCCAGGTGTCCCATGTGTGGGCACACCCTTGAGGCATGAAAGTACAGCCTTTTATTCCTAGGCCCGAATGGCAGTTCCCTCCTCTCTTTTCCCATTGGCTGGGTAATGCAGGATTGATAGCCTATCCGGAGTGCCTAATTTCCCCACGTGAGTCTCTGCCCCCAATTACATCTCCCACTCCCCACATTTCCTGGTCAACAGCTGTCAATACCCCAGCAGCTACTCATCAAGGGGGTTTGGGGACTTCTCCACACCCCGATGAATGATATGCAGAAGCAACATTCCCAGCCACATTTTCTACAGTGAGTGGGACCATGGGGGAATAGATTGACACACCTCATCCAAGAACAATGACAGTTGACTTGATCATGGTTATTGGTTCTAGAACTGGAAGGAGGAAAATGGTACAGGAAAGGTGGTAAGGTCGAGGAGGTAGTTGGAGAGGAGGGAGTAAGTGAAGCATAGTTTAGCCTTTCCTAAAATAGTATTCTGGGAGAGGTAGTCAACAGAGGACATGTCCTCCAGTCAATAAACATTTATTAAGCACCTAGCAGGTCCCAGACACTGTGCTAAGCATGAGGATACAAACACCAAAACAGAAAGACAGTCCCTGCTCTCATTTTGTGTTGTTGAGTCATTTGGGTTGTGTCCAACTCATTTGGGGTTTTCTTGGTAAGGATATTGGAGTAGTTTGTCATTTCCTTATCTAGCTCATTTTACAGATGAGGAAACTGAGGCAAACAGGGCTAAGTGACTTGCCCAGGGTCACACAGCTAGTAAATGTCTGAGGCCAGATATGAACTCATGAAGAAGAGTCTTCCTAATTCCAAGTCCAGTGCTCCATCCACTGGGCCATCTAACTGCCCTTCCTGACCTCAAGGAGCTTACAATCTAATGGGGTAAGACATACGAAAGGAAGGTGAAAGGGTGGGTAGGTAGTCCCTCTGACTTCTCCCCAAAGTCCCAAAGTAGTGCAGCCATATGGGAAATGGAATGTCTGTACTAAGTCCCCTCCTTAAATGAAGGTTTTGGAGGTGTGGGTGGAAAGGTAGCTGTCTAGGAGGCTGTAATATAGCTATATAGAGGAAGTGAGTTTCCCATCCATCTTCTTTCAAATGTTCCCAGAACCATATAAGGGAAACAGTGCAAATGTGAATATCTACATTTGATCAAAGAGGAAACTGAAACCCAGAGAGGTTAAATTACTTGCCGGGACATTATCTAGCCTTGGCTAGAAGACCTCCATTGACAGGAACACACCAGCTCCTTCAATCACCCATTCCTCTTTTGAAAAATTTCTAGGAACTAATTTGACCAATCACCAACAGACCCAGAATTTCAATTTTCTTTCTTTTGTTCCTTCCTCTCGGTGTCTGTTTCTGTCTTTACCCTTTCCCTCTCCTCTTCTTTTTTCTCTCTCCCTCACCCTTTTCTATCTCCCTCTCTCTCCTCTTTCACCTTCTTTCTCTTCTCTTGCTCTCAACACACAAACTCATTTGTGTTTTCAGGTATGGTTCAGATTTCATAGGATTGTACATTTAAAGCTAGATGAGGTGTTTGAGAGAAGAGTGTCTCAAATTGGGTCCCTTCATTTTATAGAGGAACAAACTGAGGTCCACAAAGGGAAAGAGACTTGTCCAAGGTCACACAGTAAAGAACAAAGACGACAACAACAACAAAAACCTGTCACAGCAACACACCTCTAATTCCACACTATCAGAGTCATTCAGGCTGGGCGTTTGGCTCTGATCAGGGCAGCAAGAGTTGGTTTGTGAGGATTTCATGATCATCCTTCAGGACATTAACCTAATGAGATGCAGAATATGCCCCCAAGCATCCACAGCTTGCCTCAATGAGAAAGGATGTATCAATCATACATCAATTCATCTAAAATCCTCTCTAACCTATTTATATTTTCAGCAAATACCCTTTGTGTTCCCATAAATGTACTTCTTAATTTCCCTTCCCTGACTTGAATTCAGGCTTCTTTTCTGCTCAAAAGCTTTTGAAAAGCTGTGACACAGATGATTTAAGTCCAAAGGAAGCCACTAGCAAGATGAATGCCTTGGAATCATGGCATAGTGGAAAGAGAACAGAATTTGAAGTCAGAAGGTCTGGATTGAAATCCCAGTTCTGCCACACAATGTCTGTGTGACTTTAGGAAAGTCGCCTCCCCTCTCTGGTCCTGAGTTTCCTACTTGGTACAATGAAGAGCTTAGTGTTGATCTTGAAGCCTCTTTCCAGCTTCAGTTCTATGAATCCTGTAATTCCACAAATTTAAAGATGAGTGATCTGCATTCACCAACATTGAGCTAAGAATCTTTATGCCAGTTTTGGCTGGTCCCTCCACCTCAGCCCTGAACTTCTGAACCAACAATGCTGTCTAGCATTGTTTCAGTCATGTCTGACTCTTTGTGACCCCATTTGGGGTTTTCTTGGCAGAGATGCTGGAGTGGTTTGCCATTTCCTTCTCCAGCTCATTTTGCAGATGAGGAAACTGAGGCAAACAGGGTTAAATTACTTTCTCAGGGTCACATTAAAAAAAGTGTCTGATGCAGGATTGGTATAGGGTAGGGAAGAAGAAGAGAAAGAAATGGCAGCATTATAGAAGGGAAACATTTTCACTCAGAATCATACATAAGGGAAGGTTGATCAGGGGAGTTCCTGATCAATTTGATGGGCTTATAAGGACCCAAGATTTTGGGGTACATGATGGGTACCATCCTTCACCACTATGGCTATGGGGAGAAATTATAGCCAAATAAGGGGTGGAGGAGATAATAAAAAACAAGTTAGACAATTTCTAGAATGTAATGTCAAAATATTTTGTAGATACCCTGTTTCCCAGAGCTAAGGCCCAGTAGGCTGTGTCCTGAGCTTGGCATAACAATAATCCTTTGTGCTCAGGATGATATCACCCTCTGACAAAGTGTATTGTTTGGACTAGCACCAGGTGTTTATGGAGGGATTTAGCTCCCCGTTTCGCAGGGCCATCCATCACATATTCACAGTCCATGTGCTTTGTCACTGACAGGTACTGCACTCCTCTTCCCATCCCAGAACTCTGGTTCTGTGCCTCACAGGGTGGGCACAACCCCCAAGACTTCAGACAATACCATTCCCACACAGCTCAAGGGAAAAGTAACTCAAGACCTAAAAATGATTATGTCACAGTCCAGTGCAGGACATATATAAGACCTGCCTTTAGGCCAGTATGTTAAGCCCTCCTTCTTAAGAGGGAGGTCTTCCACATGCATACATCACTTTCCTTACTCTGAAATTAATTAAACTTCTAATTTGTGTCTTGACTCTCCTGTGTCTGGCTTGCTCTGTTTGTTTGACCCTGGAGACCCACAGGGTAGAGGCCAGTTCCAGTCCAGTTGCAATGCAATTGCTTTTGTAGAAATAAATGTGTTTCAATGGGGTCAATAATAGCAATATTATATGATGATCAACTGTGAATGATGTAGCTATTCTGATCGAGACAAGGACCCAAGACAATTCCAAAGGACCCAGGATGAAAGATTCTTTGTATATCCAGAGACTTTGTGGCTGTTGTTTGTTCTTCGTTCTTGAGAGAACTGGGGAACTCTGGGTGCACACTGAAGCAGACTTTTTTTTAACTCTTTATTTTATTTTGCGTTTTCTTTTGCAACATGGCTAATGTGGAAATATGGTTTGCATGACTGCGCATATAAAATCGATATCAACTTGCTTCTCTTCTCAAGGAGGGGTGAGGGGCAAGAGGGAGAGAGAATTTGGAATTCAAAAATTTTTAATTATTATTAAAATTTTTACATGAAATGGGAAATATTTAATAAAATAAATATATGTTTTAAAATAAGGGGGGAAAAGACTCTTTGAGACCCCAACTCTGTCACCCAATGTGTCAGCCATCCCTCCAGTTCTGGGTCATCCTCAAATTCACTGTGCGTGTCCTATGTGCCTTTATCCTAGTCACTGATTAAGATGTTAAATGCCTTTGATTCAGCAATCCCATTAACTGCTTGTATACCCTAAAGAGGTCTAAGACAGAACAAAAGGACTCATCTACTCCAATCCTCTCCTTTTAGTGCACCTCGGAGACTTTGGCACTGCCCACCCTACAATATCATGAGCAGCAATTTGGTTGATCTCTGGCTAGAATTAGAGCCCTTTCTCATGGGGTCCTACAGTGGGAAATGAGGTCCCCAGATTTTAAATGACTTGCCCCAGGTCACACAGGCAGAATTCGAGACAAGTCCTTTGACTGACCAGCCAATAACATATCACTCCCACTCTGCCTAATCAAAGATCACTAATATGAAGCTGAACTCGTGAGTGAATGAAAAACAAACAAAAAGATAATACCAATTGTAGGTCTAGAAAATGGATAAGGAAATGTACCTCCCTGAAGGATAAGAAGTGGAGGGTCTACTCATGAGAATGGTATATACATTATCAGATGGTAGTCATTCTAAAGGGTGTTTCCAGATTTACTGCTTTCCTTTGGAGAAGGTTCAGTCTGGGAGAGGAGGTGTTTGTATTGCTTTTTTTTTCCAGAAATGTTTGTAATATGTAAGGAGAAAACACACAAATATATATAAATATCTTTTAAAAATATATATTTAGATCACCATATGTACATGTGGTGGGGGGGGGGGAAATGATATTTTTAAGAATCGAAGCCTCTTGGGAGAAGCCTATACTCTACCAATCAAAAGTATGGGAAAGTCAAAAGACAATTTTTTCTGCACCCTGCTAGCTCTGTTTGCCCAGCACTCAAGCCAAACATGTTTCGAGGGGGTAACTTTTGTGGGGCAGTTGTAGAGCAGAATGCCTCAGCCCCAGGTGAAGTCTGTCACCCACCACCCATTAAGGCAGAGACACTCAGCAGCTGCAGCTCTAGCCTTCTTCCCTCCCAGCCAGGCCGCACCAGTGGAGATTAGCTCAGAATTAGGGTCACATTAGCTAATTAGCGCTTGAAACAGTACTGGGACCCTGACTGACAGGGACTCTTTCCAGCTCTCTCCCCAGATGAAGTCACCTGTGTCATGCCTTCACAATGTAAGGAACACTGTGGCGTCAGCAGGAGCTGCACCAACATTGGCTACCTGAAGTTGGTGATAGAACTTATGCCCAAGGCTTAGTGCCCCTCTGAGACTTTGGCACTGCCCACCCTAGAGTTTCATGAGCAGTGATTTGGGTGATCTCAGGCAAGAATTAGAGCCCTTTCTTATGGAGTCCCAGGGTTTGGAGAGGCTTCCAGGCCATCTATTGTAATCTGGCTGTGAACAAAAATCCCCTTTACGTTACCCTCAACAAAGGATCAGCCAGCCTCTACTCAGAGACCGCCAATAACAGAGAACCCCTCCCCCCCAAAGGCAGCCCACTGCCACTCTGGGGCAGCTCTGGTGGTTGGGATGTTTATGAAAAGTCAAAGGAGTTCATTAAAATATTTACAGCAGGCTCAGATTCCTAAAATCTAGCCACTGTTTACCCATGTTCAGACTCCTTAAGAGTGCCCAATATGATAATGTTCTAATAAACCTTGTCTTTGGCTGAAAAAAAAAACATTTATAGCAGGATAAAGGAACATACTTAGAAAGCAGAGTCAGTCACACACAACCAAAAGGAGTTTCGGTCTACCACCATATAGCAGAGGACTGACTCTAAACCTCTCTGGCTGCCTTCCTTGGCTTTCTTTTCTTTCCCCATGCATCTGTGCCCCACTCCTCTGGTGTCTGAGGTGCCAAAGCAGCCTTCAGTTCCAGCTCCTCAACTACTCCAACCCAGAACCAACTCCCACCTCTATCCACTTACTACATGGGACTTCTTGGCTAGGCAAATGAGCCCAAACCACCCACTTCTGCAGGCTTAGCTGGAGTCTTAACATCTTCCTCCTGTGAGATCCTCAGCACAACTCCTCCTTGTCTGTTAGACAACTGTTAAAATGTCAAAGTGAGAGAAATTCTTGAGAGCATAGAATATAGAACCTAGAATGTCAGACTTGGGAGGGCCCTTAGGATGGAGAGCATCAGATACAGAGGGAGACTTGGAACATAATAAACAGTTGGAAGGTGTTTAAGACATGGCATGTTAGAGCTAGGAGAAATCAGAGTATGCTTCCTGGAGGAGGTGTCACTTGGTCTAGAGTTGACTGTGATCTCAGCAGCTCCAAGTGCACATTGCCATGGTCACATAGTTAACTCTTGCCCTCAGCCCTCTGGAAAGCTGTACTGTTTGTGCTGGCTTCTCTGTGACAGCTAAGAGGAGCACATTGACCAGAATCCTGAGCAATACAGACAAAAAAATTACTAGAGATTGGGTGGAAGAAGGTGATCTCTGGCTAACTGTTCATTTGTCTGTGCATACCCAGCTCCTTTTGGTTCTCAGTCTAGCAATAAGTTGACTTTTTTGGCAAGTCAGCTGAGATATTTGGAATCTCAACTTCCCATCTCCTGAGACAGATCTGTCCTCAGGAATACTCAGGGTCTTTCTTTGTAACTGTTTAAGCCCTTTGCCAATGTGAAATGCCCTGCAGAAATACCCATTATGAGCACATTTCCTGACTGCTTGCTATCTCCCCTTTCTTCACAGATGATCCTAAGAAATCACCAGGGTATTTCAAGAGGTTCTGGACTGAATTCTATGGGCTAGCATCAAAGAAAGGCCCCAAGCTAATCAAAGAGAAGGAGGCTGCCCTCGGAAGAAGTTGATGAACACAACTGAAAAGCCCTTGTGAAGGAATTTGGTGAATGCCAAGGCCATCCTGATCCTAGCTGTTTGTGTCTTCTGCCATGGTTACTCTGCCTGAACCCTACCTCAGGATCCAGAGTTGGGTCTCCAAGCCTAGAATTCCAACCTTCCTCTTACCATTAAATCACTTGCTGGATCTTGTGTCTTGGACCTCACTTTCATCCAAACTTGGCAAAGGAGAGTAGAACATGCACAGGAAGTATTTGGTATAGAAATACATTTAGGTTTTAAGAAATACATTTAAGTAGAGGAAAAAATAGGTAACTGAGAAAAGAAGAGGGAGGAATAAGAGAGAAAATACATAAGCAAAATAAATTCCAACCTCATAAGTTGAACCATGAGGACAGCATTAAAATTAAAGAAAAAAGGGTAAAAATCTATTATCTGGGGCTGAGTAAGGTGAAGAGAAGAGAGAAAAGGGGAAGAGAAGCAGATAGCATCAAGTATAGATCATTGGTGCTGAGCATACTCTTCTCTCACCAGCTTCTTTGTAAAGAGTGAAGTGGGAGCAAAGACAGGAAAAAGATTAAGAGGAAAGCCAGGAGGGAAATACTCACAACTGTGAAAGTAAATGGTGGGGGGTGGGGGGGTGGAAGCTAGGTGGCGCAATGGATAGAGCACTGGCCCTGAATTCAGGAGGACCTGAGTTCAAATCACACTTACTAGCTGTGTGACCTTGGGCAACTCACTTAACCCCATTGCCTAGCCAAAAAAAAATTAAAAAAAAAAAAGAAAGAAAGTAAATGGGATTAATTCACCCATGAAACAGAAGAGGAAAAAAGAGGGCAAAATGCACAAGAAAGCACAATTCAATAATATGTTTCAAGAAAAACCCTTGAAATGAAAAGATTTGCACAGTGTTAAAAACAAGGGGCTCTAACTAACTCTGTTGCACATCAGGTGAACTCCAAAAAGCAGGAATAGTGATCTTGATCTCAAAAAGGACAACAGTGGGGGAAAAAAGACTTAGTTAAAAGAGATAAACAGAGAGACTGCATTATGCTTCACGGCATAATTTCATATGCCATAATGCCACAGAAAATGAATAAATATGTCAATACTTATGTAATATGGCTTCCAACCAGCCTAGGACATTTGGTGTGCCATTTATATGACTCCTAACTGGTAAAGATAATACTGACATGATGCTGCATACCTGTGTGAGGAACATAATTGGTGAAAAAGATTTTTGAGAGAGACAGGCATGGTTCAGTAGAGATGTGTGGGGAGATAAAGACCATGGAAGCTGCAGGCATATAGTGGAAGGTGACTTCTCAATATGTCTTTGATCTCTAGCTTGCCTTCCTAGAGACTTTAAAGAGAGGATTTCCCCTTGGATGAAATCACTATCTCTCCCACCTAAAGAGCTCACTCTCTCATGTATTTTCTGGCATATTCTAATCTATTGTACTCAGATAAATGGGTTTACTCGTTATTTGCTATTTGTGATAGTCTTTTGTGTAACTAGTATTTGGTGTGAAGAAGCCCAACCAGCATTTGTAAACTTGGGGCCATTCTTCCCCCTAAGGGATAGTGACTAGTGAAGCAGCTTTTGTTCTGAACTATTTCACCCCTAAACTAGCAATGTTTAAGGGATCAAAGAGTTATAATTCTAACCAGATATCCCTCTTGGAGATAGGTGAGGGAAAGAGTGAGCACCTAGCCATGGCCCTTCTTGTGACCCTCTCAAGGCAGAAATCACAATCTCCCTCAACAAAGAGTAGGCCAGAAAACTTTTGACAAAATCTAACAGCCATTTCTGTTAAAAACAACAACATCACTAAAATGTATGAGAATAAATAGACCATTCCTAATATGGTAAGTAGTTTCATTCTAAAAACCAAAAACCAGAATCATATGTAATAGAGACAAACTAAGTGAATTTCTAATATGATCAAGGGTAAGGCAAGAGTGTCTGTTGTCATCACTATGATTTAATGTAGCATTGGAAGTACCAGTTATAGGAAGAAGACAAAAAAATAAATTGAAGGAATGTGCACAAACAAAGAGGGAACAAAATGTTCACTTTTAGCAGGTATGATGCTGTCTACTTAGAGAACCTTATAGAGTCAATTAAAATTAATCAAAATCATTAAAGAATTTCAGTGAAGTTTCAGGATATAAAATAAATCCACAAAAATCATCAGCCTTTCTGTACACTGTCAACAAAATCCAGCAAAAAGATAGATAGAAATTCCATTCAAAATAACTACAGAATATATAAAATATTAATAATATAATACTATAAATAAAATAGCAATATAAGTAAAACATAAAGTATAAAATACAAAATAAGCACATACAGGAACTTATGAATACACTCTTTATAGAAATACAGATCTGCATAATTGGAGACATGAATTGATCATGGAAGGACTAGGCCAATGTAGTAAAAATGATGATACTACTGAATTTATTTATTCAGTGCCATACCAGTCAAACTGTCAAATGATTGCATCATGCAGCTAGAAAAAGTAATAAATTCATCTGGAGATACTGAAGGCCAAGAATCTCAATGAAATAATGAAAAAAAATAGGAAGGAAAGGGGGCTAGCATACCAGATTTCAAACTATGCTACAAAGCAATAATCACAAAAACTATTTGGTACCGGGTGCTTTTTAACGTTGAGTAATAGAACAGATTAGACACATAAGACCCAGATGAAATTGAACATAATGCTTGCTACTAGTAGCGTTTTCTCCCAAGTATTCAACTACTAGGGTAAGAATTAATTATTTGACACAAATTGCTATTAAGTGATCTGGTAGAAATTAGCTATAGATCAGCTCCTTACACCATATACTACAACAAGCTCCAAATATATCCAAATGGACACATGACCTAGATACCATAAACATAACCATAAACATAACCATAAACAAGTTTGTAAAGCAAGGAAGAAAATATCTTTGCAAGTAAGAATAGGGAAAGTATATCCCTACCAAACAAGGGATAGAGAGGCTTACAAAAAGATAGGGTGAAAAATTTCAATATTATAAATTATTTATATAAATGTATAAATAAAAACATGCATTTATTTATATAGATGTATTTATTTATATAAATGTATAATATATTAATATTATATTAATATGTGTTGAATATTTATATAGATATATTCATATACATTTATATAAATAGAAACCCAATAATATAAATCTACAAGTTTTAGCATAAGCAAAATCAATGTAGTTAAAATCAGAAAGAAAACTGCAAACTGGTAGAAAATTTTGCAGCAAATTTCAATGATAAAGATCTAATACCCAAACTATATAGGGAATTGATTCAAATAGGAAAGCAAGAGGCATTTCCCCAATAAATAAATGGTCAGAAGATAAGAAGTTCTCAAAAAAAGAAGTCCAAGCTCTCAGCAGCCACATTTTAAAAATCTACAACACTAATAATTAGAGAAATGCAAATTAAAACAATCCTGAGGTTCTACTTATGCCCTTCAGATTGGCAAAGATGGCCAAAAGGGAAAGTGACAAGTTTTAGAGGAGCTTAGAATGACAGATGTATTAATGCACTGTTGGTGGAACTCTGAATTGTTTCAACCATTTATTTGGAATTATACTCTAAATGTCATGAAACTATATAAGTCCTTTGATTCAGTTATACCAGTCACTATGCTTATACCCCAAAGAGATGAATGAAATAAAGAAAGGAGCCATATGAACTATTTGCTGTAGCAAAGAACTGGAAACAAAGGGGGTGCCCATCAATTAGGGAATGGCTGAACAAAGTATGGCATATGAATGCAAGAAAAAAATATTGTACCTTAAAAAACAGTGAATAGGATGGAGTCAGAGAAAAGTAGGAGAATTGGTATGAACTGATGCAAAAGAAAGTTAGCGGAAGCAGGGCAATTTATGCCGTGACTACAACATTGTCAAGGTAAAAATGACTGGGAAAGATCGAAGAACTAAAATCAATGCAATGATCAATGATGACTCCACCAGATAATGAAGCATGCTGCCCTCTTTTTGGAAGAAAGCCAATGGCATAGAATGAGACATTTTCAGATAGAGCCAACGTGTTGATTTGGTTTGTTTAGTTACACTTATGTTACAAAGCATGGCATTTATTTTTAGGGAAGTGATTTGAGAGGTAAGTGACACTTTAAAGGGAGGGAAAACAGAAAGGAGTACCAAATGTTTTTGAAATATAAAGAAGAGAGCAGAAGAAAGGTCATAAGGGAACACAAATGAGCACAGCAATGCTGGAACTACCATGTTAAAGTTTAAATATGACCCCAAAAGTCAATGGATGTGTAGTAAAGATAATGACTTTGTAAGCAGTCCTGTTTCAGGGAAAATGTTCATATTTGTGGATAGTTATGAAGCTCGTAATAATAAAATTAGAACTTTCTAAAGAGCTGACAACCAGCATGTTGGGGCCCCCCAGCCCTGACACGAACTTGAGAATGGTCCTAACTTCCAATTAGGACTGAGACAGGAGCCTTATCCCCCACAAGCCTCAGTTTCCTCATATGTAAAATGAGAAGTCTGCTCTAGATGACCTTGGAAGTCCTTTACAGCTCTGAGATGCTGTGATTCCATGACTGTTACATCCATCTCTGTTCCACTGCCCCAGTATCCTGCTGTATCATTATTGTGATGCTGGGCTGCAGGAACATGGCTTGGGTTGTTTTGTTTTTGTCAGCTTATAGAAAAACTGACAGCCAGACAAATTTGGAGGTCCTCTCTCTGCTTTTCTGGCCCATGAGATGGAGATGATTACCAAAGACATGCACTCTGAGAAATGGAACTGAAATGGGAGCCAGGGGTTGGAATTTCAGCTATAAGCAAAAACCTGCCAGGAATACACCTGGCCCACTCAGGGTCTGGCACCTCCCAGCCAGCTGAAGGATGGCAGTCAGTGCTGTTTGGCATACACAGAGGGCATGCTGCTGTCTCATTAGGAAACAAGCTTGAAGTCAGACCAATTGACCAAATGGTCCATTGACAAGCATTTATTAAGCACCTGCTGTGTGCCCTCTGCTAGGCACTAAGGATACAAAGAATGAAACAGTCCCTCCCCTCCATCAGAACGTTATCCTCACACTGTAAAGCAGTATGGCATATTGCCTGGAGAGGGGAACTCGACAAGAAAGACCTGAGCTCAAATCTTGCTTCTGATCTCCACTGGTGCCATGACTCCGGGTAAGCCACTTCTAAGCTCTCAGTGCCTAGCCTCTCTGTTTTCAGAGTAAGTGCTGATATGCACTGGCAGACGGAGTTTCCTCCTCTGAGAGTTCCTGGTATCATCGAAGTTACACATTCAATCACCTAGTTCTGTGCTATGTATCAGGGCAATGTGTGAGGTATTAGGGACATTAAAATATCCTTAGTTAGAGCTATGATCTCAACTATGTGGTTGTTCCCTCTAGTGATGTTGCAGTCTGCCAGCCCATTCTGTACATGGACTCTGATCCCTGTCCTTCCAGAAGCCTGCCAACTCCCTCACCACCTAATGATGCTGATAGCACCCCATCCCCATGCCCAGTCATCCTATACATGGACTCTGGTCCTTGTCCTCTCAGAAGCCTGCCAACCCCTTTACCCCCAGTCAAATGTATTTGGGCCTTCTCAATTCTTCCTACAACTTAGCTCCTTCCCTAAAGGAGCTTACATTCTGCTGGAGGTGAGGAATGACAAGATTTAAAAAAATACAATAATTTGCAAAGAAAAGCTGTGCCATCCACCAGACTTGAGCCCCAGGAGGAAGGAGGCAGCCCAAGCAGCTGTCGCTAAAGAAAGCCCTGTTGGGCACAACTTCAGCTCATTGACAGTGGCTGGAAGCCATAAGCACGCCTCCAACCGCTGTTACCAAGACAACTTGGGCAGGCCTGGAGTTGGCTGCCTGGCAGCATCACTTCTCCCTCTTCCCCTCCCCCTACTCCAGAAGCCATCATCTGCCGCCCTCTGCCCTCTGCCCTATGCCCTTGCCTGCAGCTGCCTGGGTCTGGAGAGCACATGCCACCTCTTCCTGAGATTCTTTTTTTTCCTGAGATTCCTGAGAATCTCTTCCTTGAGATTCCTTATGCTTCTTGGGAGAAGTCCTTAACACCCACCCTCCCGATGGCTTCTGCCTTCATCACATTCAGTTCTGTCCCCAGCAAACACTCCACCTCCTAATGTCCCTAAATCACCTTCCCCACGGCTCACCTCGCTGCTCCTGATACAATTTCCATTTCACTCCTGCATACTTCCGTGCTTCACTGTGAAAGTATAGAGCGTCATCACAGGGCAGGGGGACCCTGGAAGCTGAGAGGGCCTTTAGAATAGGGAAGGGGGAGGGATAGCAGAAGGTAGAGGACTGCAGGTGCCCTAACAATGATTTCATCTGGGGATTCTCAACCTGTTTTGTTTCCTGGACCCTTTGGAATTCCAGTGAAACCCATGGACCCTTCCCAAAACAACATTTTTAAATGTTTAAAATTAAATACATATGACCACAAAGGAAACTAATAGTAATTGTGCCATGGGCTTGACTCTAAGCTGTCTAAGGAGGAAATCCATTACATTTTACAGCCCCCACAGAGGTCCTGGGACTTAGGGAGTTTCTCTTCTCTACCACTGGCTTGAGCCCCCACAGGTCAAGTCCACCCATCTTAAAGCCCTAATGACTAGCAGCCTAGTTCCATGTAGCCACTTACCATCAGATTAGCTTTTACAAAGTGTTGTTTACTTCAGAGATATAGCAAGAACACATTTACAAACATTTCACTCAATACCTCAGGGAGCATAATTCCCACACACATACACACATCAACTCAGCGTCTGGAGGGTGGGGGATTAAGCTCACAGCTTACCTCAGTTCCTGTAAAACTTAGTTCTTTCAAGTTCAAGTCCAACCCCCCCCCCTCCCCGACTTGTCCGCGGTTCCTCACTCCCCAGGGTTTTACTGACGCAACATGTGTGCTGGATTCCTGGACTCCTGGATCTCCACGGCCTGAGTTCCTGGGCTTGACACTGCACTCCCTTGCCTAGGACAGAAAAAGGTGAAAGAAAAGGAGGTACCCATCATTCTCGGACTCAAATACAGGATGAGCCCCAGTTATGCTCAGATTGTTTTCAAGAAATAGACGGTTCTGGCTAAATAGCCAATGGACAAGTCTTTTCCCAATGATGCATACTCCAGTCCTCCAGCCTCTTCCCCATGGGTGACTCCATTGAAAGTGGTCTAGGAAGGTGCTAGACCACCTATTATATATATATATATATATATATATATATATATATGTATATATGTATATATGTATATAGAAATACAGTTATCAAACTATCACTTAAAAACCAGTCCACAGACACCAGACGAAGAAGCCCTGGTTTAATCCAATCACATCATTTGAGACCTGATGGCATTAAAGGCACCATCTGCCATATCTCTACTAAAGCTGTTAGAAGCAATGCTCCCAGGATAATTTCAGAAAAACTGGAAAGACATAGATGAACTGCTACAAAGTAAAGTGAGCAGAACCAGGAGAACGTTGTACACAGTAATGGCAATGTTGTATGATGAAGAACTGTGAATGACTTAGCTCTTCTTGGCAATACAATGATCCAAGACAATCCCAAAGGACTCATGATGAAAAATGCTACCCACCTCTAGAGAAAGAACTGATGGAGTCCAAATGCAGACCAAAACATACTATTTTTCACTTTCTTTTTTCCTGTTTGAGTTTTCTTGCACAGAGTGACTAATATGGAAAAGTTTTATATGATTGCACATGTATAATCTACATCAGGTTGCTTACTGTCTGAAGAAAGGGGGAGGGGAAGGAGGGAAGGACAGAATTTAAAACTCAAAACAAAAAGAAAGAATATTAAAATTGTTTTTACATGTAATTGTGGGGAAAATAAAATAATATTTTAAAAAAAGAAGCAATGATCTCTGGGATCTTTTGGGCAAGGGGCAATAGGATAAATCGTGCACTGAACCTCAGTGAATAAGCCATTGGTTCTGCTCAAGACAAATGGAAAGAGAGGTTGCATGAGGACTGGCACATCCATGGACTTTATGGAAATACCTAGTCCATGAACAAAAGTACAAATCCACTTGGAAAAATTACTCTTGTGAGTTGAAAATAGACATCTTAACATCGATCTTAAAGTACAAAACACAAAAGCAGTCATGTAACTTAGAACTGAATTGGGTTTTCTCTACTGGGCCCAGGTAGTCATTTGTCTAGACAGCAGGCCAGATGACCCAGCTCCAAACCAAGAGATAGAGGGGAAAGAAGGAAAGGAAATAGGAGTCAGACTAGAGAGGGGGTCCCTGTCTGCATGGAAAAGTCTATTAAGGACATTGTGGCTGGGATACAGATAAGAATGACGGTCTTTGACCTCAAGGACTTTACCTTCTAATGGAGGAACTGATGTACTCAACTAATCCATCAACAATCATTTACTAAGCCCCTATTATGGGTCAGGCACTATGCTAATTAAGTGCTTTACAAATATTATCTCATTTGATCCTCAAAACAGCTCTGGAAGGTAAATGCTACTATTATCTCCATTTTACAGAGGAGGAAACTGAGGCAGAAGTTATATGACTTGCCCAGGGTCACAAACTAATAAATTTCTGAGGTTGGATTTGAACTTAGGTCTTGCTGATTCCAAGTCCAGCACTCTATCCATTGTGCCACCTAGATGTCAATACTGGATCCCAGAGGCAACAGAGAGGCATGCCGAACAGAGTGATGAGGTCAGACCTAGGGTTTAGGAATCTCTTTGACAGCTCAGTGGGGTCTGGTTTTGTTGGGAGAGAATGAGGCAAAAGGAGAATGAAGGGCAGTTTGTGTGAGCAAAGAAAAGAGAACGGATGGGAAAGATGCAAAAGAAGAAATGTCAAGATATGGCAGATGCTAGGACATGGGTATGAGGTGGAGCAGTAGTTAGAGCATTGGACCTAGGGTTAGGAAGACCTGACTGCAAGTCCTGCCTTAGACATTTAGCTGTGTGACTCTGGGTAAGTCATTTGATCTCATGGTGCCTCAGTTTCCACATCTGGAAAATGAGGGGGGGTGGATTCACTGACTTCCAGGATCCCTTCCAGCTCTAAATCTATGGTCTTGTATAAGGTGAGAGTAAAGGGTGGCAGATGAGACTGAGGTTTCCAATAAGGGAGGCTGGAATGAGGGGGTAATCCTCTACAGAAAAAGGGAACTTTGAAAGAGGGGTGGGCTGGAGGGAAAGATAATGTCATCAGAACCCATTTACATTTGCTCATTTGGAGCTACTCACTATTTGCTACTAAAAACACGTGTGTGTGTGTGTGTGTGTGTGTGTGTGTGTGTGTGATTTACTCACTGGCCATGGCCCCAGAATGAGGGCCCAAGGTTGGGAGTTGTTTGCTTCATCTAGGAGGTGATTGGGGAGGGGGGAGGCAGGAAGCATAGTGTGTGAGGATGGTGGGAGAGGGAACACAAAGAATTGTTTTGTGGTTTTTTGTTCTGGTTTGTTTTTGGTGAGGCAGTTGGGGTTAAGTGATTTGCCCGGGGTCACATGTCTCAGCTGCTTCCGGCATCTGGGACAGATAGGGGCAGTTATAAGAAGCATTCTCAGCAGTCCATACCTGACAAATCCCTTGTTTTGATTACCCCTGTGGTCAAAGTGAGAATCCAGGGGAGAAGGGAAAAGAGTTTCCCAACAACAGAAGGAGGCGTGGGAGGTGGAGGCATGGTCTGGGGACAGAAGGGCCAGGAGTAGGAGGGAACAACAGGCCTGGCCAGGTCAGAAAAGATAGAAGCAGGATGGAGATGGGGCCACAGAGCAGTCAAAGGAAAGGTTGCTGCCATCGATCTGTATTTGGAATCAGAACCAACAGATTCTAAGGCTGGAAGGGCCCTCAGAGGCCTAGTCCAGACTGGTTCTGAACAGACTCCCCTCTCCAACATCCCCACATGTCATCCATCCTCAGTCTGAAGGCCCCAAGCGATAGGAAACCCCCCAGCTCCAGGCCTGGCCCCTCCCACTCACAGCAATTTCCAATTCTTCTGACGTTTTCCTGATATCAAACCTGAATTTGCTTCTTTGCAAACTCCACCCACTGCTCCTGGTTCTTCTTCAGAGCAGAAAAAGTCTAATCTTTTTTCTCTGTCTTAGCCTTTCAAACACCTGGAAGCAGCTGTCAGGCCCCCTGAATCTTCTCACCAGGATAAATATCTCCAGTTCCACCCCCCCCAAGGACTCTTGACTTCAGTCTGGTATGAACAGAGGCCTGTGTTGGCCAAGCAAGGCTCTGCCCCCTCCTACCTCTTCAAGGGGCAGCTCTGCAAGAAGTCCAAATCAACACAGTTCAAAGAAATCTCTTGAAGCTGTGAACAACCTCCCACCCCCACCTCGGGGGCCATGGACATCTGAATGTCTGTGTCCTCCAGTTTCAGGATGATGGAGGTCACTGTTTTTTCAAGTGGTGTCATCTTACAGGCAGTTCCTGAAATCTGTGTTCATCTACTGAATGACCCTTCTTGGTTTCATGGGGTGGTTGTCCCACCATGAGGCTATTTACTGTTTGTTAGCAAGATAGTTCCTAAGCAGGCTGTGTCATCAGCTCCATCACCCAGCCTCAGTTGATCATGCTGTCTGCCTGCCTCTGGTAGCTCCTTCTCTCTCTTCCTTCCTTTCCAAATTTTGCAAGAAGTTCAAGAAGTGGGAAGCTGTGGCCCAGCATTGCCTGAAGTAGTACTCTGGGCTTGGAGCTGTCTTACTTGCTCATCAGGAAGGAGGGTCACTGACGCCCTCTTGTGTACAAAAGAGAGAAGAGAAAGGAAGGTTTTGTTGTTTTTTTCCCTGTCTTTCTTTCTGTAATTCTCTTTCTTATAGCCCTTTAAAATAACAACGCTCTTGACAGCCATTTCCTTGTTGGCTCCTCGCCCACAATATCTTGTGGGATAGACACTGCAAGGACCATTAGTCTCACTTTACAGATAAGAAGACTGAGTCTCAAATCAAGTGACTTGTCCAAAGTCACAGCACTAATAAATAACAAATAAATAAATAACTCAAGTTCCCTGACTCCAAATTCAGCACTTTTCCTGAGGGACCTTGCTGCCTCCTAATTTAATTAGATCAACAGCACACATTCATTAACTACCAGGTACTGTGGGTAAAAAGATTAAAGCAAAACACAGTCACTACCCTCAAGGAGCTTCCATTCGATGGGGGTAGGGAACACAGTCCTTATTTCTGCAAATGGGCAACAAACACATGAGGAACTTGAACAAATAGAGTGGGGATGGTTAGGGAAGTCTCCACTTGAAAGGTGCCACCCAAGCTGTGCTCTAAAGGAAGCTGCATATACCAGGAGGGAGAGTGGAGAAAGAAGAACAAGCCTGATGGGAGACACAGCCAATTCAAAGGCATGGAGGTGGGAGATTGAGACACCTCCTATAAAGAGGGACAATCTTTTTTACCACTGGAGAAGGACATGGCAAACCAATCCAGTATCTTTGCCAAGAAAACTCTATAGAGAGCAGTAGAGTAGTGCTAATGTGACCATGGGGTCACAAGGAGTCAGCCAGGACTAAACGACTGAACAACAAATCTTTTTACCATCTGCCTCCCAGGGCTGCTGTTGTCAGTCTCAAAGTGCCATGTTAACCGGAGCATTCATTACCCTGCCCACTTCCTGCCCTCCAGCTGCCTGGTTGCCTAGGAGGAAAGATAAGACGTGCACACAGATAACAGGCAAAATAAACCAAGATTGGTTCCTTGTAGGGAAAAGGGATGTAAACAAAACCTTGGAAGACGAAGAGAAGAGGATATCTCAGGAGGTGGCACCTCTGATGGGTCTTGAAGGAAAGGATTTTAATAAACAGCTATGGGGAGAGGGTGAGTGTTATTTCCAGGGTAGAAACAACCTGAATGACAGCACAGAGATGGGGAAGCACAGGCTAGGCCGATGAAATGCTAAGGCTCTCAGATTGGCTGAAACAGACACCCCACAAAGGGTGGTAGTGTCAGCTCAAGTGGGAAAGATTGTGGAGAATCTTGAATGCCAACCTAGGGAATTTGGGATGCATCCCTGGAAAGTCTGGGTCAATCACCCTGTGGCTCCACTCATCATCACCTCTGTGACTTCTCAGACCCAAACTTCCCCTCCCCCTATTAGGATGTAAGCTCCCCCAGAGCAGGCTTTTGCGTTTGTAGACCCAGCGACATAGGTACTGACACCCAGTAAGCACTTAATAAATGCTTTTTCATTCACAATTAATCCGGCAGCAGGGAGGCCACTTAGGAGGTTATTGCAGTGGTTAGAGGAGGAGTGATGTGGCTCTGAACTAGGGCAGAGACGATGCAAATGGAGAAGAGGGAATGGGTATAAGACATACTGTGGTGGCAGATGTGACAGAACTCATAATATCAATAACTGAAAGGAACCTCAGAGATCTTCTAACATCTTTTTGTTACAGAGGAGGAGACTGAGGGTCAGAAAGGGCAAAGTGTTTGTCCCAAGGTTGTAGAAGTGAGGGTTAGAGCTAGGATTTTAATCTGGGTGTTCTAATTCTACATGTAGTACATTTGCCCTCAGCTCATCTATTCAAAGATGGCATCCGGGTTTGAAGCCTGGGTGGCCTAAGGGGATGATAATAACATTGACGTTGATAGAAAAAAAAAAAAACACTGAAGAGGAGGAGCAGATGTGGGCTGGGGAGGGGTACATTTTGGCCTGGTTAAGCAGAGGTTTTGGTAGATAAGATGTTCAGGTAGTAATGTCCTAGGGGCTCTGGAGAGAGGTCAGCCAAAGTAAGGCTTTGGGAGCTGTCCATGGTAGAGGTAGTGGGCACACCTGAGTTCACCAAGGGAAAAGCAGGCCCAAGATGGAGCCTGGAGGAATGTGTCCATGAGATCATAAGATTTAGGTCAGCCAGCCCTACCCCCTCATTTTACATGAGGAAACTAGTAAACAAGGCCAGGATTTGAACCCAGCTCCTCAAACTCCAAATCCAGGTCTGTTCCACCATATGTGAGTCTCTCCCTCCCTCTCCCCTCATTGTCCAAGGCCATCTGCCAGAAAGAACCTCCCCCATCCCTCTCTCCACCCTTAGATGGTAGAGTTACAGCCTGTACATTCTGGGCTTCGGTTTTCCTATTTATAAAATGGGAGCATGATGGAGTTGGAGTGGATGCAAGGCAGTGTGGTGTGGGGGGATGATACCTGAGTTTAGATTCAGAGGACCTGGGCTGCATTCCCAGCCCTGCTATGAGGCGTAGTCAGCAACAGCACAATGGAGACATGGGGTCAGGAAGATCTGAGTTCAAACCCTCTCTAACACTATCTGAGTGACCTTGGGCAAGTCATTTAACCTCTGCTTGCCTCAGTTTCCTCATCTATAAAAATGGGGATGATGATAGTACCTACCTCACAGAGTTGTCAGGTGAAGTACTTAGCACGATGCCTGGCACATGGTAAGTGCTATATAAATGCCAGCTCTTATTATTTTCACACACACACATACACACACACACACACACACACACACACACATACACACACACGAGATAAGCTCTGTTAGAAGGTACCACTCACCAGCGGTGAGGACATGCCCTACTCATGGTATCACTGAACTGTTACTCGAGCTTGTTTCCAGTCTCTGGTGGTGAGTTTGTGGGCTGCCACATTCACCATTCTGCTATCACAGGCTGGTTCTCCCTCTATGCATCCCCTTCCAGGTTTCCTGTTGGAACAGAGGTGCCAAGAAGCCTCTACTCTCTAAGGGGAAGACTAAAGCTTTTTCAGTGCTCATGACATCTAAAGGCACAAAGGTCATATTGAGGCAGACAGCCAACAAAAGCCAGAAGAAGCCTCAGGCTTTAACTCAGAGTCCAGGCCCAGGCCAATCAGCTCTTTTGGTGTTGGGAAAGTCCTTCTTACTTCTGTCAAATTTCTGATTATCAGTCTGTTTCTCAAAAGCCCCTTGTGAGGACTACTCATCAAAACACCCAAGGATCTTTGCAAGTTGGGGTTGTCCATCTGCCCTCAACTCCCATAATGCTTCTGGTTGGTATGCAAATAAGCCCCAGGGCAAGAACAAAAAGAGCCAATGGAAGCCCACAGGTCTATCTGCCTCCTGCCTCTATTGTACAAACCTGCCACCCACAGAATTGTTGTTCAGCCTTTGGTCCAGCAGGGAAAAAAAAGCTATTCTCTACACTTTGAAGCAGGGACCCCATCCCTCTCCTTTCTTGAGCAGATCTCTTAAGCTATCTGAAATGATCCTTATGGACCACATCTTTTTTACCTGGTGATCCTCTGCGGGATGTTCAGAGGACCATGGAAATGTGATTTTTTAAGCGCTAAGAATATTGTGTTGAGAATCAACATGATGGATCCCATTTTGTCCTGTATTTACCATTTCTTACTCTGTGCTAAGGCATTGCTATTACAGCAACGGTTTAAAGCATCTGTCTCCTCCCATATCTCCTTTCCTCCCACTTTATGGCTACAAAAGGAAAAAAAGAGAAAGAAAAAGAAAAAAAGCACTTTGACAGTTTGAAGAAGTGGTCCTCTTTATTCTATCTGATAAAGTACATGTTCTTCAGTCGTGTCCAACTCTTCATGACCCCATTTGGGGCTTTCTTGGCAAAGATACTGGAGTGGCTTGTAATGTCCTTCTCTGGCTCATTTTACAAGATAAGAAAACTGAGGCAAACAGGGTTAAGAGTCCAGTAAGTGTCTGAGGCTGGATTTGAACCCATGAAGATGAATCTTCCTGACTCCAGGCCCAGTGCTCTGTGCACTGTGCACCTAGCTGCCCAGATTGGTTGGTTGTCCTTCATTCTTGAAGAGGACCAAAATGACAGCACTCTGTTAGAGTCAAGATACAATGCATCAAGGGGCAGCTAGGTGGTGCAGTGGATAGAGCACCAGCCCTGAAGTCATGAGGGCCTGAGTTCAAATCCGGCCTCGGACCAAACACTTGACACTTACTAACTGTGTGACCCTGGGCAGGTCACTTAACCCCAATTGCCCCCCCCAAAAAAAAGGTACCATGGGTCAGACTGTGCCTAATCAGATCAGTATGAGCTCAGAATGCTCTATCACAGATTGGGCACAAATAGTCCACGTGAACATTTGGGGTGGCTTCTTTAAATTTGCACATCCTACATTTCTTTTGAACTACTTCAATTCTGCTTTGCTCATAGAGCACAGCACCTTCTCTAATGTGGGCATGCCATGCTGGGCGGTCCTGTGCCAGTGTCTCCCATGTCACACAATCAATTCCAAAGTTCTTAAGAGACCTTGCAATTGTCCTTGTATTGCGTCTTCTGACCACCATGTGAACACTTGCCCTGTGTGAGTTCTCCATAAGAGTCTTTTAGGCAAGTGTAAGTTTGGCATTCAAACAACATAGCCAGCCCATCATAGCTGCACTGTCTGAAGTAGAGTTTGAACGCTTGGCAGTTTAGTTCGAGAGAGGACCTCAGTGTCTAGTATCTTATCCAGCTGCCCAGAAAGCACACAGTAGACACTTAAGAAATGTGTATTGACTGACTCCCTGACAAAGAAGGTAGTGTTTCCTTTTATTTAGTGTAAATGGCTATGCTAACAAGGACAAAGGGATTTTCCTTTGTGACAAGTAATAAGCATCTTTCCTTATTATAGTAAGCACCTTTTCCCATCTAAGTGGTCTTCCTACTTGGATCAAACCATTCTGTAAAAAGCACATCTCTTTTGTTATTCTCCTGGACTCAAAGTAGCTTTGGAGGGGGGAAATACATAAAAGTCATCTGCCAAATTATCAGGCACACATTTCCATTAACTGCTGGTGGGGTGTGTCATACTCTGAGTGCAATAAACTGCAGGAAGACCAGTCTCTGTGACTCATGCTGACTTATTGGCATCAGCTAGTCCAAGAAAATTCCTGCAACAGGACCAGTGATGAGAGGTGATGAGCCCAAGGTGAAAAGTGAGGCAGACAGTTTTAAACCTGTTCCGTGTGTTAGTTTGTTTTTTTCTTTTACTTTTCTTTTTAGGGAGAGGTTGGAGGGAGAGAAAATAAATGGTTGATGATAAAAAAAATTGAAAGCTTAAAAAAAGTGTTGGTCATATCCTATGGCAATAACATCCCTTTGTTCCTACTAAGCAAGTCCGCTGCAAAACCTCTCCAAACCAGCAACGGTGAGGGAAGGGGCAGCTTTCTCTTTTTAGAATTGGCCTAATTCAGGACAAGACTCTTGGCAATGTCTAAAGTGTCAGAGTCAGAGAACTCCAGAGTAGTGCTCCATTCCATTGTCTGCTGGTTCACTCCTAAGTGAAAATGTTGTTCAGTCTTTTCTTACTCTTTGCAACCCCATTTGGCGTTCTCTTGGCAAAGATGCCGGAGGGGTTTTGCCGTTTCTTTCTCCAAATTATTTTACAGATGAGGAAATTGAGGCAAAAGGGGTTAAGTGACTTGCACAAGGTCACATAGCTAGTAAGTGTCTGGGGCTGGATATGAACTCATGAAGATGAGTCTTCCTGACTCCAGGCCCAGTGCTCTATTCACTGTGCCATATAATTCCAAGAGCCCCTCCCACTATTCCCTCTTCTTCACTGCCTCCCAAAGTGGTGAATGGATACAGAAATATAAAGAAAAATGGTGTTCCTGGAGTATTGTGTTCACATTTTAACAAAAATAAACATTGGTTAAGCACCTACTATGTACAGAGCACTGTAAGCATCTGAAGAGATATAAACTTCAGATAAGATAGGGTTCCTGTCCTCCTAAAACTCAGTCTGTAAGGGAAATAAGACATGAACATAAAAAATTCTAATATCAGGATAGGAATATTGCATTGTAAGAAAAATATCGACCAATAGGCCCCACAAAGTGAGGCAATTGAGATGACAAAGAGACTTAACCCCATGTCACAGAAGGAACAGTTCATTAACTAGTAACTCATCCCCGAAATTAGATATGTGTGACCATCATCTATCTTAACATCTGAAAGGCCGTGGCAGGAAAGAGAAAGAAGCTTAATTGAATATGGCTCTAGAGGGTGGAACAAAATAAGGAAGCAGGGCCTCAGAATTGGAGTTGTCCAACGATGGACTGCACCATCTTATGAAGTAGTAAGCTCCTGCTCATTGGCAGTGCTCCAACAGAGACAGGTGATTAGATGTTGGTCAGGGATATTTTAGAAAGGATTTCATGCATCAGACAAGGGGTTAAACTAGATGACCTTTAAAGTCCTGTCCAAACCTGGAGAGCAACTAAGCAGTGGATACAGCATCCATTCTGGAGACAGGAAGACTACTTTTTCTGAGTTTAAATCTGACCTCAGACACTTCCTAGCTGTGTGACCCTGATCAAGTCATTTAACCCTGTTGGCCTCATTTTCCTCTTCTGTAAGATAAGCTGTGAAGGAAATGGCAAACCATTCCAGTATCTTTGCTAAGAAAACCCCAAATGGGGTCACAAAGAGTTGGACACAGTGGATAGAGCACCGGGCCTGGAGTCAGGAAGACTCATCTTTCTGAGTTCAAATATGGCCTCATACACTTGTTGTGTGACCTTGGGAAAGTCACTTAACCCTTTTTGCTTCAGTTTCCTCATCCCAACCTGGAAGCCAGAGATCCCAAGGCGGAGGCTTATGGTCATGGTTAGGAGAGCAAGGTTAGAAAATTGTGACCCAGCTTGTGTGGATTGTCGCTGGGAAGGTGGTGTGGTTAGAGTAGAGAATGTACGTGGTTGAGGCTGAGGTCAGCAGGGTATGGTCAGTGCTAGAGTGGGCAGTTTGCTGGGGAATGAGGGGCAAACCCCAATTCTACCACTTGCTTCCTTTCCCACTTCAGTCCCTGAGTACAGGAAAGAGTTAGTGGGAGGAGAGAATTGATTTTTCTATGGTATGACACAAGACTGTTTAACCCAGAAGAGAATACTTGGAGGGGCCATGATTACTGTCTTTGACTATGTGAAGGGCTGTTAGGAGGAAGAGAAATTAGGCTTGTTCTGTGCATATAAAATGGCACTAATCTAATCCATTTGAAAATTACAATGATTTTTTGAAAATCAGATGGGAAAGTCTGAATTCCTACTTGACATTCCGAGACCTTTAGTAATTGAGATAAAGAATGTGTCTCACTCAGCTCCTGAGTGCCTCATTCCAGAACAAGCTTTATTTTTCTACCCTTCCATTCTCTGACTGGAGCGAATGGATCCCTGTAGTTACCTTGCAACATGGAGATAGTTTTGGAATAGGAAATGGAGGAAAAGTGGAGGGTCAGAGTGGCTCACAGCTCGTGCTCAACTGCATTGATAACAGATATGCCCAGAGAAAAATGTGCTGAAAACTCCACTTAGTCATGAACTTCTGTGGGTCTGTTTCCAAAGGCAACTCATGGTTACCCACTGGACCTACCCATTTCCTCGGCCTCATGAGCTCTCTCTTTCACAATCATTGTTCCCACCACCATCAAACCTGAGGATGTGAATCTTTTGTTGGGAGGGGGAGAATCTGTTCCAGTGACTAGAGATCTAGAGCCAACAGGGACCTTAAGAGGACATCATGTCCAAATCCTTCATTTTAAAGAAGTCTTCCTGACTCCCAAGTCCATTGCTCCATCCACTTATACCCTGTGGCCTGGTTGCCAGAATCAATGCCCTCCACCTGCTCATTTATTCAACAAGCATTTAAATTTGGGGGGGGGGGATATTTTTTCATGTAACTTTTATTTCCTAATATGTCCCCTTCCCTCCCCGCCTCAAAGAGGAAGTCTCATAGCATGTAAAAAAGATATACATTGTGGTGATTAAAAAGGTTCAAGAGACATAGTTTCTGGATAATTTAATTATTTTATTAATAAAGCCAGTACATTTATTAATAAAAGAATGGTCACTTGGCTGTCTCTCAGACCCAAAGACCCCTCATGACAGTGGGCTCCCCGTTTATGTGCCCTTAAAATAGTAGGTGTTCCTCAGAGGTACCAATCAACTCTGATTGGTTAACACAATGGGAGGCGGTCTATATTAAAATGAGGGTCTTGGCGTTCTGGAGAACAATTTGGAACTATGCCCAAAGGGCTACAAAACTATGCATATCCTTTGATCCAAAAATACCACTTTTAGGTCTGTATCCCAAAGAGATCATAAAATTGGGGAAAGGACCAACATGTACAAAAATATTTTAGCAGCTCTTTTTGTGGTGGCCAAGCATTGGAAATTGAGGGGATACCCGTCAATTGGGGAATGACTGAACAAGTTGTGGTATAGGAATGTAATGGAATACTATTGTGCTATAAGAAATGATGAGCAGGCAAACTTCAAAAAAACCTGGAAAGACTTGTATGGACTGATGCTAAGTGAAGTAATCAGAACTAGGAAAACATTGTATACAGTAATAGCAACATCATGAGATGACCAACTTTGATAGATTTAGCTCTTCTCAGCAATGCAAGGATCTAAGACATCTCCAAAAGACTCATGATGGAAAATGTTATCCACATCCAGAGAAAAGAACTATGGAGTCTGAATGCAGATGGAAGCAGACTATTTGCTCTCTCTTTTTGTTTCTTTGTTTCTTTTGTCTTGTGGTTCCTCCCATTGGTTCTAATTCTTCTTTACAACATGACTAATGTGAAAATATGTTTAATAACAATGTATATGTAGAGCCAATATCAGATTGTGTGCTATCTTGGGGAAGGAGGAGGGGAAAGAGGGGGAGAAAATTTAGAACTCAAAATCTTATGGAAGTGAATGTTAAAAACTAAAAATAAAATTTTAAAATACAGAATATGGAAAAGGTTAAGGTTAAAAAAGAAATTGATTTAAAGTAATTTCACATTTCATTACTAAGAAAATTCATTCTAAGTACTTCTGCTGAGGAGGAAGAACTCAAAATGGGGAAATTTTCCATGGAAACCATATACGTACTTCTTAGGTTAATTTCTAGCTGGGAATCTAACAAAAGTCAGAAGCCTATTCCTTGATAACTTTAAAGTGACATTGCATATTTAGCATTATTCTTGTTTAATTATAATTTTACTGTGAGATTGCAATACATTGTTAACTCTTAATACTCACTTCATTCTCACTTCAGTGATAAATGTCTGTGGCTCATAAAGTTTCCATTTTGATTACGGATTATTTGAAATACAATAAAAATAGAGTTAATGTATATATTTTTTAAAATGAGGATGTTGGGGTATGTGACTTGGATCACCCAAATCTTGATCAAAGAGACTAATCAATTTCCATATCACCTGTCTGACAAAAGGTGGAATCAACATTTTCCCAGACGTGTCTGAGCAAACACAATGAGCAGGAATACACCCATGAACCCAAACTTAGAATTTCTTTTACTGTCTCATCAGATTTTGGCTTGGGTAAATCTTTAAGAGAGATTTCCCACATTGGTTGGTTTCTGGATGAGGGAGTATAAAAGGGGAAAAATCTTGGTCCTGATTCAATAATTAGTTATTAAATACAAGAGGGAAATATTGATTTCTCATAACATTCAGCAAAACTAAACCCATCAAATCCAAAGACTGTGTTCCAATGGAATACTATTGTGCAATACAAAATGATGAACAGGCACATTTCAGAAAAACCTGGAAAGACTTGTACAAACCGATGCAAAGTGAAATGAGCAGAACCAGGAAAACACTGTACACAGTATCAGCAATGAAAAAACTATGAATGGCTCAGCTTTTCTCAGCAACACAATGATCCAAGACAAGTATAACATACTCATGAAGGAAAATGCTGTCCGCATCCAGATACAGACCTGGTAGACTCTGAATGCAGATTGAAGCATATTTTTTTTCACTTTTTATACTTTCTCATGTTTTTTTTTTCCTTTTGATGTTTCTTCTTCCACAATCATGATGAATATGGAAATATGTTTTACATGATAGCATATGTATAAACTATATCAAATGCTTACCATTTTGAGAAGAGAGGGAGAAAAATTTGGAATTCAAAATCTTGTAAAAATGAATGCTAAAAATTGTCCTGATATGTAATTGTGGGGGAAAAATAAACTACTCTTCAAAAGCTGTGGTCCACCTCCAAAGTCCCCCAACACCCCCTTCCCCACAAAGAAAGAAGTGAGGTATTTTTTCCTGGATCTTTTTTGGAGCAATGCTTCATCATCACAATTATATTGTGCATAGCTTTCATTTTTTTATTATTGCTCAACAGGCATTTATTAAGCACCTACCTCTTATATCACCTAGCTCATGGGGGTTGAGAAGACCACACTATATACTAGAGCACAAGATAAATGGAAATTATGGGCATGATGTTGATGGACTGACTATTCCTCAGAGCCCATGCAGATGTTCTAGGATTCCAATTCACTACAAGGAAGCTCTAAGGAGTGGAGGAAAGACTACTTTTGGCCATGGGTGACTGAGGGGCTTGTACAGTGTGATGAAAAACAGTCTCCTAATTGGCTATTGAGCTGGAAATCCTAATAATGGGTGGACTTATAATGGGAGATTCTGATCAGTTTCTTGCTGAGCTGGTGCTCAGAAGATGTATGAAGGGGTTACCAGCCTCTCTGTTCCTCTCTCTTGCTTTCAGCCTTAAAGAGTGAGAACTGCGTAGTACACTGGTCCTGTGACTTGGGTGGGTGAAGGTGTAGCTACCCTGACACCCACGTATCTCAAAGCAGCTATGAGCACATGGCTGTCTTTGCCTGTGTTTTTTTCCTGATATTAAGCAAATGAGTATCCCACGGTGGAACATGTCTAGAGCCAGTGGTAGCCTTAGGCCATAGGCTGCATACGAGTGAGGACCTACCCAATCCTCTAAGAAGTCTTCAGGATTTGAGGCCAAAGAGAAGGGAGGAAGTGAGGCTGGCCACATCTGCTGTACAGCCATCAAGTTCAAACTCAGTAGTCAATTAAAGAACTCTTCAGAATATTCATTGTAAGCCCTGAATCATCAGCTCTTCCAACTCATTGAGCCAATTAGGAGATTCTGCCATCATAGAGGAAAACCTTTCAGTCACACATGGCTAGAAGTAGGCTCTCCAAAGCTTCCATGTGATGGACTAGAATCAGACAGAGAATATCTATCTCCACATGCTCCAAGACATGGCCCCTATATTCCGGTCCATCCACATTACATTAGTCTTATCAATCACCGAGAAAACATTTATTAAGAGTCTACTACATGCCAGGCACTGCTCTCAGCACTGGGGATATAATACACTATGATGGGAAGGGGAGGGGGAGAACAAGGTATATTTAGAAGTATATAAAGAACATAAAGAGAATAAATATAAAGAAAATTATCCACTAAAGTTAGAGAATCACAGGATCTCAGTGTAGGAAGGGACAGCAAAGATCATCTGGCCCAAATCATACGTGAACAAGAATCCCCTCTAATAGTAACTGACATCTACAGAGTGCACTGAGGTTTGCAAGATGTATTATATCCATGATCCCACTTAATCTTCCCAACAACCCTGAAAAATAGGTAATACAGTTATTATCTTCCATTTTATAGGTGAAGAAACCTGGGCTGAGAGATGCTAAAGGACTTCAGAGTCACAGAGCTTGTAAATGTCTGAGGCAGGATTTGAACCCAAGTCTTCTTAACTCTAGCTCCAAGGCTCTATTAGTCATCCTATGAAGCCCTATACCAGGTTCAACAAGTGGTCTTCCACCATTTGTCTGAGGACTTCCATCAAGGGGGAGACCACTACCTCCAGAGGCAGCCCATTCCACTTAGAGGCAGCCTGAATTTGCCTCTTTGCAACTTCCACCCACAAGTCCTGGTTCTGCCCTCTGGGACCAGGCAGAACAAATCCTCTTCCATGTGACAGCCTCCAGATAGCTAGCGCTAGCTCTCTCTTGCCACTCTTCACTTCCACTCTGACCCTGACGCCTCACCAAAGCCTAAATATGACTGTGGTTTGAAGGCTATGTCATCAGAGCCTAAGCTCTTATAGGTCCTATCAAGTCAGAAAGGCTTTGAGTACAAGCCTAGTAACATTTATGGTCTGAGGACCAGCCTGGCCAAGGTTAGAAGCACATCATCAAGCTGGGGTCAGGGAGATTTTTTTGCTACAGAATCACATGAGGTTGTCTACTGAAGACAGGGGACTGCTACCTGCATTGGTGGAAGAAGTGTCCACACCAATGTAATCATAGTTTACAGGCTGATTATAACCTTCATGTCAGACCCAAGAAGATGTCACATCATCACCAAACCCCAGCCACTAAGAATGCCATTGTCACATCTACAAAAGAAAAAGGATCCTCTAAGATAGGTGTTCTGGATCCCTCAGGGAGCCAAGATGTAATCTTGGGTTGCACTGCATTAAGAGAGATGCATAGCATCCCCAATAATCCTGCTATGTTCTTCCCTGGTCATGCCACATCTAGAATAATGTGTTCACTTCTGAGTATCCCATTTTAAGAAGAACATTGACTATTTGGGGAGTGTCCAGATGAGAGTGATTAGAATGGTGGGGATGGGAGGGGGAGGGTCCAGATCATGTCATATCAGGAGCACACTAGACAAGCCTGTTTCACTTAAATGAGATAAGACATGGAACACTTGGTGGTTGTCTTCAGGTATCTGGAGAGCTTTCAGGTTTTCCTACGGAAGAGGAATTGTCCTTTGGGCCACAAAGGGCAGAGCTAGGAGCAACAGAGGAGGGAGTGGTTCTAACGCAGATGTGGCTTAATGTGAATGGGCTATCTCAGTATGTGGCAGACTTCCCTTGCTGAAAGTCTGCAAACAAAGACTGGCCAACCACTCATGGCGCATGTTGTAGAGAAGATTCCTGATCAACTGTGGATTAGAATAGTGGTCACTAAGGTTCCTGCTCACTTAAATTCCAGGATTCTTCCTTTGGGACTACCATGCCAAAAAGAGATTCTGTTGCTATCCATGGTTCTAAAGCTGTCACCTGATTTTTTCTTTTCCAATCCACATTGAGGGTAAATGGGGCTTAATCCCATTGAAAACCAGTAACAGCCAGGGCCATTTGGAGTCTTTTCTAATTATGGGAAGGTCAGATCAGCAATCCCTCCCCCATAAAAAAAGAAAATTCAGCACTTCCATTAAGTACACAGCAGTCTGATGTGGTAGAAAGAGCTGGTCCTGGACAAAGAGTCAGGACACCTGGATCCAAGTCCAGGTTTTGCTTCTTCCCAGCCCTGTGACCTTGGGCAAGTCTTTCCCCTCCTAGGCCTCAGAATCCACATGTCAAATGGGGACACTAATATCTACACTACCTGCCTCATGGGGTTATTGGGTTGTGAGCCCTTCATATAAATGTGAGTTGTTACAAATGAGCAGGTATGGAAAAATCTGTCCATCGCGATGCATTGACTATACCAAATCCATTAACTAAAGAGTTTCATTATTTTAATATAAATAGATGCAGAGTGGGACATTCATGTATGTCCTCTCTCTGTGTGCCCATGGTCCATAGTTACCAGGGATGAACTCACCAGAGGTTGAGGAGAGGATGGCAGGAAAGGGGAGGGATGCACAGAGTTGCCCTTGTGACAGATAACAGGAAGAAACAGAGGGTGACACAGAACCCTGACTATAGAGAAAGCATGTGGCAGCTGCTGGGTATGCCTACATGCAAGGAAGTCTTCCCCTAAAGAAACCTATTTCACTGGGTGCTTTTAAATACAAGGCCCCAGCAGGTGTTCTGTAAGTCTGGCACCCTAAGTCATCACCCTCAACCATTTTGTTTAAAGTTTCCATCACCTCTTTTTTGGGGTGTGATATCCTCAGGGAAGGGATGATTCCTGCCTTGATCCAATTCAATAAATAGTTATTTTTCTTCCTAATTCAAAAGTGAAACCATGTCACTCTCCTGCTCCAAACATCTTCTATGGCTTCTTCTTGCCCCTGGGACAAAATACAGGTCCTTATTAGTTTGGCAGAATCAGAGGCTCAGACTTGGTGGAGTACAACCCTCCACCTGGTCCTGGAGTCCCATCGACAACATGCTCCTGCTGGAAGGCTATCAGGGATGGGGACATTTACTACATTAGACAGCTTTTCATGATTTTTAAGCCAAAATTTTCTCTCTTCCCATTCATTGACTTAACCAGCATTTCTTAAATCCCTACTACCACTAGTATGTGCAAACGCCTCGCAAACAAAGATGAAGATGAAGCAATCCTTGACCTCAAAGAGTGCACCTTTCCTCCACTGATCCTGGTTCTGCCTCCCGGAGCCAAGTAGGACAAGTTAGTTCTTCTTCATGAGACAGCCCCCAAGATGCTCAAGCAGAGCTCTCAGGTCTCGCTCAAGTCTTTTCTTCTGTCTTGTGACCCTAATGGTCATGACCCTGAGGCTCAAGGTCAGAGAACAAGCCTCCCACCCAGAGGCTATTAAGTCTCTGCTCCCATTAACACCGACATTTTCAACTGGGCCATCAACAAATCCACTAAAGACTCCTCTACCTTCACATTTTTGAAGATGAGTAACTCATTGTCTCTCCCTCCAATGACCTAAAGCACAGTGACAATTGATTTTTACTTTCCTTGTATTGATGACACAACTTTTCCACAGATTAATAAGAGCCAGGGGAGTATTCCTGCTGTCTTCAAACATGCATCATACTAATCCCATGGAACCAGTAAAAATTTTCATTTTATTCAAAAAAGGAAGGTTCCCCATATATTTTAAACACATCATTTGCCACTGGGGGAAGAAGCATGCTCTTCTACCCACCCCATCTCCCAGGGCTGTCTTCCTTCCATAATCCCCTTCCTTCACTTACTAAAGGAATTGAATCATGAGACCACTGCAAAAACCAAACCAAACCAACCTCTGATCATTGCACAATGAGCACAAAGGAGATTCAAGGTTTAAAAGGCAGGAAGTACAAGTAGAGCAAAGGAGCCAATTAAAAACAACTCCACTAATTTAAGAATTAAAAGATTCAACTGAAAAAGATACAAGTGTAAAAAAAAAAAAAAGCACTCAACTATTTCTACAGAATCAGCATGGTAAGTGACCAGAAAAATATTCTCCTGAGGGCAGCCTGAGGCAAGGAAGCTCCAACCCCATTGCCTCCCAGGCTGGGCCTTTCATGCCTCTAGCAATGAGGAAACAAAAAACGGCCTCCATGCACCTGGAAAAGAGCAGGCTGGCCTCCATAAAACACATGGTGCTCTGACCACATCTACATAATAGGTTTTTAATTAATCCTCACTGAATTGAACCAAATTTTTTTGGATGCCATGAGTAGAGGCCTGTGCTGGGTTTTAGGGAGATAGGAAATTTAGTCCAAAAATGGTCCCCAGCACCCAGAAACTTGTGATCTAGAAAAAAAGGATCCTGGCTCATTTGTACAGCACATAGAGATTCACAAGATGTTTTAAAGAAGTAATTTGTCTCTCCTTACAACAGCCCTGAGAGGTATGTATGTTGATTATATCCATTTTGCAGATGGCGGACCTGAAATTCCAAGTGGTTTTGTAATTGCCAGGGGTCACATTGCTAGTAAGTATCTGAGGTGGGATTGAAAACCAAATTTTCCTGCCTCCAAATCCTGAACTCTGTCCCCTACACCATCTTCCTTGGGGGGGGGGGCATGTCACATCAGAGGAGGAGGGTGGGAGGTGAGGAGAGGAGAAATTTTAACCCCTCACTATGTCTTACATTGGTCTAAGACCCTGATCTTCAATGGGATGAGGGTAGAGAGTGGGTGCCAAGGTGCTGCGGAAGAGGATCACTTGGGTTCTGCCCCAGTGTCAATATTTAACTCCTTCACTTCCTGGAAACTTCACGACTGGTAATGTTCCAAGATAACAATCACAGAAACCATCAGGTGCCCTATCCCTTCCCCCACCCCTTCCCCATCGGCAGCTCTACCCCATGCTGACTTTCACTGGCTAGTGTGCTTCTTTGGCCCTATATTTCCTTATTATCTGGCAGTTCTTGCTCACTAATGTGTGATTGATTTCCTGTGTACTGTAATGAACAATCCATCAATTATTAAACCATTGCCCATGACATAGAGCATCCTAGCACAGTGAAAGCCTGGATTTGGGGTCAGAGGACCTAGCTTTGAATCCCAGCTCCGTACTGTCAAGTCCTTTTAAGACAATCCAACATGGTGGAAAGAACATTGGATTTGAACTCAGAGGCTCTGGGTTCCAAACCTTGTTCCTCCACTTTCTACCTCTCTCTAAGCTTCAGTTCCCCTCTCTATAAAATGGAAGAGTTGGACTATATGATCTCCAAGGCATCGTCAGATTCTAAATCTATGATCCTTCTCTGGGCCTCAGTTTCCTCCTCTGTAAAATGAAAAGGGGTGGACTATTCCTAATAGTTGAAGTGTGGACAACGGTCTGTTTTTTAAGTCACAAAGTTCATAGGACCTAGGTTCCAGATCTTCAAGGTACCTCGGAGGTCAGCTGGTCCAACCCTCCTCCCCCTTGGTTTACAGAGGGGGAAACAATCCAAGAGAGGCAAAGGCCTCTCTAAGGCCCAAGGCCACAGATGTTAGTTTGTAAGGAGCAGAGCCAGGATTTGACTCCAAATCTCTGTATTGTGTGGCTCTTCTCTGCCTTACAAGAGATCCTTTTGTTCAGAGTAGGGAGAGGCCATCTAGCCTACCCCCCACTCCATTTTGTAGAGGGGAAAAATCAACACCAAGAACTGAAGTGATGCCTCAAGTCACAGGGGTGCCAAGTGACAGAAATGGAATTCTAAACCCGGTCTAACCCCAGATTCTGAATCCATCGTTTTTTCCACTAGACCTTTTCATGCTGTAACTGGGGAAAAGAAACTGAAAATTGTGCCCAACTGCTTGAGTTCTGTCCTCCCCTTTGGGTCCTAGAGGACCTCAACAATGTGGCCTCTTGGTTTGGAGGAAGGAATGAGCAAAACCTTCTCCTAAGAACCTGTCCTATGCTGATGTGAGCTGTGCCTCAAGTCCTGCCATCTGGATTGGGGGGGTAGAGGGTAGTGGTTGATGGTGGGTGAAAGGATGGGTGGGCCATGTTCAGAGGAGGCCCAGGAAGAAGACTGTACTGCCCCCTGACTCCTTCCCACTTGTCCACTCCCTGCCGGTAGTGTTGCCCCTCCCCCAAGCACAGGGGACACCGGCACTTGAATAATTGGGGATGTCAGCATTTGGTGCTGTTCCAGTTTGCTGCTCTGGGTGGCTTGCTGAGGGAGGGACCCAGCTCCAACATTAGCACCAACACTAGCTCAGTCCCGCTGGGCATGGGTCAAGCATCATCCAAAGATGTGAATAACTGGACCTTAGCGTGTGTTCCTGCCTTTGGGGGTGGAAATCACAAAAGCATGAACCTCAGAGTGGGAAGGGATGGCAGGCACTATCTAACCCAACTCATACTTAGACAATGATTCCTCATCATAGCCGATGTGTCGTCATCCAGCTCTGCTTGAAGACCTCCAAGGCACCTCCCGAGGCAACTCATTCCACTTTGGGATAGCTCACACTGGTAGGAAGCCTTTTCTTAGATCAAACCTACGTTGGCCACCCCATTCATTGCTCCTGTATCTGCCTTCTAGAACCCAGTAGAACAAATCCAATCTCCTTTCTACACAGCAGCCCTTCAGATACTTGAAGACCTGAACCTTCTCTTCTCTGGTGAAATATCTCTGATTCTTTCAACTGACCCTTATATAATATGGCCTTGAGGTTCTTCACCATCCTCATTGTTCTCTTCTGGGCGTTCTTCAGCTTGAAAAAATTCCTCCCTAAAACTTGGAACGAAACACAGTGCTGAGGACGTGGCCTGATGAGAGCAGGACTAGAACTTATGCCTCTCTTAATGAAGCCTAGATGCACTGGAGTTTGAGTCATAGGGAGCTTAAACCCAGTCATGCCTTCAAATACTTTCTACCCAACCACTGTTTAGCCACGCTTCTCCAATACCATACTCATAAAGATGATTGTTTGAGCCTAAGTACGTTAGTTTACATTTATTCTTGTTCTGTCCAGCCTAATATTCTAGCTTAGTACAATCTTTTGAATTCTAGTTACACCATTCATATCACCCCAGTTTTGTGACATATGCAAATGGGCCAGCCATGTTTTCCATATCCACATGCAAATCATAAATAAAAATGTTGGATGGCACAGAGCCAAGGACAGATCCCTGCTGTACTCCACTAAAGACCTCCTTTCAAGTCAACATGGGGGTCATTACAGTCTAGGTTCATGCCTTCAAGCCTAACTGGTAGCTAGGCTGGAGAAAGAAATGGCAAATCACTCCAGTTTCTTTGCCGAGAAAACCCCAAATGGGATCACAAAGAATCAGAAATGAGTGAAATGACTGAACAATAAGAAGAAACAGTCAGATAGTGCAGTGGATAGAGCACTGGACCTGGTGTTGGGAAGCCTTGAGTTCAAATCCTTCTTTGACACTTACTAGTTGTGTGACCCTGGGTAAGTCTCTTACTAGCCACCTGCCTTAGTTTCCTAATTTGTAAAATTGGAATTACAATAGCACCTGCGTTCCCAGTGTTTGTTGTGGGGATCAAATGAGATGTTTATGAAGTGTTTTGAAAATCCTAAAGTTACATAAATGGCTTTTGTATGTATTTATATTTTATATTTATGTAGTTCAAATCTACACAAATGCTAGATTACTCCGGCAAGGTTCACTTTGTCCAGGCTCATTTCTTCCTTGGGTGTCCTTGAGGCCCAACTTCCCTGCAAACACGCACTTCTCAGCCAATTAATGCATGCTCTTTGTCCACGTCTCTGACATGCCCCTCACAGACCTCACAGGCTTCCTGTGACCCTTAGAGGGTCCAGCTTCAATGTGAACAAGCCCTGGTCTAGCCTCAACTCTACCATTAACTCACTGCATTATCCCAAGCAAGGCAGTGCTCCCCAACTCCTCTTCACGCCCTCCTCTGGAAAATGAGAGGTTTGATGATATTTATTTCTCTGTTCTCCTCCAGTTCTGACATTCAAGGATCCGTGTTCTAAGTTCCTTCCAGTTTGGACATTCTATGTTCTATGTGCTAAGGCCCTTCCCAGCTCTGACATTCCAACTTCTCTGTTTTAAGGCCCTTCCCAGCTCTGACGTTCCACTATTTGATGTGCTAAGGTCCTCCCACTTCTAATATGATACGGTCTATATTCTAAGGTCTGTTCCAGCTCTGATATTCCAGGTTCTATGTTCTAAACACAATCCATTTCTCATATTGATGTTTTATGTTCTAAGGTCACTTCTAGCTTTGGCCTTCTAATATAATCCATAATCCAGTCAGTTCTGACCATCTAAGTGCTGGGTTTGTTAGATTGGAAGATGACCCTGGAAGGTAAGGCAGCCCTGATGATGGACCAGGGACATTCCTGAGGCATCCCTGGGAGGCGCCTGTGAAAGGCAGGGCCAGTGTTTTGTGGTTCTTCATTTCTCCCCCAGAAGCAAGCACAGAATGTGGGACATACCAGGCACACGATATATATTGACAGACAACCACCCTGGACATCCGTGCCCTCACGGTCCCAGGCTGGCGAGGTTGGCTGCAGGCAGAGAAGGCAGCTCCCTCTCCCCCATGAAGTGAGGAGCAGTCAGGAGCCCTTGGCGTTCCGGGTGGGAGCCGTGGGTCCCTGGGGCCATGCTGGATTACTCTAATGGCCCGGCTCTGCTCACCCTGCTGCCAGCTGCAGCTCGTCCCAGCCACAGTTGAACAAGCCAAGCCCTTCCCGGTCCTATGAGCAATGCAAATGGGAACATCTGCTCCCTCAAGGCAGGATTCATTTCAGGCCAGATGCTTTTATTGCATAAACACTGGTCTCCTCTTTGAATTTAATCCAGGCTCTCCATCTTTGCGTGCCCGGCCCATTCCTTGTGTTTATTTTCATGTTCCCAGCCTTCGACTGAGCCAGCTTCTGTTTGCTTTTCCTTCCTCTGCCTCATTTTTCGAGCCCCAGCCTTCCCTGAGAGGCTATCATTTCTGATATGCATCGGAGCCTGGGTCTGACGGGGCTGATAGCCCAGTGAAGGGTGTGATTCTGCCCTTCAGACCCAGGAGGCCACCTGCTGTGTGGGCACAGAGGGCAGGGGGGCTTCTGAGTCCTTCCTTATTTTCTTGGGGTGGCTTTGTATTAAAAGAGTTCTGGATTTGCAGTCCCAAGAGCCTAGTTCAAATCCTGGCTCTGACACTTACTTCCTACATGACCATGGGCTCCTGGCTGTTCCTCGGCAGGCCATGGGAGAGGAAGCCACCTACCATTTGAAAGCCACCCCTGCCAGCCTAGAACAGAGTCAGCCAGATGCAGGAGGGCACGAATACTCAGTCTGCTCTCCCATCAGCATATGTCATATGTCTCTTGTGTGCCATGTTCTGTGCTTGGCCCTGGAGGAGAAGGGAAGAACTATGAGACACAGATCCAGCATTGCAGGGGCGCCTGCCAGGGACATGTCAGGAGCGTCGCTGGTCCATTGCTGGGGCCGCCTTGCCTTCCAGGGTCATCTTGAGATCTAGCTTCCCTCGGCCTTCAGTTTCCCATCTGTGAAATGGGGGGTTGGACTCGTAGACCTGGAAGGTCTTTTCTAGCTCCTAATTCACAGCTCTGGGGCTTCACGGGGCCTGAGGGGCCTTCTAGCCCAAAGCCTCACTTTACAGATACCAATGAGATTAACCGACTTGCTCAATGTCACACAGAGGATCATATGGAAGACATGGAAAGGATCCAGAGGCCAAGGCCAGAGAGGATTGGTAGTAAGCATCAGAGATGAGATTTGAACCCAGGTCCTTGGACTTCAAAGCCAGTGCTCTTTCCACTGAACCCAGGTTATTTTAACAGAGCAGGACTGGTAGGTCTCATGAAGCTAGAAGCAGTTATATGAAGGTGTGTTGCCAACCCAGCAGTGTGTCTGACTTCTAGGGACCAGGGGGTCTGAGGTGTGTGTGTGTGTGTGTGTGTGTGTGTGTGTGTGTGAGTGAGTGCGTGTGTGTGGAGGGGGGTCATCACTGGCCTCTCAGCCATAGGCTGACCTCATGAAACCATCTATGCGGCTCCGGGACAATGCAGATCCATGAATTATAATAATTATAGCTGGCATGTACATAGCACTTTACAAATCTTCTCTCGTTTCCTCTTCACAACAGCCTTGAGAGGTAGAAGCTATTATTCTCCCCATTTTACATATGAGAAAACTCACAGGTTAAGTGACTTGTCTAGGGAACACACCTAGGAAATGTTTGAGGCCATATTTGAACTCAGGACCTCCAGACTCCAGGCCCAGCACTCTGGCAGACGCTATGGTGCCAACCCAGCTGCCTTTATGTAATGGGAAGTGGACAAGTTGACAGAAAAGAGCTGATGTCATGGAAAGAGCCAACACAAGGAGTGAGGAGGCTGGGCCATGAATCCCGGCGCCAATCCTTATCAGTTCTACAGTCTCAGCATTGCTGGTGCCCTCACTCCAAGCCACACATGACCATATGTTCCCCACGCAACTTCCCTAAAACATCCCCCCTCTGGTTCCCCTCGAAGCCTCCCAGGGAGGGAGAGCCCAGCACTCCCTCCAGAGACCGAATGTCATCTCCTTCAAGGGAGAGATAGCATCTTTTTACTTCTGTGCCCTCAGCACCTAGCACACAGAAGGTGCTTAATAAGTGTATGTCAATGGATCAATTGCCAAGGCAGTCCATTGTTCTCGTAAAGCCTTTCCTTGCAGACAGCTGAAATCTGAGTCTGGAAACCCCCACTGTCCCTTCACTTTGGGGCCAAGCCAACTTATGGCAGACCTTCTATCCAATCTTCTGTGGGTCTTCTCTCCTTCAGGCTAAACACGTCCAGCTCCTCCGACTGCTCTTTCTGATGGCACAGACTCCAGGCTCTTCCCCGTATCCTGGTCTCCCTCCTCTGCGTACTCACCAGCTTAGTCACGTCTTTCCTAAACATTGGCACCCAGAACCGAACGCACTCCAGATGCAGGGCATCACGGCAGGGCACAGCAGAACCATCTGTTTCTTCATCCTTGGTCATTCTTAATGTAGCTTTTTGGGCTGCCATGTTGTACTATTGATTCGAGTTGAGTCTGTGGTCCACTAACCCTCCCCACCCAAATCTTCGTCATCCAAACTGTTGCCTAGCCACCCCTCCCTCATCCTTTACTTGTGAAGTGTCAGTCACAGCTTTAATATCTCCCATGTAGGGTTGTTGAAAGGAGTATAATTGGTCAACTTTAAAGTCCCAGAGCAATAGTACGCTTTCTTTCCTTCGTGTTATCTCAAGAAATGGAAAAGCTTTATCTTTCAGTCTGTGCCTCAAGCATTAAGTGACTCTGGGTTCTTCCAAGTTTCCTCCCAAGTTTCCCCATGGAAGCAGCTCCTGCCTTCACCCATCCCTCAGAACAGTCCCATCCTGGCTCCTGCCAACACCCTTTCTATCACATCTCAAGGATGCCACCATTCATGCAGGCAAGGTTCATGTTCATGTTCATGTTGTGACCCTTGCCATGGGGGTGAACTCTATGGATTCACATGGCCTAAGGGAATATTTGAACCCCAAAGAGAGTCAGGGTTTTGTCATGCCCTCTGACTCATTCTGCCCCTAACCCTGAGCAGAGAAATTGTCTTAAACTCAATTTAGGTATGAAGCACCATCAGGGTCTCCTCCAGAAGAGGTATTCAATGGACCTACAAAGTAAGCACTGGGGACAGGCAGCTCTATATTTCCTTGACCGTAAAAGGCATAATTCAACCCCCAAAGATGCCCAAGTGTCCATCATACATACCCATTAGAGTCTCCTGGGAGGGAGATTCAGCTCTGCAGCACTTTGCACTCTTTCCCGTCAGGTCTGCACTGTCTCCACAATTCACAAGATTCAGATCTTTTGGTCAGTCAGGGACAGCTCTTCAGTCCCTTCAGGTTCTGAATGATGCCGTCACTGGTAGCCTTCTCCCCTAAGATATCCTGGCAGGAAATGCCTCCTGCCAGGCAGCTGGAACTCACTTAGGAGCCTGAGATCTCTCGAGGGAGGGAGGTGATCACCAGGACATCCATCTCTCAGGTTAACCGGTCAATGGTTGGGCTGTGCTTGGGAACAGAAATAAAAACCAGAGGAGGCAGCCCCAGTCTGCTCTCTCAAACGGAGATCTCCTCTCAGGCTCTGGGGCCAGGGGGAGAAAGCCAAGGGAAAGCTGGCAGAGCTGCCTGAAAGGGAGGGGAATGGGAGTGGGGGGTGCCTCTCTACAGTTTCTTATAACCCCCTTGGGATGGGAGGAAGCATCTTCAACAGTGGTAGAGTCTGAGGACTAGGGTTCAGATCTGACACTTATGATCGGGATGCCCTTGGGCAAGTATTTAACCTCTCTAGACCTGGTAAAACATGAGAGGATTGGACTTCTAGATCTAAATCTGTGAGTGTATGGGCCCCTGAGTCCTCAGTCCAGGGGCTGAGCGAGGGCTAGTGGCTTGTGCATGGAGCCCCAGTCCATGGGAATGACACCAGCCAACCCCCACCACCTCGGCATCAGCCTTCATTTTGGCATGGCACTTGGTCTGCACAAGCCTGTCACCAGTCCATATGTGGCTAGCTCCTTGAATTCTTTAATCTGGGAGCACTTCTCTGGTGGGATCACAGGGGGTCATTAAGACTGTGGCTTCTGTCAAAGAACCTTGTAGATGGTGACACTAATCCTGCCCAGTGCTAAAATAAGTTGTCCACTATAAAGTGACAAGCTCCATACTATGAAACTTTCTCCCAATCATTCACCTCCTAGAAGAGTCAGGGGTGTCGCCCAGCACACAGCCCCAGGTCACAGGGTCTTTTCAACCTCTCACATTCCCTGTCCTCTTCCCTCCAACGCTTGCCCCACCCACCCACTCACACAGAAATCCTAGCTCTGTCCTCTGAACGTAAGCCCACTCCCACCAGTCCCATAGGAAAGCCTTTTATGTATCTGAAGAGAGTTACTAAGTCCCCCATTCCCCTTACTCTCCTCCTCTCCGGGCCCAACATCCCCTTTGGCTCACACTCATTCTCACAGGCCACGGTTTCCAAGCCCCCTCTCCATCCTGTTCCCTCTCTTCTGAAATCACTCCAACTTTTTACTGCCCTGCCTAGAGCGGCCCCAGACCGGACATGGGACTCCAGATGGGGTCTGACCAAGGCAACCTTTCCCCACCCTTCTGAATTCTAGTGCCTTCTCTCTATGCTCCTGCATAGAGCTCACTCTGTACAGATTGGTTTGCATGGAGTCTCCCCCATGAGACAGGGAGCTCTCTGAGGGCGGGGACTGGCTTTTCCCTCTTTTTGCATCCCCAGAGCTTAGCACTGTGCTGGGCATACAGCAGGTGATTAATGTTTGCTGACTGACTGAAGGGGTGGCAGGACTAAGGCCTCCCTCATTCTGGGGCCTTCATCTCAATTCAGCCTATGATACAATTCATTTTCTGGGCTGCTGTGCCACACTGCTGAGCTTGGGGTCCACCAGATCTTTTTCACTTAGATCCTTGCCTAGGCGTGCCTCCCCACTGTGCCTGGGTTCAACCCCCAGCTTTGATATTTACTTTCTGTCAGTTGGGCCTCAGTTTCTCTCATCTGTAAAATGTAGGAGTGTGACCAGATGGGATCTGAGGTCCTGCCCAGCTCCGAATTCATGAGCCTACAATGCCACACTGATCCCTACCGGATTTCGTTTGATTTGATTCAGCCCGGATCCCATCTGCTGCCACCTTTTCTGACTTGGACTGCCATTCGGTGGATGAGCTGTCCCTCCCAACTTGATGTTATCTGAGAACCTGCCAAGCCGGCCCCCTCTGCCTCCATCTTAATCGCTGCACGGCCAAACCAAGAGGCGGCCCAGTGGGCTGGGAGTCCTGGCTCTGGCCTCATCCGGAGACAGTATCCATAAAGCCCCTGCACCCAGGTCCCCTCCAGGCACCCCAAACCACCTCACCATGCTTCTCTGTCTGTCTGTCAGCCAGGCTATTTGGATTTGGGCTGGCATGAAGGTGGAGTGCAGAGGCCCAGGAAATCAGGGCTTGAGGGTGGCCCTATTACCCACTTCCTGTGTGGCAAGTGCCTTCTCCTCTGAGCATCTCAGATTCCTTCCAGCACTAGGCCAGGAGCCTGGGAGTGTATCCTAACTCCTAGACCCACCTGAAAAACGATCCTCCAGGAAGCTACTTGAATGCTTTTGGTCCTGGGGAAATCACTACCACCCTCCACAGCCCCATTCTATCTTTGGTTAGCTCTATTGTTAGGAAGCTGGGGCCAAAGCTCTAGCTAGGGCCTTTCCATGCCTCCCAGGATGGCCGTGAGATTCTTTGGGGTGTGGCTAGAATAAAGCACGAGACGTAATGGTTAGACATTCACAATCATTATTAGGGGTGCCAAGGATAGGGCCTGGCCTGGCTCGCAGGTCTCTCTTCCTGGGGGGCTGTGACTTCAGGGCTTCCACTCGATGACCTTGGTGGCAATCTTGGCTGCCTGGCTCACAGCCAAGACTGGGCTGTTGATCAGCATCTTGAATCTACACACTTCCGGGAGCAACTCTCGCCGGCCCTCGGGAGCCTCGGCCAGCATGGTGAGCGCTTTGATGACATTCAAGCGCAACTCGACCACGTTGATGTCCAACACTTCCAGCAGAGCTGGGATCGCCCCTGCATCCAGGGCAGCATATTTGCCTAAAAACATAGAGAAACAGACAGATTTACACACATAGATGCGAAATCTCTTTATACTCCCCTGCAACAACACAAAGACTCATAGACACACACTCACACACACACACACACACACACACCAACACATTGCTTTAATTTGCAAATATGCAGATATACAAGGAGCAACATGTAAACACTGAGGGATACAAACACACAGCCACGGCACCTACACACAGACACCCAAAGATGCACACACACACACACACAGAATGACACACAGACACCCAAAGACACAAAGGTACATACAGACATGTCCAGATATACACACAAAAACACACGTATACAGATGCAGAGATGTAAACAGATACAGAGCGACAAACCATCACACACCCTCAACATTAAAGACCTGGGGAGATACAGATGTAGACACACACACACACACAATGCATACCCACGTACTGAGAGATGCGCACCCAGACACCTAGACAGGTTTGTAAATGCAACGATCCAAACATCAGGATTTACTAGCAGGGTGGGGAACCTGCAGCCTTGAGGCCACACGTGGCCCTCTAGGTCCTCAAGTACAGCCATCTGACCTTCGCTGGCTGCAGGTTCCCCCCACCCCCCGTCCTAACCTCCTCTAAAGACAGCTTTCTGCACAAATACAGGAAACCTGAATCTTAGGTCTCACCGCTCCCACAGTGGGCATGGAGGTGGGGGCCTGAGCAGGACGAGGAAGATGGTCTCTAGATATTTTGTTGAGCCCCATGCCCGCTGTGTCCCTTCCAGCTCGCCCCAAGGAAGCCCTGGACCAGTAATATGGAGAGTGAGCAACAGTGAGGAATCCAGGACGACGGTGGTGCCCTCAATAGTAACAGGGAAGGCAGAAGCCCTGGACCACAGGCAGGGATCGGTGATTAAATGGAGTCAGGCTTCACTTGGTCACTTCAATAATGGATTCCCACCCAAGCTGTGATTGGATTGGGTGTGTCTGTAATTCCAACCCCCCCCCACCAATTCAATTCAGGTTAGGGACTGTCTGGGTTGTCCATAAAGCATGATTATTATATAACAGATTGACTTCCAAGTTAAGATCATGATGCAAAAGGTCGCTAAGGAACCCAGCTCACCTGGAAATCCCTGAAAGGTACCAGGACAGGCCTATAATAAAGAAAACTGGGAAGAAACACCAGGAAGCTCCTCCGCGCAGCCTGAAACTGCCTTGTCAAGGAATAAGGAAAGTTCCAAAAGGTCTATGCTTCCCCTAACTTCTCCTCCCCAGGCCTATACGGTAACAGGTACCATGATAAATGCTTTGTGCTTTTCTTACCCAAGTCTTTCCTGTACTCTGATTGTTCTTAATATATAAAGAAGCTCAGGGTTGGTCGTGAAAACTTACATTGTATATGCCCATGTATTTGTACATGTCCATGTATAATGTATATACGTATAGATGTATATGTATATTGTCCATAACAAGAAAGAGAGAATGAAAGAAGCCAGGAGTTAGCTGGAAATATACAAAATTTGAATTAGGACAGAGAGTCAAACCTTTGTATGAATGTTAAGAGTTTTCCTAACTGGGGACTATAGGATATTACAATTGTATTAATAACTTTCCATCAAACAAAAAATACCATAAAGTAGCGGGGAGAGGGACGAGGTGGAGCTGAAGACCATTCTATTGTCCCTAGGCTGATTAAGCCCTAAGCTTCTGGACTTGACAGAGAAACATAGAGCAAACATCACAGCCTAAACCAACCCTCTGCAAGTAGATTAGCAAGGCCTACAAGATTCAGCTCTATCCCTTTTCAGAGGAGAGAAGGGAGGAGAAAGGATCTAGTATCAGTGCAGCAACTCTACCCCCTACAGAAGCATCCACTAGAACTGCATAGACACTGAAATTAGAGCTCTCGAGGGGAAAAATGTGGAAAGAGAATAAAGAGCTTTGGAAATAAGGTAGAAAAGCTCATCCGAGCAATGGGCTCCCTGAAAAAACAGAATGGAGCAATCAGGTTTCAATAACTCCACAAGACGAAAAGACATATTAGAACAAAGTCAAAAGATTGAAAATATACACGGTAACTACTTTACAAAAACTAACCAAGAAAACAAGTGAAGGAGAGATCATTTAAAAAGCATCTGACTCCCTAAAAATCGCAACCACACAAAAATACTGGATACCACATTTCACGAAATGACAAAGCTTCCCAGATCCAAATGGCAAAGTGAAAATACAGAGAAACCACCAGTCACCTCCTGAAAGAAAGCACCAACTACAAACACCTAGAAATGGGCAGAGCTTACAAAACAAAGATAATTACTGTGAGCAGCCATGTATACACCCTGTCTTGAGACGACCCTTTATTTTAGGGAGTCAACAGAGGTTAAGAACGCCCAGATCAAAGACATTGTCACAGCATTCATTCCCAATACTTTATGACATAACTGAGGCCATACATTCCTCTCTTCTGTGCTGAGCACAAAGTAACCCTAGACACTGTCTCCATTAATTCAAGAATCCCATTTTCACCAGCCCTCCTTAATCTTTAAGCTGCTGTAGATCTGTAGCAAGATACCATCAGCCTTGTTGGTTTGGTATAGAAGATACAGAGCTCCCTGCTTTTTACCTGAATACAACAGATGCAGCAAAACAGTTAGATGAAGAGAGGAACCATTCCAGATGCTCTAACAGCATGTCAAATTGCATAACAGAGTATAAGAATTGCTTTGTACCTGTGGCAAGTGACCATTATGGGGTACCAAAAGCTATGCAGTGGTTGGAGACATAAGCCTGGTGGTTCAAACATATTGGACTCTCCAATCCTTCAATCTCCTAACAGCAGCCAGAAAACTATGAAGATTAGGAATCAAGGTGGTCTGATTAAAGGGCAATCAAAACGTACAGGTACCTTTAATCCTCTGCCACTGGTCATTAAATTATCTGATCCCCTTAGCCACAGCCACAGAAAATGGATAATCTGAATCTATCGATTGATTGTTCCAATGTCATTATGTCACATGGAAAGTGTATTTCCTATTCTTTGTCCAACCCAACAAATCTTGTACAACAACCACATCCTCATTTCCAGTCTTTGTGCACCCTGCAGCTAAATGGTTGTGAAGGTCAGAAAGTTCACAAATTCCCGATTCCATAGGAAGTACTAGGTGTTATTCCAGGAGCATTTGTGAATTGACTAGGCTCTCTTAGGGGATTGGTCCTTCCTCCCGTCCCTTTTACATGGAGGACTACCCTAGCCCACAGGAATCCTTCCCAGGGTCCTGTGGGGCTCCATAAGTCAGGACTCAGACTCTAGTAATAAGGTGATAGCCATGGGAGGTATATAGTGAGTGGCTGCATTCCCAGACTGAGAACCTTCAGGTAACTCCAAGCCATAGGTCAGAAAAGAATGCTGATTCCTGTTTCATGACATACCTAATGTCAGGTCCAGAGCAATGAGTAAGGCTATCATCTGTGGCCCACGGATGGGCATTCAAAAGCTTCTGGAGCTCACAGCAAGCTCCATACCACTGCAGTGTCTCAGCTGATGGACAGACAGTCTCACTCATTAATAAGAGAAAAGTTCTCATGTGGTTGCCTCCTACATAAATCAGGCGAGGCCCTCCCAAATCCCATCTGGAGCTGATTTAATTGGGGTCCTCTTAAAAGTTCAAAAGGGAAGAGAGATACATGATGATAACTAGGGCAGATAGATGAATAGAGTAAGGGCTTATTGAGGATGGGACACAAAAGTGTTTGTAGGCAACAGTGAAGCAGCCAGTAGTAAGGGGGAAACTGCAGATAAGTGAGAGTAGAGGTGATGGAGAGGCTTCTGAGGGGAAATCTTTTCTTACTCTGGGAATCTGACTTGCCAATAAGAGTAGAAGGTGGTAGTGGGCAGCTGGGTGGTACAGTGAATAGAGCACCAGATCTGGAGTGAGGAAGATCTGAGTTCAAATTCAACCTTAGACACTTCCTATCTGAGTGACCCTGGGCAAGTCACTTCATCCTGTTTGCCTCAGTTTCCTCATCTGTAAAATGAGCTAGAGAAGGAAATAGCAAACCACTCCAGTATCTTTGCCAAGAAAACCCCAAATGGAGTCCCAAACAGTCATGAAGAGAAGTTGGTATCAGGATCCCCGTAGGCCTATATTAGTTACATTATGTAAAACGTGCATTAGAGAGTTAGACAACAAAGTGCTATGTGAATCAGATAGCTCAGGCAAAAAAAAAAGCCATTTACAAAATAGCCAATAAGTTAGAATTTTTTTAAAAAAAATTCAGTGGCTTGTTCTTAGCATCCCAACCTAAGAGTCTAAGTATCTCTAAGCATTGATGTTCTCTCCATATCAGGACTGCAGAGTCAGTTTCATTCCCAAGGCATCCAATAAAATCACTTCCCTCTCCCAGGCAGCAAGAAAGACTAGGTGTTCTAACTTGTGCTAATCAGATCGCGCTATTGTCGCAGTGATTGAGAAGTGGCAAGTTTCTAAAGAAAGAAAGGAAGGGAAGGAAGGAAGGAAGGAAGGAAGGAAGGGAAGGAAGGAAGGAAGGAAGGAAGGAAGGAAGGAAGGAAGGAAGGAAGGAAGGAAGGAAAGAAAGAAGAAACAAAGAAAGAAACAAAGAAAGAATCCCAGGCACAGCCTTTCCAACCAACCACCTTCTTCTCCAGTTTTAGTTTCAAGAATGAGACAGCAGTAGCATCCCAAGCTGTTCAGATCACCAGTACCGGGATCTCTGGCTATCTCTCTTCCCTCACAACATACAATGACACCCATATTGTCATCAGTGGTACCAATTCATACATCAGTTGTTACAGGCACTTTGCATATCAATATAGACACCTATCCAATGCCTTCTTAAAGAACACATTCCCAAACTGATTAGATCATAGATCCATCTAAAATATAAAATGTAAAACAAAACTTATCACCACCAAGCTAATAACTTCAGTACAAGTGAATGCATCTCCCGATCATCTACAACATGGAAGAAATCTTCCATGCTTGCATCTCCCAATTTTGGCCATCACTGCTGGTTGCATTCAGAATTCAGCACAGACGAGTTACTGCTTTTTTTTTCTTTTGCGACACAATTGGGGTTAAGTGACTTGCCCAGGGTCACATACCTAGTAAGTGTCAAGTGTCTGGTCTGAGACTGGATTTGAACTTGGGTCCCCCTGACTCCAGAGCCAGTGCTCTATCCCCCGAGCCACCTAGCTGCCCCATGATATTGCTTTTAATGTCACTGCTACAACAGCAGAAGGACATCCCGTCCCACAGCTAACAATCCAGAACACAGCCCCACCCTGTTGTGGATAACAATCTAGCAAATGCATGATAAAACTGATTTCAGTTGCTCAGTCCTCAAAGTTCCTGCTACTTTCTCATATTCATCAGTTGACCAGCCTTTGTGGAATTAAGCTAAAAAAATAATGAGAAATCTCAAATCTCTCCAGGAAATGTCTCTTCAGAGACAACCTCCATTCCCAGATGATTTCTAAAAGAGATCTGTATTTCCTATGCTCCTTTTTGCTGGGCTAATGGACAACTCCTTTCCAATGCCCCAGATTCTCCCCACTGCTCTGATCCTGGAATGCTACATGAATTTCTTAAGGGTTGAGTGGGAACCATATACATGTCATATTGTCTTTTAGTAGAGGTGTAATAGGGTTTGCCATGTACATGTCCTGATTGCCCACCACGGAGGGACCCTCCTGCCTCGTGCTTCCCTCCCATGTAGGTGGCCGAAGCCTCCTTCGATCGCCTGCAGAATTAGAACAAGCTGAAGCTGTGTCTTTCAACTGGCCAGACTAGGTCACATCCTCCCTTTCCTGTGTACTCCAGAGCAGTGAAGATCACTCACAGTCCCCCACAATGTGGGTGCCATGAACTGAAGCAGGAGGAGGGATAACTTCCCTACCCCCTCCTCTTTCACCCCTGGGTGTTTGTTTTTGTTCTGTGCCGTTTGTCCTCAATTTCAGCTACTGGCATCGATCCCCACTGGACCGGGGCGTTTGAGCCACGGTGCCCTTGGAGCCGACATTGCAGGTGGAATAGTGCGGCCAGTTGGCCTGGCAAGGGAGCCTGGTGACTTGAGTCTCAGGAGGGTTTTTCTCTATGAGAACTGAGCTAAATTGTAAACCCAATCCCCTTCCTCTCCCCAGAGACTGAGGTGATATGGGGGAATGTTTGTATATTTACAATTATAACTTTGAAGTAAGTATTCCTTTGCAAAAGCCAATCTTACTGTTAATGGTTTAATGGAACTGGGGTACGGGGGATGCCTCCATGAAAACTCAGGGAACATTATGTGTGAGGGTTGGAGTCATTGGCAGAGAGTCTAAATACCCCAAACCCTTTGAGAGTACTAGAAAACCCTGGGGGAGGGGAGAAATGTAACATGCCTGGCCTGGCCTTCAGGCAGTCGGGGTTGGGGGTCCACATCACAGGGCTTTCATCTACACTGTGCTACCTCAACTACATTTATCCCCCAGTCCCTGACTGATTAACCCAGATTAATCGTTCTCTCTTCATGCTGATTTGGGATGTCACCACCTTGTGGGGCACACAACTGTTCATTTGCTAACCTGATGCTTTTCTGCTTTCAGACTGTTTCCTGTTCCAACTGTGGTACCACTTTAGTTCTTCCCCTCCCCACCACCCCTCAAATCTGTCTCTTTTGCAAATCAGTACAATTTTCTCCATCTAGTACCAGTAACATGTTCATGTCAGAATGCTCCCTCCCCCCACCATGGGCCACAAACTGGGTTGCATGTGGCACATTCTTCGGGCAAATTTTTTCTAACCTATCACAGTATTTTGTTACTAGACAATAAGACGCAGGGCAGCAGGTAGCGCAGTGGGTAGAGCACCGGGCCTGGAGTCAGGGAGACCCAAATTCAAATCCAGCCTCAGACACTAACTAACTATATGACCCTGGGTAAGTCGCCTCACCCTGTTTGCCTCAGTTTCCTCATCCGTAAAATGAGCTGGAGAAGGAAATGGCAAACCACTCCAGTGTCTTTGCCAAATGAGGTCACCCAGAGTCAGACATGACTGAAGCAACTCAGCAAGATAGGAAGGGAAACATCCAGGTACAGAGACGCAATTGCTCTTCTCGCCACTATAAATCAAAGTGTTTTCTTACCTGCAATGGCACGCTTTGTTCTAATGTTTTCTTTCTAATTCCTTCGGGGTGACTTTGCTTCTAATTAACCAGAAAATTATATCCTGCTAAATCATTCTGAATGGTCAAACTCTCCCCACCACTAATGAAGGATTGACCTTTCCTCCCAACTCATTGGCTCTCTTTGGCTATTTCCTAAGAAGGAAGAAGAGAAGGAAACAAGGGGAGACCAGAACAATCCTTGCAGGACAGAGATCTCAGGCAGGAGTTGTGGCAGCAAGTGACCTCAGAGGCTTCGCTGCGTTGGAAGCCACGGGGAGGAAGAAAGCTTCTAAAACTGGCTTTCATTCTGCAAGGGACCCAACGCCTTTGTAACCTCATCAGAGACATGCACGAAGGCCGAAGGCATCCCTTCTGTGCCGGCAGCCGCTCGGTCCCATGCCCAGACATCTCTGGGGCACGCTCACTTTCCTTTTAGCTCAAAGCATCTTCTTCTTGACGCTGCTCATTCCCGCCACTCCACTGGCTTATGAGTTGGAAAGCTTTCATGCCTAAAGCGGGTGAAATATGAGATTCTTGCCTCTCCTGGGGCTGCTCTATTTCCTGTCCTGGAGGTTCCTCCAAACTTTGATACGGGAGACTTCATTTTAATTGTACTTGACCTGACTGGGGAGAAATTGTGCCTCAAAGCCCACTATTTTGAAGGAGACTGACTCCATCCCCACTTGGTCAGGGCACCCAGCCTTCCTTCTTAGTGACAAAAGGAACTGGTTCATGACCTCCCTGGACGGCAAGACTCTGGGCTAAGCCTCACCCAAAGAACAGGGGGCCTGGTCTTATTCCAGCAGCACTGATGACTGTAGCATTCTTACAGAGTCTTCTGTTTGGTCAGGGCAATCTTACAGGCACAGTCAGTCCATATCGAAACACAGAGCAAGTCACATACGCCTCATGAGCCACCAACAAACAGCGTGGGGAGGAAACCAACCCTATCACCTAAATTAGGTTCAATTTGCCACTTACATGGCAGCTGGAGAGCCACAAGGCTGATGGAATTACCTGAGGGGGTGGGAGCAGTTAAGCGTCTGCTTACCAACTAGGCACCGAGGCCATCTCCAGTTGTCCAGATTTATGTCTGGCCACTGGCCCCAGATGGCTCTGGAGGAGAAAATGAGGCTGGTGACTTTGCACAGCCCTCCCTCACTTTAATCCAATTCATTTGCAAGTTATGGCATCATCTTCCTGTTGTCACGGTCCTCTTCGAGATGAAAAAGACAAACCACAAAACAAAAACTAAAAGTAACTAGTGTCATGAGATTTGGGTCTGACTTAATCTTAGACTAGTCTGACGCTCAAGAAGAAAGTAGGGAAAACATCCCCATCACTAGGTCACGGCTCTGAGCCAATCCTGCTGGCTTTGGGAGCAGGTGAAACTGGATTGAGAAGACATATGTCCTGGCGTGACTTGGGCCCAACAGCGAGTAACACATAAGGTGACCTCAGAGACAGATTTGAGCAAAAACATCTGCATCACCAGACACATCAGTGGGTCCAACAGACATGGGTCCAAACACAAAGTAAAGGATTTCAGTGATTTGGAAAGATCCCAATTCCAGCATCTAGCAGAAGCCATCATTGCCCTGAACTGATCCTTTTAGAAAAACTTGGTGGCCAGCTGCCTAGAGGCAAGGGCCATTTATGAAATGCCCCAGGAACTTTTTGGGAGTTGAATGATTCAGTCTTGCTGACTCCAGATGAAATATGATCCCGTACTAGGAAAGGCCAAATCTGTCAGACAGAGATATATAAGCATTTCTGCTTTGAGGGAGAGAAAGAGAGGTGCAAGGAGAGATCAAGTTTCCCCTGCTGAGTGGAATTGTCTCTGACCCAAGCAAAGTACACTTCCCTTTCATGGTAACCTGAAAATATGACGATGTACCGCAGCATGATAGAACAAAAGCACATCGTTTAAGTTTGGGCTTTTAGCTTTATCAGAGCAATAGTTAAATTCATGTTTAAGGTGAATCCTTGGAGAGGATTCCTCTTCCTAGAAAACTAAAGGGTTTCCTCTGCTCCAGAGTAAACACAGTTTCCCTCTCATGATTTGGTCTGGACAAAGGGATGCTTCTTTTGAATCGCAAAGGGACATTCCCACTTGTTCTGATCCCTTCGAGCAACTAAGTACAGACCCTCCCTTGATACGGTCCTTAATGTCAAGGGACATTAAGAACATCAGAGCAAAAACGGTGTTAGAACATTAACTCCCAATGTCTTGTAACACAACTGAGGCCTTAATGGTGTAGGCTTCCACATCAAAAAACTTCACAATATCCTGCAGACAGGGTGAGGATATGGAACAGACCTTTAATAGAAAAAAGGCCCTCTAAAAATTCCTGATGAAAAGACAACAGTTGAGTAGAATATTTGAAATGCAAGACATAAGACAACGGAAACCTAGATAGGGCCACACATTTGAGCATTTGAAGGAGCTAAACTGTAAAGTGAATACATTCTAATGGGGGAGAAGAGATTGCTGTACTTTCAGAATCTTATTATTTTCAAGGGTGTAGTAGAAGTTTAACAAAACAAACACAGGGCTTGGTTGGAGTTTTATTCTGTTTTGTTGGCTTTATGAGGAGAAAGAAAAGGGAAGGGGAAGTGAGAAATTTAAAAGAAGGGAGAGGAACTTACTATTTTCTTTATTATTATTATTATTATCATTATTATTATTATTATTATTATTATTATTGTCCAGCCTGAGAAAAAAAGCATGAAGATATGAGGGAAAGGGTAGAGGGCATCTCATGAACCTCATTCTCATCTGAAGTGAACAAAGGATGGCTGAACACACACACATACACAAAGAGGTGGGTATAGAAAAGCATTGAACTCATCAGAAAGAAAGGTGAGGAAGGGGAGAGGCTGTAGGGGTGTGGGTTGTGGTTAAGAGCAGAGGCAGTGTTGGGAAAGGAATAGTGATAGCAAAACAACTATCAATTTCAGAGAGCTGATCATAAGGAGTGAATTAGATAGGGGCAGAGAAGTAAGGGCTGACCACTACAATTATAAATTACAGGTGTTGATCATATTTCTTCTTTCTCCATTCCTTCCTTCTGGGTAAAGGAGTGAGGGATTATGAGTGTTTGGTGGAGGGAATTACAGAATAAACAACCATAACCATGAATACAAATGGGGTGAACTCACCTATAGAATAGAGGAGGGTAGCAGAATGGATTAAAAAGCAGAATCTAACAATATGTTGTTTACAAAGAACACTTGAAATATAAGGATTCACACAAAGTTAAAATGAGAGACTGAAGTAGAATTTATTACGCCTCAGGTAAATTAAAAAAACCTGGGGTAACAATCATGGTCTTAGAGAAAGTATCAGAAAAATAGATAGGGTTAAAAGAGATAAGCAGGGAAACTACATAGTGCTTAACAACACCACAGATGATGAAATAATATTAATACTTAACAAGTATACACCAAGTGACATAGCATCTAAGTAAAATTTAAAGGAAAAATAAACTACAGAAGTATAATTGTTGGAGACTTGTATGAGCCCCTTTGAGAACTAGACAAATCTAGCAAAGAGAGAAACAAGGAAGAAAATAAATACTTAAACAGAATTTTAGAAAAGTTGACATACTAGATCTCTGGCAACTACTGAATGTGAATAGATAGCAATATAACATTTTTCACATGTTCATTGCACATTTACATAAATTTACCACATGTTAGACACAAAAACATCATAAGGAAATTCAGAAAAGCAGAAATATTTAACACACCCTTTACTGACCGCAACTCAATAAACATTCTAATCAACAGAAGACCTTTGAAAAAGAGAGTCAAACTTAGAGACTAAATAATTTAATCATAAAGAATTAGTGCGTCAAAGAAAGAATTATAGAAACAATAGATAATTTCATCAAAGAAACAGCAATAATGAGGCAACATACCAAAACCTTTGGAATGAAGCCAAAGCAGTCCTTGGGGAAAATGTTTATCTCTAAATACTTTCATCAGCAAAAGAGAGAAAGAACAGCCTAGTATACTGTTCGTGCAACTAAAAAAACCAGAAAAGCAACAAATAAAAAATCCAATCTAAATGGAAAGAATTGTTGTTCAGCTGTTTTTCAGTCATGTCCAATTCTTCATTACTCCATTTGAGGTTTTCTTGGCAAAGATACTGGAGTGGTTTGCCATTTCCTTCTCCACCTCATTTTACAGTTGAGGAACTGGGGCAAACAGGGTTTAGTGACTTGCCCAGGGTCACACAGGTAATAAGTATCTGAGGCCAGATTTGGACCCATGAAGATGAGACTTCCTGACTCCAGGTCTGGCACTTTATATCCACTACGCCATCTTGCCACCTCCAATAGAAAGAATAGAAATTCTGAGAATCAAAGAAAAGATAAATAAAATTTAAAATGAAACAAAGTATTGAATGACAAAGAAAACTACAAGTTTATTTTTCAAAAAAATTTTAAAATAAAACATTAGCTAATCTGTTGAAAAGAGAGGAAAACCAATTAACCAATATTAAAAATGAAAAAAGGAGAACCCACAACAAATGAAGAGCAAAGGAAATTATTAGCACTTATTTTGCCCAATGAGATGTCACCATAACCTAAATAAGATGAATATTTACAATTACTACGCAATCATCATTATCATTAGGATTATCAAGGTTTTGCCTAGGCAGGCCCAATTGAAAGTCTCTTGTCCTACCAACATCTCACACCATATACCAAGATAAGGTCAAAATGGGTACATGAGTTAGACATAAAGGGTGACACCATAAGCAAATCAGGAGAGCAAGGAATAATTTACCTATCAGATCTATGGAGAAGGGAAAAATGTATGACCAAATAAGAGACAAAGAAATTACAAAATGTAAAATAGATAATTTTGATTATATTAAATTAAAAAGGTTTTGCACAAATGAAACCAATGCAACCAAGATTAGAAGGACAGCAGAAAGCCAGGAAACAATGTTTAGAGCAAATGTCTCAGATAAAGGCCTCATTTCTCAAACACATAGAGAACTGAGTCAAATTTATATGAATACAAGCCATTTCCCAATTGACAAATGGTCAAAGGACATGAACAGGCAGTTTTCAGATGAAGTAATCAAAGCTATCTATAGTCATATGAACAAATGCTCTAATCACTATTGATTAGAGAAATGCAAATTAAAACAATTCTGAGGTACCACCTCACACCTATCAGATTGTGTACTGTGACAGAAAAGGAAAATGATAAATGTCGGAAAGGATGTGGGAAAATTGAGACATTAATGTATGACTGGTGGAGTCATGAACTGATCCAACCATTCTGGAGAGCAATGTGGAACTATGCCCAAAAGGCTATAAAACTGTGCATACCCTTTGATCCAGCTATACCACTGCTAAGTCTGTATCCCAAAGACATCAAAAAAGGGAAAAGGACCTATTTGTACAAAAATATTTATAACAGCTCTTTTTGTGGTGGCTAAGAATTGGAAACCAAAGGGATGCCCATCTATTGGAGAATGGCTGAACAAGCTATGGTATATGATTGTAATGGAATGTTATTGTGCTATAATAAATGAGGAGCAGGCAGATTTCATTAAAACCTGGAAAGACTTGTATGAACTGATGCAAAGTGAAGTGAGCAGAATCAGGAGAACACTGTACATAGTATCATCCACATTGTACAATGAACGACTTAGCTCTTTTCAGCAATACAGTGCTGCAAAATCATTCCAAAGGACTCATGATGGAAAATGCTGGCCACATTCAGAGAAATACCTGATGGAATCTCAATGCAGATTGAAGCTTACTATTTTCACTTTCTTTTTTTTTTCCTGGTTCTTTTCTTTTGGCCTGTTTCTTCTTTCACAGCATAATATAGAAATGTTTTATATGATTGCACAAACATAACCTATATTAAATTGCTAACTGTCTTAGGTAGGGGGTGGTAAGGGAGGAAAGGAGATGATGTGGAATTCAAAAAAAATTTTAAATGAATGTTAAAAATTGCCTTTATATGTAATTGGGAAAAAAATAAAATATTATTTAAAAAAAAGAAAGTCAGCAAACACTTTTGAGGAGGGACAGGGTCAAAGGAGAGAACAGAATAAATGGGGGGGTGGGTTAGGATGAAGGGAAATATAGTTTTTCACAGCATGACTATTATGGAAGTGTTTTGCATGACTACACATGTATGACCTGTATCGAGTTACTTGCCTTCTCAATGAGGGTGGGTGGGGAGAGAGGATGGGAGAGAATTTGGAACCCAAAGTTTTAAAAACAATGTCAAAAATTGTTTTTACATACAATTGGGAAATAAGATACAGGCAATGGGGTATCTTGATAGATCTATCCTGCCCTACAGGAAAATAGAAGGGGAAAGGGATAAGGAGGCGGGGCATGATAGAAGGGAGGATAGATTGGGGGAAGGGGTATTCAGAACATACGCTGTCTTGGGATGGGGGAAGGGAGAGACGGGGAGAAAATTTGGAACTCAAAATCTTGTGGAAGTGAATGTTGAAAACTAAAAATAAATAATTTTTTATTAATTTATTTTGATTTATCAACAATTACTTCCATAAGTTTTTGAGTTTTAAATTTTTCTCCCCCTACCTCCTCACCTCTCTCCCCAAGTACAATCTGATATAGGCTATACATGTACATTCTTATAAAACATATTTTCACATTAGTGATGTAAGTAAGAGTTAGAACCAATAGGAGGAACCACTAGAAAGAGGATACAAAACACAACAGAAGAAAAAAAAAAGCAAATAGTATGCTTCAATCTGCATTCTAACTCCATAGTCCTTTCTTTGGATATGGATAGCATTTTCCATCATGAGGCCTTTGGAGATGTCTTAGATCCTTACATTGCTGAGAAGGATTAAGTCTATCAATATTAGTCATTGCACAATGTGGCTGTTACTATGTACAACATTCTCCTGGTTCTGCTCACTTCACTCAGCATCAGACCATACGAGTCTTTCCAGGTTTTTCTGAAGTCTGCCTGCTCATCATTTCTTATAGCACAGTAGTATTCCATTACATTCATATACCACAACTTGTTCAGCCATTCCCCAACGGATGGGCACCCCCTCAATTTCCAATTCTTTGCCTCCACAAAAAGAGCTGCTATAAATATTTTTGTACATGTGGGTCCTTTTCCCATTTGTATGCTCTCTTTGGGATACAGTCTTAGATGTGCTATTGGTGGGTCAAAGGGTATGCACATTTTTATAGCTTTTGGACATAGTTCCAAAAAAAAAGGTCTCTGGTCCTAGAGACCAAGTCTCAGGGCTTCCACAGGATGACCTTGGTTGCTATTTGGCCTATTCAAATCAAGTCTGGGTCCTGCTCCATCAGCAGATTCTCAAACTTATCCAGCTCCTTCACCAACATGGTGGGGTTCTGGGAGCCAGGAGAGTGGCATGCCTCAGCCAGCATAGTGACTACCTTAAAGGCACATGAGCGAGGCTTCCTCTTTCTAATATCCAACATGTTCAGTAATGGAGGGATTTCCTTAGCATCCAGGGCAGCCTATTTACCTGCACACCAAAGAAGACCAGTCAACACACAGATATGTTCCCAAGAGTAGCTCAGAACCGTGCAGATACACACAGACCCACAGAGGTACAGATACAAATATACCCAGGGATGCCCATACATACCCAGGGTCCAAAAAGACAATGATACTTGGCAGCATACAGAAACACACCCAGAGTGACACAGATCCACAGATACCAAGCAAATACAGACACTCACAGACATACAGGCATACCTATATATGTCCAGACACAGGCAGAGACACACAGAGATACATGCATAGGCCTGAATACCATTATCACAACACTGGCCTTTCCTAACTTCTTCCCAGGACAGGATCTTCCTGAACAAATAATGGAAATTTGTCTCCAGCTTTATCTCACGGACCCACATTAGATATCTGGGCTCAGAACAATGACCACAGTGTCCAGCTATTTCACTGGGCCCCTGGGGTGCCTTCTGTGTCCTTCTTAGCTCGCCTTTCAGAGGCCCTGGACCATGGACAACGATGGGTTAAAATGGAGTCAGGAATCAGTTGGTTATGATCTGGGACAGAGGGAGTGGTGTGGGGCAGGGGAGGCTCTATTCCTGGGTTTCCTCCACCCTGTGATTGGATCTTGTGCAGCCAAGTCTCCTCCCAAAAGGTTGGGGGTGTCCAAAGGTCTACAATGCCACTCTAGGGACAGTAAAATCTGGTTAGGGGAGTCACTGGAAGCGGCATAGAGCAAATGAAGAGGTCAGGCACCTTGCTTTTTAAGGTCCTCCCACATCCATTTCAGGAATACCCTCACATGTCAGATGCCCCAGTCCTCCAGGATGCACAAAGCATCTCACCCAAGGGACACTACCAACTGAGCTGCTAAACTGATCTCCAAAAAGGCATGAGTGGTTGACAGCTCCCCAGATTCTTCCTCCCAACGGAATGTGTTCACTGAGGGCTCTGGAAGACCCCAAATAGTGCTCAAAACTCCAAGGAAAGAATTCCTAATGGTGCCACATGAGGTACCAGTGGGGACACAACTTCCGACAGGACCAGTAGACACAGCTCTGGGCTAGAATTAGGGGGGTTATTCATGGGTCATGAAGAGAGGGGCAACAATTTAGAGCCGGGAGGCACCTTAGGGTTGATTTGTTCCAAATCCTTCATCTCCCAGAGCAGGAAAGAGCCCAGAGCCCCAGCGGGGACAGGAAGGGAGCCAGGTCCTTCTGCTGTGGGCCCACCTCCCCAGGGATGGAGGACAAGGGGGGAGCTCGTGCAGAGCGAAGGCAAACTTCCACCACCCTCAGCTTGACAGAAGTAACTGGCAGTAAGGATGAGACCAAAAAGTAACTGACTGGCTGGTGGTCTTGGGCAAACCACCTCCCCTTCCTCCAAGCCTGTTTCTTCATCTCATGGGTTGCGCGCGGGAGTGCGTGCGTGCGTGCGTGCGTGTGTGTGTGTTTTACCAGATTTATGATTTCGTTAGAATTGGGACCTCCTCATGAAGAAGCACTGTGCCAATATAAACCACACCATGGTGCTTCTTGCCCTCCACTATAAAATGGGGATAATCACACTTCCATCAGAAGGCTTTGTATATGCTTCAGCGCTCCCTGTGGGGGGCAGGCCCCAGCCAGTCTGTATTCAGCCACCTCTCCTCAAGCTGGGGGACATTTTAAATGGCTTTCCAAAGAGCAGCTGAAACCCAGGCTCTAAAAGGGGCTTCATCTCCCCCTGGCCTTAGGCCTCAAGCTGCCCCCCTCCCCCAGTTCCAGCCCCTCTGACCTGCAGTAGTCACCGCTGCAAACATCAGCGCCCCGGCAGCATTGGCCTTCACATCTATGTTGCGGTCATCCAGCAGCAACACCAGCACGGGGATGACGCCATACTCCCACACTTGGTTCTTCCCCTCCCGTGGCATGCTGGAGGAAAGATGGCGTCAGGGCCCAAAGCAGCCCGAGGAGCATGGGGCCAGAGGTGCTCCCACCCCACTCCCTACCCTCCTCGAGAGCCCCAGAACGCAAGGCCCTTCCAGGGTAGTAACAACAGCAGCTATGGGTAGCAGTTACAGAGCCCCTTAAGGTTCGCTAAGCACTTTACCTTTCTTACCTCATCTAATCCCCACAACCCTGGGAGACAGAGGCTGTTCTCATCCCCATTTTACAGATGAGAAAACTAAGGTATGGAGAGATTAAGTTGGTCATCTAACAAGTATTTATTGAGTGTTCCAAATATGGCAGGTACCATGGTAAATGCTAGGCTTAAGAGTCACATAGCTAGGAAGCATTGAGGATGGATCTAATCCAGGTCTCTCTGACCACACCACCATACTTTAAGCCCCAGAAGGGGGAGGGGAGAGGTGTCACAAGGAACAGTCCAGTCCCCTTTACCTTAGAGATGGACCTTGACTTTGGAGTTAGAACACCTGATTTCTAGCCCAGGATCTGATACTTCCTAGCTATGTGACCATGGGCAAATTCATTTCCTCCCCCAAGACTCAGTTCCCTCATCTGTAAAATGGGAATAGTTATACTTCCACTACCTGCTTCATGTAGCCATTATGAGAAGAGCACCTAGTGAGCCACCAAACCCCATGTGGTTATCATTCATACTCTTGACCACGATGAGGCCTCAGACACTTCCTAGCTGGGTGACCCTGGGCAAGTCCCTTCACCCTGTTTGCCTCAGTTTCCTCATCTATAAAATGAGCTGGAGAAGGAAATGGCGCAGCACTCCAGTATCTTTGCCAGCAAAGACAGAGAGTCGGTCAGACTCAAATGACTGAACGACATTAGCAACCTCCTCTTTTTACAGAGGAGAACACTGAGGCCCCGATAGGTTAAGGGATGTGCCCAAGGTCCCACACCTAGTAAGTGGTAGAGCCAGGATTTGCATCAGGTCTGCAGTACTCCACTGCCCACTCTGCTGATGCCCAGGACAGCATTCTGCCCATTCCATCATGAAGAGAGGAGAGTTGAAAAGGGAGAATTTGCGTTTAGAAGATTAGGAAACAGACCCAATGGAAAAAAGGATGAGGAGGCAGATAGAAATTCAGACCATGTGAGAAAAATCAGTAAGACTGTCCCCACAGCTAAGGGCCCCGCTTTAGAAAGGAGGGAAATAAGCATTTCTGAAAAAAAAAAAGTATGGGACAAGAATTATGATAAGCCCTTTACAAGCGTCCCATTTGATCCTCACACAATCCTGGGAAGTAGGTGCTATTATTCTCCCTATTTTACAGTTAAAGAAACTGAGTCAGATAGAAGAGAAGTGACTTGCCCAAGGTCACATAGCCAGAAAGTGTTTGAGGTTCGATTTGAACTCGAGGCCTGTCATTCTATGCACTGCGGCACCCCTTAGCAGCCTTTATCCCACACCCTGTGGGACCCTCAGCATCTTCAGGCAAGGTGGACGTCCTCAGAAGGACTGGCCTGAGGATGAGTGGCTGGACCACAAAACCATAACGGCATAAGCTTCCCCCAGGGTGCTCTGGGCCTGTCACCGAGGCAGCAGAGAACAGCTGTGCCGGGGGGACCCTCGGCTCCCGAGCTTGATCTAGAAGCTCCGAGCTTCCTGGAGAGAGACGGCACAGCCGTCCCAACCAACCGCCCTCCCCGCGTCTGAGCAGCAGAGCCCATCTTGGAGTGAGGGGAGGGGAGACGAAGAGGAGGAGGAGGAGGAGGAGAGCGGAGTGGGAGCCGGGGGCCAGCTTCTCAGTACTTAGCGAGGCCCGATAAAGGCCACTTCAGCCCAAGCCTGTTACAGGGTAACAGAGGTGCAGACATGAGGTGAGCTGTCCAGCGCTCCGCCTCCAAAGCCCAGGCTCCGCTCCCGCACCTCGGCCTCGCTGACTTACCTCGGAGAGCAGCTCATTGCACAGACGCGCAGACCGAGACCTGCCCCCACTCCCTCCCGGCCTCTCACCAGATGGCCATCAAGGCGTGGGCCGCTGCGCTGCGGATATACTCATTGGCGCTGCTGAGCTTTTCCCGAAGGATGGGCACCGCCTTGCTCTGCAGGGCCGGGGACGCGTCCCACTGCAGGCAGAAGTAGAGCGTGTCCAAGATGAGCTCCTGGATCTCCTCATCTTCGTCCTTCACCTTGTTCACCAGACGGGGGATCAGTCCACTCTTGCTGATCGCCTCAGCCCCTGGGGGAGAGAGGGAGCACAGGGTCCTAGACTTAGGCGTGGAAGGCCTCTGGTGCAGCCCCCTCCCTTTTACTGGACAGCTGGTGCAGTGGATAGAGAGCCGACCTGAGGTCAGGAAGACCTGAGCGCAAATCCGGCCTCAGACACTTCCTAGCTGGGTGACCCTGGACAAGTCCCTTCACCCTGTTTGCCTCAGTTTCCTCATCTATAAAATGAGCTGGAGAAGGAAATGGCGCAGCACTCCAGTATCTTTGCCAACGAAGGCAGAGAGTCGGTCAGACTCAAATGACTGAACGACATTAGCAACCTCCTCTTTTTACAGAGGAGGAAACTGAGGCCCCGACAGGTTAAGGGATGTGCCCAAGGTCCCACACCTAGTAAGTGGCAGAGCCAGGATTTGCATCAGGTCTGCAGTACTCCACTGCCCAAGGAGTGAAGGGGAAATAGGGAAGGAGCCAGACAGCAGAGCTCCTGGGCCTCTGCCCAGCCCCTTCCTTTGGGGCACCAGCTTTCTGGGGGCTTGTCACTTTGCAGAAATGAATGCATATGGATCAAAGAGCTCCCCGGTATCTCATTAGGGCGATCGGCCCAACTTCGATTCTGTACAGGAGGCCAGAAGAGGCAGAAGGGCTGAGAGCACGTCCGGGAGGCCAGAATGGACAAATGCCGCTAGTGCAAAGCGCTGCCTCACCTAGAACAGAGAAGCTCCCACGAGGGAGATGGCAGGGGGTGGGCCCTGAGTGGGGAGGGGGAAGGGGGGGGAATCAGCCTGCGTCAAAGGAAGGAGGCTGCACAGCGCCCCACCCCAGGAAATCAGAGACCCTGGAAGTCACCAAGTGTGGCGGGGAGGGGGCAGGGACGGAGGGCAAAGGGCTGGCCATCCCCATGTACCGCAAACACAACCCAAAAGGCAAGTGACGCTGACGCCAAGCCAACCCTAGTCAGCTTTCTCTATCGCCCCAGAGTTCTTCTCCCACACCAAGGGGCCTCCACGCTGAGAGCCCCCCAGCCCACCCCAAGCAGCCACCGTGCCCTGTCTTCCCAAGCCGCCGTTGCCGGAAGAGGCGGCCGCAAGCAGAAACGCCCGCCACCCTCCCCAGCCACCTCCTTAATCTGCTCCAAAGGTACAAAGGGGCAGGCTCATGAGCCACAGGTCTCAGTGTGCCAATTAGCGGTAATTCATTTACCACGCGTCCGTTAGCCTGGAGGAACGTGGCCTTTGAAAGTATGCTATGAGCCTTCTTCTGAGCCCCCTGAGGACTTCAAAGGCAGGCGGAGTGAGGGGGTGAACGGGGCAGAGACGGCTGGTGTGTGCGTCACCTCCTTCAGAGGCTGCGGGGCGCTCCCCTGCACCAGGGCTGGCGAGGGGCTACATTCCAGGGGAGCGTCTACAGGCTGAAGGAGGAGAGAGCAAGCGCCTAAATCTCTGAGCATCCCCTAGCCATCTCCTGCACCTGCAACGCACCTCCGGGTTCAACCGGCTCTTGATGTACAGAGAAGGGAAGTCACACCTTCCCCACCCCAATCACTGGAGCAAGCGGCAGGGTCAGGATTTGAACCCAGAGCTTCTGATAGGGATGATGAGAACGGCACAGAAGGGCATGACAGAAAGGGAAGGGAGGGAAGAAGGAAAGAATTCTAGACTCTCGGAGCTTGAGACGGTCTCCTTAGAGACATTTAGTGACAAAGGCTGATGATACAGAATTTCAGCTAGAAGGGGCCTCGGAGACTATGATACAAGGCATATGTGAACAACATAGTGAACATGAGCTGGCGGGCAGCTAGGGGGCGCCATAGTGCACAGAGAGCCTGGGCTGGAGTCAGGAAGACTCATCTTCCTGAGTTCAAATCTGGCCTCAGACACTTCTAGCTGTATGACCCTGGGCAAGTCACTTCACCCTGCTTGCCTCAGTTTCTCATCTGTAAAATGAGCCGGAGAAGAAAATGGCAAACTACTCCAGTATCTTTGCCAAGAAAACCCCAAAATGGGGTCATGAAGAGTTGGATGATAGAACACAGTATATTGCAAGAAAGACCCCTTCTAGTCAGTCAAAAACGTTGACAAAATCCCTCCCAAATGGTCATTCGGCCCTAGAGTAATAGGTTTCCACCCTTGGAATCAAGCACTTGGGTGAGGGTCAACACAAGCCATGTACGTGACAGCCCATCTGAGGTATGTGGGGGCAGCGATTACATTCCACGTAAGACTTCTCTCATCCAGACTAGACATCCTCAGTCCTTTTAGCTCATCCACAGAGGAAGCTCAGGCACAGCAAGTTCTATGACTTGCCCAAGGCCACCCAGAGATTCACAGCCAATTAGATTGTCTTTATAAAGTGCTTTACACGGTTATCTGATTTGATCCTCAACAACTCTTCGAGGTAAGTGCTATGATTATCTCCATTTTACAGAAGAAAAAACGGAGGCAGACAGAGGCTAAGTGACTTGCCCAAGGTCACACAGATAGTGTCAGAGGTAGGATTGGAATTCAGGTCTTCCTGACTCCAGGTCTCCACTGCCCCACCTCAATGACTATGCCCCACAGCAGGGCTGGGAATCCAGCCCAGGTCCTTTGACTCTAAACCCAGGTATCATCCCACCACACTACACTGCCTTGTATCCAGTCCAACTCCATCATCCTTCCATTTTATAGAAAGGAAAACTGAGGCCCAGAACATACAGGCTGTAACTCCACCATCTGAGGGTGGAAGGAGGGGTGGGGGAGGCTCTTTCCAGCAGCTGGCCCTCTTGGACAATGAGGAGAGTGCTCCTTCTAGCCGTGGTTCCTTCTAGCTCTAAGATCAGAGGAAAGTCCTTTCCGTTCTCAGCCTGTGCCCCATCTGCTGATGCTATGAGCTTGTCTCTGCTGCTGGGGATGGCGGCCGGCCTGCTCGGAGCTATGGCCTGCTGGGGTTTTCAGCTGGTGTGTTTTCAGAGGGTCTGACACCCCCTTAGAATCCCCAAGATCTCAGCTGCTCTCCCATCAGACGCAGCAGAGAAGCTACTTCTTGGTGTCTCCTTCTCTGAGGTTTCTGTTTGTTAATCACAGCTTGCCTGTGGCCAGAAACAATTCAGCCCCTGCAGCCAGCCTGGGGACGGGCGCTTCTCCTTGGGCAGGCAGGCCACAGGCGGCAAGCTCGTGACCTTCCCCAGGTTTGGCCTGGTAGCTTTTTCTGCTGGGCCAGACTTGCCGGTGCTGGTTCCAAAGGCACTGCCTTCAAAGTCCTGGAGGTGTTTCCCAGTGTCAGGAGGGCAGGAAGGCAATCAAAGCCCCAGAGTCCCAGGGCCCCTGCTATGAATGCTGGGGGAACAGGGAAAGGCAAAAATAGGCCTTGATCTCAAAGAGCTCCTAGTCTAACGGGGGAGTCCATGTACAAACAACAATGTCCAAAAAAGCTACAAATGCAATGAATTGGGGAGATGATTAACAGAGAGCAGGTACAAGCCTTACAGGGGAGCAGGAAAGGCTTCCTGGAGGAGGAGGGACTCTAGCTGGGACTTGAAGGAAGCCAGGGAGGGCAAGAGAACTCTGAGCCTGGCTCAGATGGAAAGGAGAAATGAGCACATATTAAGCACCTACTGTGTGCTAGGCTCTGTGCTAAGCACATTACAAAGATGCCTCCCAACATCCCTGGGAGGCAGGTGCCATTATGATCCCCATTCTACAGCTGAGGAAACTGAAGTACACAGAAGAGAAGTGAGTGCCCAAGGTGATACAGCTAGGAAGTGTCTGGGGTAGGATTTGCACTCAGGCCTTCCTGAGTCCAGGTCCAGTGCTCTGTGCACTATGGCACCACCTCACTGCCCCCAGCTCCTCTGCTTAAGAGTAGACAACCCTGGGACAGCTAGGTGGCACAGTGGATAGAGCACCGGCCCTGAAGTCAAGAGGACCTGAGTTCAAATCTGGCCTCAGACCAAACACTTGACACTTTCTAGCTGTGTGACCCTGGGCAAGTCACTTAGTCCCAATTGCCTTTAAAACAAAAAGAGGAGAGGACCCTTAGAGACTGGCTGGTGACTCAGAGAGGATCCTGGATTAAGAAGCAGCAGAGCTCGGGCTCTGAGATCCCAGCTCCAGGGCTCTTCCCATTACACTGAGCCACCTCAGTCTTCAATGTAGCATTCTGGGTGCTGCCCAGAATGGCGACCGGAGGTCTGACCTTGATCCAAGCGGGTTTTGTTCTTTGTTTCGCCTCCCAATCTTTCCCCCCACCTCACACCATCTCTCTTCTCCCTCTCTACACTCGGCAACAGGGCACACGCGTGCGCACACGCACACACACACATACACACACATATCCTGTCTATATGTGTGTGTGTGTGTGTGTGTGTGCACGTGAGTGCTTTAGTTTACTATAGTGTGAGAGAAGAGAAAGCAGGAGAGGGAAAATGGGGGAGAGAGAGCACAGAGGAGAGGCGAGGGGAGACAGAGAGAAAGAGACAGAGAGAAAACCAGGGAGAGTCAGAGATGCCAAACACCGAAGATTAAAAATACAGCACATGCTTTCCACGCCCGCCTGCCTGTTCATTTGGATCCTTCGTGTGCTAAGAGGAGCCACGCAGGCCTGGCTATTTATAACTAACCCAGATCTGTGCCTCCATGTGCAAAAGAGGGGCGGAAGGAGAGCAGCCACCATGGCCGGTCCCAGGGGGCTGAAGGCCAAAGGAGGCTCTGGGGGGCACCAGCAAAGCCCCTTCCTCCAAGCCGGTCCCTCCAGTTCCTCACCATCAGCAGCCCTGTGGAGATGACGGCCAGACCTCCCCTCACTCCTGAGCTTCAGCCCCAAACTCCCCCATTGCCTGATGGATTCGGCCAACGGGGCCAGAACTGAACTCCACAACAACAAATATTCCATTAGGCACCTGTTGTGTGGACAATACTATGCCCGTATTTGGGGAGACATGATGTATGGAAAAGACATAGCCTCTGTCCTCATGGAGCTCAGTCTAATCATCCATCACCATCACCATCCACATCCCTTATTTTTCTATTGACTGCCTCAGAAGGGATACGTCATTCCCCACCTCTGCACTTTTGCCTGCAATGCTCTGTCTCCTCACCTCCACCCTTTCTTTGACCTCTCTGGCTTTCTTCACAGGCTCCCTTCTGCAGGAGGCCTTGCACTCTAAGGTTAACTCCCTTCTATATTGCATGTATCTTGGGTGGCCCTATTTCTCTGCAGGTTGTCTGCCCCATTAGACTGTGAGCTCCTTGAGGGCAGGGCCTGTGTTGGTGCTCTCGCCTTAGCTGGGGCCCAGCATGGAGGAAGCACTCAATAAATGGTTGTTGACTGATTGATTGGATCGATTACTGTCGCCATACTCTTATTCCTCCGAACCACCTTTGCTCAGCTGCTTGGGGTCATCTGACTCCACTTTCTCTCTATCAGGGTCAGAGTTCTTTTTCAGCCTGAAGAGCAATTACTGATTCCAAGTGCCTGGGGAATGTTTCCTCACCCACCACGAACAGCTGTTTGACTTTCAAATTCTGTTTCTCCAGAGGCTCACATCCCCTCCTCCCCCTCAGTCAATCAGCCGATCCTTCCTCTGCCCCTCCTCAAATCTGTCCCCTCAGCTGGGCTCCCACTGCTCCAAGTCAGGCTATTAGGGCCAAACTCCTGCAGTATTCTTCTACCTGCTCCCTTCCTTCTCCCTCTTCTCCATGCCCCAATCACAATCACAGAATCTCTGCGTTAGCAGGGGCCTCCCAGACCATCAGTTCAGACCTGCACCTTTAGCTCTCTCTGCTGCAAAAAGTCATCTTCCCTGTGCTCAGCTCTGGCCAAGAGGCCTGACCCCTGCCTTCACAGGCTTATGGCCCCAGGGGAAGGGGACACATAGGACCATCAACATGGAGTAGTTGATAGAGAGTACAAGTGTGGGGGCAGAGCCAAGATGGTGGAGTGAAAGCAGTGACTTGCTTGAGCTCTCCCTCAAACCTCTCCAAATACCTGTAAAAAATGGCTCTAAACAAATTCTAAAGCAGCAGAACCCACAAAAAGACAGAGTGAAACAAATTTCCAGCCCAAGACAACCTGGATGGTTGATCAGAAAGGTATATCACGCGTGGCGGGGAGAAGAGCTCAGTTTGGCATGGGTGCACAGGCAAAACGGGCCACAGCAAACCTGAAGCAGGCCTCAGAGGATTGAATTGCGGGCAGCTGGGGCGTTTTCCAGATTTCTCAAACCACGAATGCCAAAGACAACTTAGCAGGTGAGTAGGAGAAGTCTGTGTCTACTGTGAGAGAGAAGCTGGGTCCCAGCCCCAGTTGTAGTGCAGCCCCAGGGCAGCAGCTGCTTCCTGAGCTTGGCCCACAGACTGAGGGGGAATCAAGTGGCTGATCAGAGGGAGATTGCAGGGATCTCTCTGCTGGTACAGAATTCTCTCGCTTTGCCCGTGCTTGAATCTGGGTCACAGGTCTAGGTGGCGGTCCTGGGGCAAGGAGGAGCGCTGGCATGGTGGAGCTTGTAATGGCAGTAGAGAGGAAATCCTCCTCACAGTTCCAAGACAGAAAAGAGTGCTTGTGCTCACTCATAGACCAGAGCACAGGCCAGAAGAAGAGTAAATACCTTGCCCTTGATCATAGCACCTTAGAAGAACTGAAAATTTACAGATCCCTAGAAGAATCTCTGAAAACAGCTACACAAAACCCTCGAAGCTTGGGACAGTACATTCTCCACACTGGAAGCAGACCCCCTACCTTAACAAGGAGTTTATAACTCAAGTAATCGACTGGGATCATGAGCAAGCAGTGCAAAAAAAAAAATCAGACCATAGAATCTTTCTTTGGTGATAAAGAAGATCAAAACATACAACTAGAAGAAGACAACAAAATCAAAGCTCCTACATCCAAAGTCTCCAAGAAAAATATGAATTGGTCCCAGGACATGGAAGAGCTCAAAAAGGATTTTGAGAAGCAAGTAAGAGAAGTAGAGGAAAAACTGAGAGTGATGCAAGAAAATCATGAAAAACAAGTCAGCAGCTTGCTAAAGGAGACCCAAAAAAACACTGAAGAAAATAACACCTTAAAAAATAACCTAACTCAAATGGCAGAAGAGGTCCAAAAAGCCAATGAGGAGAAGAATGCTCTAAAAAGCAAAATTGGCCAAATGGAAAAGGAAGTCCAAAAGCTTACTGAAGAAAATACTTCCTTAAAAATTAGAACAGAGCAATTGGAAGCTAGTGATTTTATGAGAAAGCAAGACACTGTAAAACAAATCCAAAAGAATGAAAAAATAGAAAACAATGTGAAATATCTCATTTGAAAAACAACTGACCTGGAAAATGGATTCAGGAGAGAGAATTTAAAAATTATTGGACTATCTGAAAGCCACAATCAAAAAAAGAGCCTAGACATCCTCTTTCAAGAAATTATCAAGGAAAACTGCCCTGATATTTTAGAACCAGAGGGCACAATAGAAATTGAAAGAATCCACCCATCTCCTCCTGAAAGAGATCCCCAAAGGAAAACTCCTAGGAATACTGTAGCCAAATTCCAGAGTTTCCAGTCAAGGAGAAAACATTACAAGCAGCCAGAAAGAAACAATTCAAGTATTGTGGAAACACAATCATGGTAACACAAGATTTAGCAGCTTCTACATTAAAGGACTGGAGGGCATGGAATATAATATTCCAGAGGGCAAAGGAGATAGGATTACAACCAAGAATCACCTACCCAGTAAAACTGAGTATAATCCTTCAGGGGGAAAAATGGTCATTCAGTGAAATAGGGGACTTTCAAACATTCTTGATGAAAAGACCAGAGCTGAATAGAAAATTTGACTTTCAAATACAAGACTCAAGAGAAACATGAAGAGGTAAACAGGAAAGAGAGTACCGGTGTTGGTAATCTCATTTTACTGATGAGGACGGTAATCCTCAGAGAGAGGAAATGATTTGTCCAGGGTCACACTGCTAAGTATCAGAGCCAGATACTCCAGGAAGGAGCCTTAGAGGTAGAATGTAGGCTCCTTGAAGGTAGGAGGTATTTTATTTTTGTTTCTGTAACCCCAACACCTAGAACCAGGCCTGGCACACGGTGGTCACTTCATAAATGCTCACTGAATGAAGGAGAAGTTGTCTAACGTTCTAGACCCTGGGCTAGCTCCAGGACGGTGATCCTGTTGTCTCAGGCCAGTTCCGTCTCAAGCTGGATGAAAAGATAGTAACAGTCCATAAGTCAGTCAACAAAGATTAAGTGCCTACTAGGTGCCAGGCACTTACTGTGCTAAGCACAACAACATCATCCCCTCTTTCTATAGCACTTTGAGGTTTGTAAAATGCTTTCTCTACAATAATCCAGGAAGGTAGAAAGTACCTTCATCTGACAGATGAAGAAAATGAGGTTTGGAGAAGTTAATGAATGAGCCCACAGTCACAAGGAAAATGTCAGAGCCACTGAATAGGGGCCCACTGAAGAGGCAGGCTGGTTCAGTGGAAAGAGCCCTGGCTCGAGCGTCGGAGGACCTGGGTTCCTTCTTAACCTCCTTGGGCCTCAGTTTCCTCATCTGTAAAATGAAGATGTTAGAATAGAAGGCCCCTGAGAGCCCTTCCCTCTTTAGATCTAGGATCTTGTCATGCCATGATCCTAGGAGGACCCAGGAGAGGCACCAGCAACAAACACTGGAACACCGTTGGTGGGTGACTGAAAAGATTTTCCCCTTGTGCAATTTCCCCCAGGCAGATATCACAGCCATTCTAACAACCCCTCACACCCTCTCATTTGGGCCTCCTAACTCATCCCTGGGAAGGAGATAGAGCATCTATTATTCTCCCCATTTATGAATGAGAAAACTGAGAGGTAGAAGAAGCGACCTGTCCAAGGTCACTCAGGTACTAATTACCTGGTCTCCTAAGGGCCGGTCCGGGACTGGGCCACCAGGCTTCAGCTCAAGGTTCAAAGATGGAGAAGGGTGGGGAGACGACAAGTTATATTGTAAACGCAGCCTGTGGCACAGATGCTGAGGCACCCCAAAAAGAGACCAAAACGGAATGACTGGTATTACTCTAAATGCAAAATTTCCCTTATATACCTTATGTCGATGAGAAACGGCTCTTTCATCATTTGAAAAACATTGATGGATTTTTCCTGAAACACATTTTCCTGGAAAGTTCATCCATCTCTCAGTCTAGACTGCGATGCTGGAAAGCAAAGGGCAACTGGCTGAAGGGAGTCCCAGGGTTCTGCAGGAGGTGGGAAAAAGCCACTGGCAGCCTGAGGCTGTGGGAGGGAGGGAATCAGGGAGCCCCAAAGGTAGAAGGGACCTCAGAGGTCATTTGGGAAGGTCCGCGCATGGCAGCGAGCTCCTTGTCAGCATCTCTCGTCCATTCGAGGTAGGTCAGAGCAAGTGTGACTGTTCAGGCCACGTCGCTGGCCTCTGAGATACTCGGACTCCCCAAGAGCTCTTGTCCAGTCTTTACTTGAAGACCTCCAATGAGGACGGCCCTACTCTACCCCGAGGCAGCCCGCTCCACTCCTACAGAACTAACAGTTAGGACCTATTTCCCCTCATCAAAACAAAAGTTGCCTGCCTCTCAGCAATTTCCATCCATTGCTTCCAATTCAAACCTCAGGTCCAGCGCTTAACGCAGAGTAGACACTTACTGTTTATTGACTGATTGATAGAAAATAGAACAATAGAAATATTGAAATAGAACAAGTCTTTTCAACATGAAATCTGTTCAAATACTTCACGTGCCCTTGCCCTCCCACCCGCGCACTCCACCCAGTCTTTTCTAGACTGAACGCCCCAATTCCTTCAAATGACCCATATATGGTGGATCTTAAGGTCATCTGTCCTCTGAAAACTCTCCAGCTTATCAATGTGCTTTCTAAAAGGTGGATCCCAGAACAACCCTCCAGACGCTGACCAGGGCAGAGGACCACCGAACTTCCCACCCCGAATCCTGGATGTGTGGCCTCTCCTCGTGTCAGCTATGATCCCATTCGCTTTTTTGACTATTTACTTCAAGCTTTAAGCTTAGAATTCTCTAAAATACCCAGATGTTTTCCAGATGAACTGTTGTCTAGCTACATCATGTACATGGAAAGTTGATACATTAACATTAAAATGGGGTCACAAAAAATGACTGAACGATAACAAAGATTTTATCCCAATTAATTTATCTCGATTAAAATTAATCCTAGTAGATTTGGCCTAATGCTCTAGCTGGGTGAGATCATCCCGGATCTTGGCTCCATCAGTGAATGCTTTAGCTCTATGAGGGTCATGTCACTAGTAAGCATTTAACTAGCTCTCTGAAAAGAAAAAAATGTCTGCATGACGCAGTTTCAAGTTAAATCTGCAATCATCACATCTTCTCTGTCACTTTCTTAGGACTAGACAGCTGATAAAACAATAAACCAAGCCAGGATTTTCAGCGTTTGCCAATTCCCAAGGCATAAATTTAACAATCGGGTCCCAGTGCTGGCTCTAACACAACCCTAGCTATCCTTCTTAGCTTTGTGTCACATGAAAATCTGGTAAACATACCAGCTATTCTTTTATCCAATTTATTAATAAAAAACCTTGAAAAGCCCCAAGCCAACAGAAAATCCCTGACGCATTTCACTGAAGACCTCTTTCCAAGTTGACATCAAATCAATGCTGACTACACTTTGAGGCCTGGCCATCCAGTTCAACCGATCAGCAAACATTTATTAAGTGCCTACTATGTGCCAGGTGCTGTGCTGAAGGCTGGGGACACAAAAAGAAGCAAAAGACACCCCTGTCCTTGAGGAGCCTACCCACATCTGCTATTGTCTAGCCTGAGTGTTTTTCCACTAGAAGAGTATAAGGGGCATTGTCAAAGGCTGTGCTGCTGTGATGTTCCCCTGATCGTCCCCCACCGCAGTGACCTCATCCACAAAGGAAATGAGCTCAATCTAGCATGACCAATATTCACTCAAGCCCTGCTGGCTCTCTGTGATCCCCACTACTTCTTTTTTTTTTTTTTTGGCTAGGCAATGGGGTGAAGTGACTTGCCCAGGGTCACACACCCCTAGGAAGGTGTTATGTGTCTGAGGCTGCATTTGAACTCAGGTCCTCCTGACTCCAGGGCCGGTGCTGTGTCCACTGCGCCACCTAGCTGCCCCTCCCCACCACTTCTTTTGCTGGATGTTACTAACTGTTCCTAACATTAATAATATTCTAAAATGTGGCCAGGAGTCCAAAGCCAGGTCTCTGTTCAATTCCACAGCCCCTCTCCCACTGGTCATGACCTCTCAGACCCTGTTAGTGGCGCTTCAGCACACCCACCAGCCCTTCAGCACCCTGAACCTGAGTCCCCTGCACCTGGCCATTCAAACGTCAAGGTCCTCCCTCACACCTACCCTTCTCAGCTCAGATTTCAGCTGTTCTGTCCTTTCCAAACTAAAGATTACTCTCCTTGGAAGGAAAAGCCCACCAGAATGTGAGTTGGCTAGGTGTGCTTTCTCTCTATCCCAGGCTAGCATCATCCCACCCGCTCCCAGCAGCAGGCTGCTTGCTGTTTGGCTGTCCTCTTTACCCAACATAGCTTTTAAAACTCCTTTTGTGCCCTTCAGTATTCCCTGGAAGCCTCATCTCATTCTAAGCTTCAGGAGCCTACCATACTCCTGTATGCATCTTCTGTCGATGAGACAACTGTCGAAAGTAGAATCACAGAAAGCCAGAATTAGAAGGCAATAAGTATGGAATTGTGGCAAGGAACTGGATGGTGAGTCAGAAAACTTAGCGTGAAATCCCATCTCTGCTACTGACCGAGTGACCTTAGGCAAAACACTTTCCATCTTCGGCCTCGGTTTCCTCATCTAGACTACTCGAATTAGACTAGATGGTCTCAAAGGTCCCTTCCCACTGTAAATTCCATGATCATCTCTACCAGGACTCCAGGGGGCCTCTAGTCCCGCCACCTAGCCTCCTGAGCCCAAGGGAGGCTCATGACCTCCGAAAGGCAGCCCACCCCATTCTTGTGTTAGGGAGCTTGTTAAACCTCCCTGTGTCTTCCCCCACGGCTTCTGCCCTCTGTGGTGAAACAGAACAAGCCTGTTCCTTTTCTACCTGAAAGCCTCTCAGGCACATGAGGACTGGCTCACCAGCTAATTCTCATACACTCCTCCCTCCTGGCTGCCCTCACCTGGACCCCGCCTCCCCAGTTTCTCAATGGCCCACCTAGAAATGGGCACAATGCTTGAGATGCTGAATTGGACAAGACATGTTTCCTGGACTTGCTCTGCCCGGGGTGGGGGAGGATATCGATCGCCTTCTTCACTTCGGACACTTGCCTCTGTTCATGCAGCCTGCGTTCAAGCAACTTCCATGGCTTTTTGTAGGTCAGCTCACATTATTGACTCATGCTGAACTTGCTGGCCACTCAGACCTGGGGTATTGGCCTCAGTGCTGGGCACGACAGTTTGGGAAGGATGTGGCAAAACCAGAGAATGGTCAGGAAAGGGCAAAATGAAAAGTCAAGAGTCTCAGAAGAGGAGAAAACTAAAAGGGGACGTGAGAGGGTTTTCAACACTGTCTTGCATTTAAAAGCAGCCATCATGTGAAGAGGGCATCTGACTGGTTTGGTCTGGCCCACCCTCAAGACAATGGTGCACACCACACAGAGGGAACGATGTAGGCTTGGCTTGGAAGAAAAGCAACTCCCTGCTGGGTCATCTCACTCTAAAACAAGAGGCCCGGGCCAGCCAACCTTTACCCCCTCCCAGTTCTGCATCTGCCTCACCCTAGAAGCTCCCTCAGCCTCCTCACTCACTCTACGTCCCTTTCTCCCATGTCGATTTTGGGGAGGGGCCCAACTCTGGCACCATGCTTCAACACCTGGGCCCTCCCCACCTGGAGTATCCCCCGCACTGTGGCCTCTCCTCCTACGGACACAGATGGGCCCACCTTCATTCTCCCTGCTGACTGCTTCAGACTTCCTGGGTTTCCTTGATACCGCCTTGTTCACCTCCCCTGTTTTTCAGCTCCCTTTTCTGTACTGTTTTCCTCTATTAGAATGTAAGCTCCCCATGGGCAGGAACTGTCTTTCTTTCTGCTCTTATTTGTGTCAAGGCAACTTAATACAATGCCTAGCACGTAGTAACAAATTTGTTCTGTAAAATTTGGATTCAGTCAAAATGCTGCACTTAAGGATCTAGAAAACCACACGTGGCCTGAAGGCCAAAGGTTCCCCACCCCCGGCTTAAGAAATGCTTGTTACCAGGCCTAACATCCAGAGCAATTCCGAGTGGAATGGACAGCTTGGGGAGGGGAGGATGGATGAATGCTTATGGGGATATCGTAATTAGTGAGAATTTTTGCTTCGATATGGGTTGGCCTCAGCTGCAAGGCCCCTTCCAGCTCTGAGACTCTGAGATTCTGTGATCTCTCTCACACAAACTGCTGCCTGCCCACATCTTCCCCACAAGCCTGCACCAAGTGGTAACCAAAGCCTGTATAAATCAGCTCCAACCAGGAGCCAGAGAGGAGTTGAAGGGACAAAGCGCAAGAGATGTTCTAATCAAATTCCTCGAGTCTCTCGCTCCTCTTGCCTTCACTCTCCCTGTGGCCTCCCTCAGTGATCTCCTCTGCTCCCATGGCGCCATCTCCCCCATCCACACAGATACCCGGACTTAGACCTCCAATCCGGACCCCTCTTCTCAGTTCCATATTTCCATCTGGGAAGCAGACGTGTCCACCTGGATATCCCACCAAAAACCGAGCTGATCATCCTTCCCTCAGTCCAACTCATCTTTATGAATTTGCCAACCATGGCACCATTTACTTGGTTGCCCACATTCAAAAGCTGGGGCTCTTTGAGTCTTCTGCCCTCTCCATTACCTCTCACATCCAAGTAATTTTTATCAAAAGTCCAGTCGTTTCCACTTCCGTAACATCTCTCCCCTCAGGCATCTCTCACCTCCCACAGTCCTCACTGTAATCTAGGCCTTCGTGATTACCCATTTGGATTATTACAATACTTCCTACCAGTTCTTCCCATCATTACCAGACAAAAAGCAACTTATTAAGTGATGACTATGCATCAGACACTTGAGATACATAGAATAAAACTGGCCCTGCCTTCAAGGGGCTTACATTCTATCAGAAGAAATCACATATACATATAGAATTACATGCAGAATATATACAAAATAAATACAAATACAAGGTAATTTTGAGATGGAGGCACTAGCAACTTTGGGAAGGTTAGGAAAGGCTTCATGTAGAAGGTACTTGAACTGACTCATGAAGAAAATTAGGAATTGTAAGAGGTAGAGCAGAAGGAGAGCATTCCAGGTGGGGGGAACAGCTGCTGCAAAGGCCCAGAGGTGGGAGGTGAGGCATTGCATCTAAGGAGCAGTAAAAGGCCACTGAATAAAGGGGAGCAGTGGGCAGTAGGGATGAAGGGGTAGGCTGAGGCTGGGTGGCAAAGAGCTTTAGATGCTGCACCAGAATTTATACTTGATCCTCGAGGGCTAGGGAGTCACTGAAGTTTATTGAGAAGGACCTTGGATCAGAACCACACTTTAGGAAAGACAATTTGGCAAGTGTGTGGAGCACGGGATGGGCAGGAGTGGCAGGAGACCAGGTAGAGGGTGATGGGGTCCTGAGCCATCGTGGGGGAACGGAGAGAGGCCACAGCCAAGAGACACGGCAGCTGGATGGCTACATGTGACATGCTGGTGAGTGGGGGAGGGGGTCATCAAGGTCTGGGGAGAAGAAACTCAACACCCTCCCCCTACCATGAATTCATGCTTTATACCACTCTGAGAAAAGATCTGATCCTGCTCCAGAATGGTCAGGGTCTCCCTCCTGCTTGCAGAGTAAAGTCTACACCCTTCTGCATGCCATTCAAAGCCCGCCACAATCTGGCACAAGCCTGCCTTCACAACTCGAGTACGTGTTACTTCCCTCCATGCACCAAGTCTCTCACTATAGTCAGTCTTTGTTGCTATTGTTGCAATTTCATTCTACATTTATTAAGCACCTAACGTATGCATAGCATTCCACTGAACATACAAGGTTTAGATAAGATGTGGTTCCTGCAAGGGGAGGGGGAGGGGGTGGATAAGACATAAACACTGATGATGATAATACTCGCTAATACATGATAAGTGCATTAGAGACACACAGAACTAAGGGCTATGGGAAGTCCTTGAGGGAAGGTCACTGCCAACTGTGGGGGTCAAAGTAGGCTTCCTGGAGAAGGGAACAATGGAGTGGTCTGTAAAGGACCTACAGGAATTCCATAGTGATTGGAATCCAGAGGGATGGCCTTCTAGGCATAACAAATAGCCTAAGAAAAGGTTCTGTGCCATGTGCTGGAAGAGACACCATTCATTCATTCATTCATTCATTCATTCATTCAAGGACCTAGCACAGTACCTGGCATACAGGAGGCATTTAATAAATGCTGGCAGATTGACTGGTTCTCTGCACATTTCTTCAGAATTCTAAGGGGCAGAGGGGAAGAAGAACAGCACAGGGGCGGGGACCGTCCCTTGTATACGTGCTATGTGTCTTCAGAGCATTGCATTGAGCTGGGCACTAGCAACGTTAACCGGTCTAGACAAGAGAAAGGCTCTGCTCCCCTGAAGCTCCAGATCTAGAGACAAACCAGGAGGGCCCCGAGCTGACGGAGATTGGGGAGAGTCTGAAAGAGCCAAGGCAGACCTGGGCTCCTGAGGCAGTTCACTGGCCTGACCTCAGCTGCCCTTAAAATGCTCTCAGAAGGGAAGGCCAGTCCCGAGGGAATCCAGCCTGCGGCCTGCCAGGGAGGCTGAGTGCAGAGAGCGGGCTGAGGAGCGTACTGTTCTCCAGCTGACTCACGTCCCTGCCAAGAGCATTGGATCACCACGGTTCATGGGGGAAGACACACAGTCCCTGGCATTGGGGGTGGGGGAGGGCTGAAAGGAAGCTGAGTATGGTCACACCCTGCCTCTGCACCCTAGCTCTTGTGTTGGCCTCGGAAAACTCACTTCCATTCCCTGGGCTCCAGTCTCTTCCTCCACAAAATGGGTGGGCTGGAACTAGATGGATAGGCTGGAACATAGTGCTATGATCCTTTAATCTGTCCTCTTGAGCTGCCTATCTAGAGCCCAGCTTCCCCACCCTGGGAGTGACTGTCACCAAGGCAGGGCCTTCTGCAGGCCTCAGGTTCTCAGACTTGCATGAAGTCAGGAAATTCTGTCCCTGAGAAGGCTTATCAAGGTGACAGGCAGAGGGCCAAAGTCAACCAGCTGTCCAAAATCACCTGGAGGAAGCCAGAAAAATGGGTGACAAGCTGTCTCTGTGTCATGCACAAAATGGGTGTGGTGTGAGCTAGGCAGCCCCAGGAGCTTCCTCCTTTCCAAAGTACCCACCCTGCCCACCCCTACTATTTTATGGGCAGTCTTCCCTCCCATACAAATACTCTGAGGGGTGGAGGCACAGAATACCATAGGTACTGAAATCCTGAAATGTCACAGCTGGGAGGAAGGGAAGGAAGGAAGGAAGGAAGGAAGGAAGGGAGGGAGGGAGGGAGGGAGGAAAGGAGGGAGGGAGGAAAGAAGGAAGGGAGGGAGGAAGGAAGGAAAGCAGGGAGGGAGGAAAGAAGGGAGGAAAGGAGGGAGGGAGGAAGGAAGGAAAGAAGAGAGGGAGGGAAAAGGAAGAAAGGAAGGGAGAAAAGGAGGGAGGAAAGAAGGAAGGGAGGGAGGAAGGAAGGAAGAGAGGGAGGGAAAAGGAAGGAAGGAAGGAAGAAAGGAAGCAAGGGAGAAAAGGAGGGAGGGAGGGAGGAAGGAAGGGAGGGAGGGAGAAAGGAAGGAAGGGAGAGAGGGAGGAAAGGAGGGAGGAAGGGAGGAAAAGAGGGAGGGAAGGAAGGAAGGGAGGGAGAAAGGAACGGAGGGAGGACATTCCAGATATGGGGAGAGGGCGGGGGCCTCTGCAAAGGGAGGGAGGAGGAAGGGGAACTAATGGAATGCTGGGTATGGGAAACAGGTAGCAGAGTGGTTGACTGGAATGGAGAATGAAGGGAGAAAGGGAGGCTGAAATAAGGCTGAAATCGTAGAGGAGCAGATTGTGGAATGCTTTACACACCAGGCTGTGGAGCTGGTAATTTATGTTAGAGGCAACAGAAGATTTTTAAGTAGGGGAGTGGTCAGATCTGGGTTTTCAGAATATCAATTGAGCGGTTGAATGCAGGATCTGGAGATGATTTGGAGAGTAAAGTGGCTAAGAAGCAGAGAGACCAATTAGGAGCCTATTGCAGCAGCCTGAGTAAGAGGTGATGAGGACTTCAACTACCATTGTGAGCGGAGGAGAAAGGAGGAGGAAGAAGGGGGGAGAGATGGTCCATGATTGGCTATGGGAATTAAGGGAAAGAGAAGAAGCCAACGCTGCCCGTCTGGGTTATTTAAAAAGGCTAGTGGTACCCTCAGTAGACAGAAGGAAGTATGGAAGCAGGATGGGTTTGGGGGGGAAATATAATGAGTTCTGCTTGGGCCACGTATAAGACGTCTAGCATACACACAGGCAGAAATACATACAGTAGGTGGATGGCAATGGTAGGCTGGAGATTGGGAAAGAGATGAGGTAGGATATATAGATTTAACAATTCTTTACACAGAAATCTCCATTGAAGTGGACTACCAAAGGAGAAAATATAGTGAAGCAAAAAGGGTCCAGAACAGAGTTTCATGGAGGCGCCCATGAAAGAGAAGGTCAGACAGGTATGAGGTGGGAAAGGGGAAAAGGCATGTCATCTAAGATAAGAGAGGCAAGAGAATCCAGGAGGAGGGGTGGCAGACAGAAAATTGGAGGAGGAGAACTGAGAAAAGGCATGTGGATTTTAGAAATCGTTGGTAACCTTGGAGAGATCAGTTTCAGTGGAATGAGGGAGCCTCACCCTCACTTAACCTGGCTCGGTCTGGCAGAGCCCTAATTGGAAACGGCAATTGGTGCTGAGGAAAGGGCACTGGACTGAAGTCGGAGGGTTGGCTTCTTGTCCTTGCTGGGCTGTGTGACCTTGGACAAGTCTCTTGCACAATCTGGGCTTCAGTTTTCTTCTGTGTAAATGAAGGGGTTGGACTAGAGGGTCTCTAAGTCTATACCAGCTCTGATATTCAGAATCTCTAACACAGGTTGATTAGACACTAAAAGAAAGTGGGGTGGGGTGGGGTGGGGCGGGCAGACGGGAGGGGGGAAAGACAGTAAAATCCTGCCATGGCCTACCGGGAAAGCGCTGCGTCTTCCCTGGCATTGGAGGGGACGTGGGTTCGCATGTCTCCGAAACCTCCTCCCCGCCACCACCACCACCCCCGCCCCCGCCTCCTAGCCTGCTTGCCTTCTCGTTGAACGCCTCCCCTCCATCCCACCCCTCAGCACCCGTTCCCCACGCAGCCCACGGAAAACGAGAGCTACAATCTAGCTCCTGGGGCTGCAGAAAGCTAAAAGGGGAGGGGGACAGCAAAAGGAGAGGTTGAGGGGCTTAGCCCCACCCCGTCCCGCCCTCCCAGGCTCCCATTGGGCTGCTCAAGCAGCAATCCGCTCCTGGTGGCCGGCCCCGCCCAATCTGGGATTGGGGGAGGTGGGGAGCCGCTGCCTGGGCTCGGGAGGGGGGAGCAGGCGGCTCCCAGCGCAAGGCGCAGCGCTCGGGCTCCTGGGGCTACTGGGCTTGCGGTCGCCCCCATCCCTCCTGCTTCTTGCACTTGCCCTTCCCCCACGCACGCACACACGAGCCACCCCCTCTCCGCTCCCCCTACACCATCACCTCCGCCCCGCCCCGCCTTGCCTCCTCGCAGCCCGGCTCCAGCAATCACCTGGTGACCCGGCCCTGCACCCCTCCGCTCCACTGCGCTCAGGCTGGGGCCCCGAGAGCGTCCAGCCAGGCTGGCTATAGACGATTAGTGTTATTTATAGCGAGAGGAGGTGAGGGGGAGGGGTGAAGGTGGGGGAGGAGGAGTCGGGGAGAGAGGCAGGCAAGTGAGCTCTCTGCCCGCCCGCCCGCCTGCCCCAGCTCTTCCCGGGCCGGGCTGGGCCGGGCTGGGCTGGGCCCTGGGCTCTCCCCATTCCGGCTGTCCATCAGTCTATCTCCGGCGCTGGCGAGAGGCATCGAGGACTACGGAGCTCCCGGCAGGAAGGCCGCAAGGAAAGCAGGCACGTGGACCCCCAGCCCGGGGGCGATGGAGAGGATCCGCGCCCTCACCCGCGCCCAAAAGGTGAGTGCGTGCCAGAGCCGGAGCCCCGCAGCGCCGGACTGCGCCGGGCTGAGCTGCGCAGCGTTGGGTTGGGTTGGGTTGGGCTGGACTGCTCTGCGCCGGGAGCTGTCCGGGGGTGGTGGTGCTGGAGACTGTTTCGCCGCCACCGCCCGCTATGCCCAGGAGGAACAAAGATGTGGCGGAGGAGGGGGCGGCTGGGAGAAAATAGGGTCACCTCCCCAGCCTGGCGCCCCCCACACCTGGCACTCAGCCCCAGCCTTCGGGGCTAATCCCGTTTGATTAATCCAGACCAGCGGGGCTGCTGTGCCCAGACTCCCCTGGCCCCACTAGCGGCAGCTATGGGGAAAATAGCAGGGAGGGCAGGTCCAGACCCAAACTCTTGGCACCCTCTCGTCAAATTGTTCCCTTCACGTCCCAGCTGACCAGTGGCCGAACATAAAGAATCGACCTGTGCCCCCCTTTCTGGGCACCTCCCTTCTTTAAATTCTCCAAGGGGTAACCCTTAGGTGCCCACTCCTTTTGACTGCACTCCTCAAGTCCCTGCTGCCCAGTAGGCAAACACCCAGGAAACCCTCCAACCCTGCAACCACAGGGCATGACAGCAGGAAGGGTCATGGTCGATGGAGCCCTGAGATACTCAATTCAGGTTGCAGGCCAGGCCTTCTTAGCCCCAGAAAAATGGCCAGACCTCAAGCATGAGGGGTGGACATGGTAATTTTTCTTGTGAGTATGGGATTATCCCTGGGCAGCAAGCTTGAGATATGTGGCCACATGTGACTGCAGGCTTTCAGATCTGTTTTTTAAAGGTGTTTGTTTTGGGGGGGGTGACAGGGGGAGGAGAGGAGAAGGCTTAGGAGGATGTTCTCAGTTGGAGTTCAACATGGAATCTCTGATTTTACCTTTATGGGTAACATCATTAGGGTGTAGCCCAAATGGGCCTGGTGGAGAGGGCTAAGAGGGCAGGAAGCTGCCTGGGAAACCAGCCAAGGTCCAGGGCTACGTTGTTTCCAGGAGAGATGAGAGAATGGGGGCATTTGGAGGAAACCTCAGCCTGCCATTGGCCCAGCTCTCTCTGGATTTCATTTCAGTGGGTGTGGTGGCACTTCATGAACAGATGATGCCTTTGGGATCTCAGGGGGAGCTGTTTGGAGACAGTGACTATACCCTGTGCTCAGGGAGTCATCTCTCCATCTTTGGGGGACTGATCCCTCTTGACCAGTTGTGATCTTTGCCTGAATGACACTGTTGTATGCCCAGGTCCAGGGCTGCACCAGGAAGTGAGCATTTACTACAAGTCAAAAGATACCCTAGATTCCAGACGGGCTGGGTAAATACCTGGAGCATAAAAGCATTAACCAGTTAATGAGGAGAATTAGGAATGTTTGAGGCCAGACCTTCTCTGAAGAACCAGAATCAGAATAGAATGACTGTGGGGCTGATCCTGGGAGGACAGAGGGCAGGAGGAGGGGGCAGCTGCCACCTGACATATGGCCAGTCTTTCATCCTATTCTTCCTGGTCTGAGGTATTTTTCCTCTGCAATGGCACTGGCAGGGGTTAGTATACAGATGGGAAAGGAGAGTAAGAAGCATGAAGGGAGTGATAGGTGGCTCCTGCAAGTGAAGCAACTTCTGCCGTTGTGGGTGGGAGGGCCCAAGGGCCAGCCTGGGCACAGCAGGACTGCTTGATGTCACTCTTTGTGATTCTTTCACTTCAGGGCATAAACAGCTGGAGAGAAACAACAGGAAAGAGAATCAGGAAAGAGAAAGCTTTCTTCAGCCAGGGAGGAAATTCAGCCTCTGATAAGGACTGATTGAGTGGCCTCAGTTTCCTCAACTGGAAAATAATACCATTGGACTGAATGATGTCTCTGGTCCCCTTGCAGCAATGACATTCTAGGGCTGGAGATCCAGCCCTGCTCTAACAGTCTCTATTTTAAGGCCCCTCCCAGTGCTGACATCCTGTTTCCAAGGTCCCACCCACCTGTGAGAAGCTCAAAGGCCCCTCCCAGCTCTGTTATTCTGTATTCTAAGGCCTGCTCTGACATTCTGTGTTCTAACATCCTTCCCAGCTCTGACATTCCATGTTCTAACATCCTTCCTAGCTCTGACATTCTGTGTTCTAACATCCTTCCTAGCTCTGACATTCCATGTTCTAACATCTTTCCTAGCTCTGACATTCCATGGTCTCTTTTGGACCTTAAGATGATATCACAGAATCTTTATGAGTTACACTCTAGTCTCTCTTGTGGGACAATAGTAAACACCTGTATTATTATTCAACTCTGCTTTTGTGTCTATTCCTTCCTTCCTTCCCCAATCAATACCTACAGTTGAGCCTAGGGATACAAAAAGATGAAAATCAGTCCCTAGCCTCTGGGAGCTCCCAATCTAGTGGAGTAGACCTGACTGGTACAAAGATAAACCACCTTGGCATAGGGGAAGTGAGGGATCTGTGCCTGCAGAAAGGTGTAATAAAGGGCTAATAAAGTGCTGGAGAGGGAGGAAGAGAACCTTGCTTGATAAGGGAGATCAGGGGAGGCCTTCCTGAATTAAGTGACTGGGCAGGTAGGAATGTAATGGGCCATGACTGCAGGTAGAGAGCTGGGAGACATTCCTGGCAGAGTGGATAGTATGAACAAGAGGAAAAGATGGGAAGTTTAGCATGGGTAGAGGGTAGCAGTAAGAAATAAAATGAAGGGAAGGCTGAGATGGAATTGTGGAGGGCCTTGAAGGCCAGACTTTATAGTCTAGGTCTAGGCACTAACCATCAAAGCCTTTTGAGAAGGGGAATGCCATAATTAGAGTTGTGCTTTAGGATGGTGAATCCAACAGAGGTGTGTAGGACTGACTGTAGGGGGAGAGGGAGAATAGAGGCAGGAGACCAGTGAGGAGTCAATTACAGTAATCCTAATGAGAGCTAATGAGGACCTAGACCAAGATGGGGACCATGGGTATGTAAAAGGAGAGAAAGATACAAGAGACATAAACTGCAAAGGAAAAGTGATTTGGATGTTGGAGGCAAGGGAAGAAAAGGAGTCAGACAAGCCCAGGGAGCTGTGCCTGGGGGTCTGGGAGGGCGGGGACACTATGAACAAGCAGGAGGAAGTTCAGAGCAGAAATTGAATTGGTTCCGTTTCAGATGGAGGAGTTTGATGGGTGAGTGGGACATTCAGGAGGAATTTTGTTTGGGCTTTTGGAAATGCTGGTCTGGAGCTCAGGAGAGCAGCCAGGGTAGGAGGGGGGGGGGGGGGGAGTCGTCTGCATGGAGGGCCTTGAGTGGAGGAGATCTCGGGTACATATTATGCCAAAGGGGATCAGGTGTAGGAAATGGCCACACTTGGGACCAGAAGGGCCAAGAGGTAGCAGAGCATAAGGCAAAGAGCTCCAGACTAGAAGTTTGGAGACTAGGTCCTCATGCTTGGCCACTAGGGGGTGCCATAGTGCACAGAGTGCCAGGCCTGGAATCAGTAAGACTCATCTTTTCGAGTTCAAATCTTGCCTCAGACACTTCCTAGCTGGGTGACCCTGGGTGAGTCCTTTAAGCCTGTTTGTCTCAGTTCCTCATCTGCAAAATGGGCTGGAGAAGGAAACGGCAAACCACTCCAGTATCTCTGCCAAGAAAACTCCAAATGGGGTCACAGAGTCGGACACAACTGAAATGACTCAACAAAGCAAAAACAATTCCCTAGTCCTGCCTACATCAGTGTTTCTCTGTATAATCTTTTTTTAAAATTTTTTATTAATTTATTTTGATTTATCAACAATCACCTCCATAAGCTTTTGAGTTTTAAATTTTTCTCCCCAAGATGGCGCACGGTCTGATATAGGCTCTACATATACACTCTTATTCAACATATTTTCACATTAGTGATGTTGTGAGGAAGAATTAGAACCCATAGGAGGAACCACCAGAAAGAGGAAACAAAACTCAGCAGAAGAAAAAAATAGCAAATAGTCTGCTTTGATCTGCATTCAGACTCCATCGTTCTTTCTCTGGATGTGGACAGCACTTTCCATCATGAGGCCTTTGGAGATGTCTTAGATCCTTGCATTGCTGAGAAGAGCTAAATCTATCAAAGTCAGTCATCACACAATGTGGCTGTTACTGTGTGCAACGTTCTCCTGGTTCTGCTCACTTCACTCAGCATCAGTCCATACAAATCTTTCCAGATTTTTCTGAAGTCAGCCTGTTCATCATTTCTTAAAGCACAATAGTATTCCATTACATTCATATACCACAACTTGTTCAGCCATTCCCCAATGGATGGGCATCCCCTCCATTTCCAATTCTTGATCACCACAAAAAGAGCTGCTATACATATTTTTGTGCATATGGGTTCTCTGTATAATCTTCACCAAATTGCTTCTCTTCTCTGTCCTTCCCTTTCTTCATCTCATAGAACTTGAAAAATGGAGGGGACCTTATCTAGTCTAATCTGAATTTCAAAGAATCCTCATTCTGAATGTAGATGGAAGCATACTGTTTGTTCTCCTTTTCTTTTGTTGTTTTGTTTCATTTCTTCCTTCTCATGGTTCCTCCCAGTAGTTCTAATTCTCCTGTACATCATGACTAATGTGAAAATATGCTTAATATGAACATATAAGTAGAAAAAAAAAGAATCCCCACTTTATCATACCTGACAAAGGGGCAGGGGAATGACCTAGGTGGTCTCTAAGGTGTCTTCCAGTTCTGACATTCTCTGGCTCTGCAATACCACCAAGGGGCCACAGAAAGAATGACCAGACAGGTAGACTCTGATCCAGGAGTGTGCATCACCGTTGTGGAATGATAGGAAAGGGAAGGTTCTCCAGGAGAGTGTGTGTGTGTGTGTGTGTGTGTGTGTGTGTGTGTGTGTCTGTGTGTGTGTGTGTGTGTCTGTGTATGTGTCTGTGTATGTGTAGGGGTAGACTCTGGCAGGGGCTACAGAAAGGGTGAGGGGAGTTTGGACATTGTAGCTAACCTCCAAAATGGCGGCATGCCTTGGCTTCCCTACTAGGTTATAAGTTTCTGGAGGGCAATGGCTAGGTGCTACCATTCTTGGTATATATCCCCTGGATAGTACTTAGTAAATGGCAGTGGTCTCTTGATGGATTTCAGCAAAATTGTCAACTCTGGGACCAAGGCCCATAGCCTGTGGCTGCAAATGTGGCCCTTATCCCAGAGTAGAGGAGTGGCCTTTTGGTTTCCAGGTGACTCTGGGTAGCACTGTGAACATTTGGCTGTTGGCAAGTGGGGCAGTAGATGCTTTCTCAGTGTGGTTGTGGATAGGGGATGGGGAGGAGGAAGGCTAGGAGGCTGGAGGTAGGACTGGACCTGGACTTCAGGGCTCCATTCAAAGGCTAAATGACCATTTATCTGCATTTTTGCCGTGCGTTCTGGGTCAGATACAGGTTAGATTAGATGACCTCTGGGGCCTCGTCCAATTCTGAAATCACATATGTGTGTGAGTTTTATGTGTATTGTGTATGTTGTATGTGTTGTGTATACATGTACTGCCTCCACTAGTAAGTACCCTCGAGGCTATGACCCTCAGGGAGAGAACCACTCCGTCCCCTCTTGGCTTGCTGTTTGACTGGCTGCCTGGCCTGTTTTTTCTGGGTCTTTTGTGTTTCTGCCTACCCCAATGTTTCTGGTTATTTTTGAGGTATTGGTATTGGAGAGGGGTGTAATGATGCCTATGGGCAGTGTTGGCCCACAGCTGGATCTGAGAAGAGGGTGGGGATCAAAATACTTTGCTCCTCAGTATCCTCTCCCCACCCCCTCTCCTTACTTTTGGGCATCTTGGGAGGAAAAATACCAGTCTCTGGGAGTCAGAAGTCTATGAGAAGCTCTCCAATGTCTCCTGGCGGTTGGAAGAGCTGACAAACATGCCTAGGCCCTGTGCTCTCAGTGACCACCCTTTTCCATTCCTCTCACCTCACCCCCAGAGCACTAGACACAGCTCAGAAGGCCTGGGCTAGCTATGGACCAGTTGTGTCACCTTCAACAACTTGCTCAAACTCCTTAAGCCTTAATTTCTTCATCATTAATTTATCTCACCAGAGGGATGCTTAGCACATAGTAGGTGCTAAAAAAAAAAAAAAAAGCTTTTCCCCTTTCCCCTTCCTCTCCTGCCTGTAAAATGGTATCAATAATATTTGACTATGGTGCACCTTCATAGGGTCATTATTAAATGAAGTGCTTGGGGAACCCCAAATACATGATGCTGGGTGGAGTCCTGAAGGCAGGTGCCAGGATAGCAGTGACTCTGGCTCAGACCCTGCTCTCGTCTGCTAGCAAACAGAGGTTAGGAGGAAGTATGTTGGACGAGTGGTCAGCAGACCCAGGGTTAAATCCCAGTTCTACTGTTTACTGACCACATGCCCTTGGACCAGTCACTCAACAGGGACTCTTGGCTCCAGCTTCCTCATTTATAAAATAAGAGGGTTGGACAAGATGCCTTTAAGGTCCCTTTCAGCTCTAGAACCTATGGTCTGATGTGAAATTCAAACTGAACATTGTTGGCAGCCTACGTGCACATGCACACACACACACACATACACACATGCTCACTTGCACACACATGTGCAGGCTCAACCTCAGCTACGTGGAAGATGCCCAGCAGGCAGGCAGGCAAGCCTTGGAGAGAAGTATGGCTGAGCATGGCTCAAGGCCAGAATGAAGCAGGCACTCCAAAGGCCACCCAAGGCTTAGCTGGAGAGACAGGGAATGTCCAAGTTGGAGAAGAGCAGCTGCTGGGGAGAGGAGGGAGTAAGGCTATTTCATTGTCTGAAGCACCCACTGTCTCCTGAAAGAGAGATCACACCTATTCTGCCCGGGCCCAGAGAGCTGAGTGACAGAGGGGGGAGTGAGGGAGAAGATTCTAACCATCAGTTCTGTCCAAGGGGCTGGACATGTTGGAGGCAAGCCTGGCAGAGCACCTGCTCAGAGAGGCTCGGGATGCGATCCCCATGTCAGGCAAGGCACGGTGCAGAATGCCATCCCCTGGCTCCTTCCAGCTCTGAGGTCCAGGCTACTTTGAATTCTGGGACCTGAGCTGTAACTCCACCCCATGCCTGATGCATCACAATTCCACGGGATCTCTCTTTTTCATTCCAGTTGAGACTCATAAAAGAGACAAGGCGGGAGAACCGCCTTCCTTCAGCTGAGGCTTGTCCATGATTCTGCCCCATCTAAGCCTTTGATAACACTCCCATACCTCCACCGAGAGGGCACAGCGGTGGGGAAGAAAGCTACCTGCCCGTGGCAGAAGCAACCAAGTTATGCTCTGGCCAAAGAAGCCGCAGCATTTCTTCATCTTTGTTTTCCTCCTCGCTGCCGCCAGCCTCGCCAGCCAGGATTTACTGAGCACCCATTAGATTTCCCCAGAGAATCCTCTGTATCACCAAAGTTCCGATCTCTAATCATTAACTCATGTTTCCCTTCTGCTGCTGACTCTGCCCTGCTTTTCCCAAAGGTGCCCAATCATTCACACATGATTTCTTGTCTCAGAAGGAGGAAATAAACCAAGGCTGTCCGGGGGACTGCTGACAGCTCCAGAGCATAAGCCCCGAGCCTCTCTCGCCTCCAGGGTCCAAAGGGTCGGCCCAGCCCTGTTGCTTCCCCCTTGAGAACGGGTTTATATCAGGTCATCAATCACTCTCACCTAAACCGCTGTACAATTGTAATTGTATTCCCGCCACATGCAGGCTCTCTAGCCTTTCCATCCAATCTTCCTCAGAGATTTATGTTCTAAGGCACAGGAAATTCGGGGCTCCCCACCAGGATACAAATTCTTCAGTTTGGCATTCAAGGCCCCTCCACAATCTGGTTCCCCTTCAAGTACTGCCCATTTCCACCAGGCTAGACAGTTAACTACTCCCTCGCCTTCTCCTGCCCTGTCTTGCCTCCACATGTTCATCAGTCAATCAACAAGCATCTGGTAAGTGCTCACTGGGCGCTGTCCTGGAATGCCCCTCCTTCCTCACCTTCTCCGAAGGGACAGCTCAGGACCCTCCCCTCCATGAAGGTTTCCCTGATTCTTCTCCCCCGGCTGCAACTTCTCCATCCTCAACTTCTCCTAGAGGACTGTCTGGTTCTCTCTCTTGCGTGACACATATCTGTACACATGATTTGTCCTCCTTTTCAGTCTAGAAAGGGGCTATGTTGGGGTTTTCCTCACTGTATTCCCTGCCCCAAGCAGGGGGCCTCCCACATCACAGGTAATCAATAAATATTTCATTGAATTCTTTCACATCTGGGCCTTCAAAGTCCCCACCCAGCCTTTCCCCTTGGATGGCGGCATGGCCAAACCCCACCACTAGTCTTCTCCCTCCCAAATGAATTCAGCTAGCTCTAAATCATATCTATGACTTCTCCTGCACCCCACCTCTACCAACATGCCCGAGCAGAACTTCCTCAAGTCCACAGCTCAGCTAAGGCCCTCCTTGGCATGGCCATCTGGCCACCAAACTGCAGGGAGAAAGCCAACTTGGCTTTGGGATTTTCCCTTCCTCTCTCTCCAGTCAATTCTCCCATGGAGGGAAGCATGGGCAGCAGTGAGAATAGCACCCCTTTATAGTGCTCTAATGGTGCAAAGTAGTCTGCCCAGAATAGCTCTGGGAGGGAGGGAATGCAAGCATTCTTATTCCCATTTCACAGATTGGGGAGGCTGAGGCCGAGAGGTGAACTTGGCACAATCGCACATGACCCTACATCTCTCAGCACTAAATCTAGCCCTCTGGCTACTGCACTGGTCCCACCTCAGCCACCTACAGGCTGGAGGACCTGAGCACATCGTTAACTTGTCAGTGCTCTAGGTAACTCTCTGACCTGCAGAGGTAGGGGGATTTGCCTCATCCAGGAGCAACCTCCATGGATGAAATCTCAGGTCCAGTCCATGTGTCCATACTCTCCAAGGGCCGCCAGTGGGGAAGAGAAGTACGTCTTCTTCCTCTGGAGTCCTCAGCGCTACCCTGGACTGAACACATCCCAAACCCAATCCTCCTCCTTCTTCCATCCATGTTTATGAAAGCTGCACCAGCAGGCACCAAACCCCAGTCATCTTGGCACTGAGAGAAGTCAATTAATCGCTGATTCTACCCCCACAGTGTCTGTCCTGCTGACGCCCTCTCTCTACTCTCACCACCATCAATCGAGCTAGGAATGGTAGTAGCACTGCTAGTGCTGGGGCACTAGCTTCTTATGAGACATCACCAGACTTCTTTTGTGGCCGAACTGGACCTCTCTGCCTTCAGCCACCCCCCTCTTTGATCCGCTTTGTACACGCTGACAGACTAATCTTAATGCCTAGCTCCTGCTCAAATGCCTTCTGTGGCTCCCAGCTGTCTCTAAGACAAAGTCCTAAGTCCTTAGCCTGGCTTTCAAGAGCTTCTACGATGTGGCTCCAATCTGGCTTTCCAGCCTTAAATCACATCTGTGCCTGTCAAGTGGACTACCAGCTCTTCCCTGCACTTAACCTGACCTCACTCCCCTTTGGTCCCTGTTCTTCAAGGCCTGCTCAGGGGCTGATGTCTTTGCATTCAGTCATTCTTTACTGCTCCCCACCCCCTATGTTGGGAGGGCTCCCAACCCCAAATTACTTTGTGTCATTTTGCATTCACTTATCCTAGTGGAATGTAAGCCCCTTGAGGGTAGGGGTTTAAGCCCTTCCTCCCTCCCTGTCAAAAATCAAGAACCCAGAACCTGGATCCGTCTACAAGCTGAATGTCCAGGCCCTGGATGAGGAGAGCCGACCACACCAGGTGGCAGGAACCAGAAGCAGTTCTAAGCAGGTGGGGATGGCACTATCTCTGCATAACAAAAGCTCCTCTGAATTTTTCTCTTTTTCCTGAGGAACTGCTGCCTCACGTGCTTTGAGCTCCACTCTCCAGGGGCTGCCGCCTTAATTTAGAACAAGCCATGGCAAAGAGCTGGAGAAGTCAGAGCCTCAGCTGCACTGCCAGGCAGGCGTTGTGGGGAGCAGCAAACCCAACTTTTCCTCAGCCTTTACAAAACTGATTGGAATTCTCATGGACTTAAAGGGCCCTCAGAGGGCACCGTGGGACTCCATCCCACTCCATGCCATCAGTGGGAGGTCATGGAAAGCTACTGGATTTGCAGTCAGGGATTCTGAGTTCCAATCCCTTCCTGATTCTTCCCTAGACAACTTGCCTCTCTGCACACCTCAGTTTCCTCATCTGTAGAATGAGGGGTTGCACTAACAACCTCAAAGTCTCTTTCCTGCCCCACATCTGCATCTCCAATTCCTACACAAAGGCCAATCAGCCTCTACAGGAAGACTTTCCGGGAGCCAAGCTCACACACTCATAGAAGCAGCCTCTTCTCTTTGGGGAATCAGACCTAGACTCTTTCTTTTTAGATGGAACCACCTTTTTAGTGATATTTTGCATGGTACTCCTGGTTTTTCCTGACGGCAGACTGGCTGGACACGAGGAGCCTCTGGACACATAATCAGAGCAGGCCCCTTCCCCCTTTATAAATTGCAAGATCAATGGGTTTCTGAAGACACCGTAGGGAAGAGATCACTTGGTTTGGAATAGGAGGCCCTGAGTTCAGCTCTGTCTTTGACTCTATGGCCAGGTCACCATCTCTCTGGGCCTCAGTGTCCTCATCTGTAAAAAGACAGGCTTGGGCTAAACCACCTCTACATCCTCCCCCGTACCAGATCCCATCACTTAGACATGTTCACACTGGTGAGGTATGAGGTGTAGTCACCCTCCCTGATACTCTGCTCCCCATCGAGAGAATGGACCTGTGCATGCCATACCCAGGTAAAAGATGGCATCATTCCACCACAGCTGGGCCAAGAAGGAAACTGAGTCACAGAGTTAGATGTAAAATGGGTATTCTCCAGATAAAGAAGGACAGGGAGTGAAATGAGTGCAGCGGCTCCAAATTTGCTTCAGAAACATTCATTAAGTGCATCTGAGTCCCTACGGGATGCCTGGGCACTGTTAGATAACAGAGGTCCTTAGGAGTTCATCTCATGGCAGAGATAATGAATACACAAATATGTGCCTTATGCCACACTGAAAGGGTTAAGTGCCAGGCTAATTGAGAGGAGAGACAGATTCTTATCTCCTGGGGGCACTTCAGAGAAGGCTTCAGGGCAGAGGCAGTGTTTGAGTGAGACCTTGAAGGATGGGAAAGGATGGTAAAGAATTAGGTGAAGATTGAGGGAACAGCATTCCAGTTAGAGGGGAGAAGATGATGGGAGGCAGGAAGCCAGGTGGTTTGCGTGGGGCATGGGAGGACAAAAGGGGGTGGTAGAGGGTAAAGCTGACCCCAGGGGGTGAGGGACAGGACCATGACACAGTGAAGTGAGCCCCACAGCCTAGGTTCACCTTTCTCTTCATCTCTCTTGGCGTGATAACCAGCACAGAATTAGAGAGGAAAGAAATTCATTGACCAGTTTGCTGAGTGGCTTCCTCAGAACAAAATCAAGCTTTAATTGGGGTTTTAGCAACTGATCAAAATGGCCCCAGTCAACAGAGTCAATGGGGTGTGAATCTTTTCAGTTTAATGGTGCCTCAATTCTATCCACTCTGCCCTCCCTGGTCTTGTCTGATGTATTCATCACAGATTTTATCGACAAATGTTTAGTTCTGTTTTTTATCTCAGAAAAGGCCCTGGAAAGGACCATAATAAGCTCCATGGGAGTCCACAGTACCATGGAACATCCAGTAAAGTCAGTGGGGTCTTAGGCAGGCTTCAAGGGATGCCTAGTACCCAAACAAGGGAGACAAGAGTTCGACTGCTCCCTGCTCGGATGGAGCCCAATCTATCAGATGATTCCAAGCATACCATTTTAGGAAGAGCCACATCCAGCTGGAGCACATTCAGAGAAAGATGACTAGGAGAAGGGATTGCAGACCATGCCAGGCCATGCCAAGCCAGAGTAAAGGAAATGGAGGTGTTTAGTTTTAAAAAAGCTAGGTCTGCTAGTGCCTTCTCTCCCAATTAGCCTGTTTGCAGCCTGTGTGTCCTCTTGTCTCCCCGATCAGACTGGGAGCTCCTCAAGGGCATGGGCTGCCCGTCACCTTTCTTTGGATCCCCAACCCTAGCTCAGGGCCTGGCACAGAGCAGGCACAAAATAAACATTTCCTGACAGACTGGCTGACTGGGCAGCACCACAGGTCATGCCCCTCATCTGGAATAAGAATGGATTGCCCTCCATGGTCTTTCCCAACCAGGCCATTCAGAGGCTGAGGCTCCTCCTAATTCTGCCATTCTCTTTTCTAAGGACCCTGCTGGCTTTGATGTCCCATGCTTGAAGGCACCTTCCAGTTCTGATCTTTGATGTGCTAAAGCCCTTCTTCCCAGCTTGGATGTTCTAGGCTCCTTCCCGGGTCTGGCATTGTTTCCCTTGGACAACCTGCGTTCTCTGTCCTTCCCAGCTCTGCCATTCTATGCTCTGAGGTCCCTCCAGGCTCTCCCATTGTCCTTCTTGGACAAACAGGGCTTATTGAGCACAGCCAAGTTGGCTGCTTGAAGCTGGATGCTGGGGTGGGGGGAACCCAAGGGAGGCACACGGCACAGGTCGCTCTGTGTCTAGCATGCACAGACAGCCAAAGAATCAGTCGGAATCATTCAGATTAAAGGGCTACCATGGGCCAGGGTAATGGCAGTGCAGGCTGGACCAAAGGCTTCACAGCAGAGACAGGCCAATTATGTAGCTCTACATGCTGTGCAGTTTGGAGTTATTTGGGGCATTAGAGAAACTTTAACCTGGCCACTGTGCTCAGGGGAGTTCTCTGCTGTACCCACAATGAGAAGGACCATCCTTTGGCAGAAGGGCAGGAAACAGCTGGGAAATGGAGGGCATAGAGGGCCTGGGGTTCATGGCCTTGACAGAAGAGACCTTGAGAGAAGAGCTTTCCTTACACTGCTGTCAGGGAGCCTGGGCCCTTTGCAGCACCCATCACCGCCCTTCACTGCCCATAACTGAGCTAATCCTCCTTCCCACTTTGACTTCCCTCTTTCTATCTCTGGTGGCATCATTCCACACCCCACCCTCCAAGCCCAAGTCCAAGGCCTTCCTCCCTCTCCTTTACCTCTTATGGCCATATTGATTCCATCTCTCAAATACGTCCCCTCCTGTCTCCTCCCATTCCCCCAATTCAGGCCCTGGTTACCTCGAACCTATCGGTCCTCCCTTCCCCTCCACAGTCCCTCTGCACCTGCACATCTTACCTGAATCATTGTCCTTAATCCCATCAATTCACAAGCGTGTATCAAACATGCACTATTTGCTGGGCCCTATGCTAAGTCCTGGGGACAGAAAGGCAGAGGTAAAACAGTGCCTGTCCTCAAGGAGGTAGTATTCTCTGGAGGAGGCAACATGGACATATAGCTCTAGGCAAGATACACCCCAAGTAGAAGGAAAGTAGCCTGAGAGGGGAAGGCTCCAGCATCAGGGGCCCCAGGAAAGGGCTCCCCAAGGTAGTAGGCACTTGGACTGAGTCCTAATGGAAGCCTGGGATGCCAAGAGGCCGAGGTGAGGAGGGAGAACCTTCCAGGTCTGGGGGATGGAAGAAGTTCATTAACATGTGCATGAACAGCAAAGAGGTTAGTGTGATGGAACCATGGAGAGCCCAGAGGGAATACTGTCCAAGAAGACAGCAAGGGTAGAAAGGAACCATACTGTGAAGAATTGGCCTTTGATCCTGGAGCTTATTGAGGAGGGAAGTTACATGCTCACACTTACCCTTCAGGAACATCTCTTTGACAGCCAAGTGAAGGCTAGACTAGAGCGGGGAACAACTCAAGGTGGGGACATGAGCCAGAAGGCCACTGCAATGGTCCAGCTGAGAGGTGCTAAGGGCTGGAACCAAGGACAGAGCTGTGACGGGAAAGAGGGAATTCAAGAGATGGGGCAGCTGATTGGCTATGGAGGATAAGGGGAGGGAGGTGTCAGGGTTGACACCCACTGAGGGCGTGAACCTCGGTGACTGGAGGGATGGGGGGATCCTTGGCAGAAATCAGGAAGTTCATACAGAGGGATTAGATTTGGAGAAGGGCTGGACATGCTGAATTTGAACACGTCTAGTTCAAGATGTCTCAGAGGCATTTCATCATGTGGGGGTGACTAAGGCTGAATACATGGATTTCTATAGAGATGATAACTGAACTGAGAGGTGAAGAAATCACCAAGAGAGAAAACAGAAAAGGGCCTAGGGCTAAACCTTGGGCTATGCACTTAGCTGGTGGGCATGACCTGGGTGACAGGCCCCCAAAAGAGGTTGAGGAGGAGTCAGACAAGTAAAGAAGAGGACAAGAAGAGAACAGTGTCTTGAAAACCCAAATAAGAGAGAAAAGTGGTCGAGAGTATCAAATGCTACAGAAGGGAGAAAGGGAATAGGTCTTTATGAAGCCCCTATCATGTGCCAGGCCCTGCACAAATATCATTTCATTTTATCCTCACAAAAATCCTGGGAGGCAGGTGTGACTATTAACCTCATTTTATAGCTGAAGAAACTGAGGCAAACAGAGATCAAGGGACTTGCCCAGGGTCACCCTGCTAGTAAGTGTCTGAGGTGGATTTGAACTCAGGTCCTTCTGCCTCCATGTCCAGCATGCTATCCACTGCACCACCAGCTGCCTCTAAAGGATGAGGGTTGAGAAAAGGCACTTCTGGACATGGATACTTGGACTCCAGCCACTTTCAGGGGGTACCTCTCCAATGCATCTAGCACAAAATATTGTGTATTGTAGCTTAGTGGGGTTGATGGTACAGAGCTGGTATTCACCTCGGAGGCCACCTACTGCATGCAGCCCAGGGCTGATGGAGTCTCCTTGCCAAGGCCAAGAGATCGTCCAGGCTTTGACTGAAGACCTCCAGCGAAGGCAGCCCTTTCCACCGCCGGACAGATGGCCTTCACGACCAGCCCAAATCTGCCTTTCTCTCACTTCTGCCCAGGGCTTCCCACTCTGCCTCCAGACTCAAAGAGCCTGTCCAATCCCTCTTGCTCAGGATGGAGTGTACTGGCTCCCCCCATGAGAAGGCAGGGGTCACGTATTATTTGAGTTCCAGTCCCAACCGGCTCATCCCACCTGTGTGACTGTGGGCAGATCACACCATCTCTCTGGGCTGGGTTCCTTGTCAGTAAATGAGGGGGTTGGACTTCATATCCTAGGTTCCCTTACCCTCTGAATCTTCAGTCCTGTACTTGCCCAGCCCCTTGCACCTGGGACTGTCTGTGCACAGTGGGTGCTTAATATGTGTTGCTTTGTACCAAAGAAAGGAGAGCTGAAAGGGGCCTCTGCTCTTATCTGGGCCTCAATCATTCCCACTCTTTGCAGTTGCTACTAGCTGCTGGAGGGCTTCAGGCCAGGTTCTCATGGGATTCACTATCACCTGCAGCCTGCTGCCCCAAGCCCACCCTGGGCTGCAGCTGCTGGGTCCTATCCTTCCTATCCTGCCCCACCCTGCTTCTGCTCCCTCCCCTGGCCCTTGGACCCATCAACCCCGACCCTGCTTTCCTTTCACTCTTATAGGTCTCTCAGTCAATGACACCTTGAAGAATCTACCCTGTGCTTAACCTCCCTTCTAGTGTGTAGCAGGTGCCCTCCCACAAAGAGGGGGCAGGCATTGGCGTGTGCTGGTGGGCCACGTGTTCTCTGGGCCCCTTCCAGAGGACACATGTGACCAGCAGCTCCCGATTGGTCCCTTGGTTGCTGTGACTGTGCGGTCATGAAGCCAGAAGAGTTCCTCACTCAATAAGCCTTAAGACAAGCAGGAGAAGACAAGGTTTCTGCTTCTGTCTGCTTTTAATTTTTTTTTAGTATATTTCTTCCAATTCTGCCAGCTCTCTCTTGGAGAGCTCTCTCTTCCAAAGCCCACTGAACTGGCCCAATGGCCAGTCCTCCCTGACATCACCCCATAGTCACAGGGACCACCAAGGGACAGCTGCATCCCCCACAGGGGCCACCGAGGGATGGCGGTATTACTGCCAAGCCTGAGTCCCCCACGACTGAGCCAGGGCACAGAGAACACATGCCCAGCTCCTCCAGGTGGAGGGGCGCCCCCTCTCCCCCTGCCATGTATGTCTTCATGACGGGCATTTGCTGACCTGGCTTCTGACCTCACTGCTGCTCGTCACAGCCCCCTCCTCACCCAACTCATTGCTTTCTTGCTGCCTCCCAGCAAAGGGTCAGTAAGGAGACCAGCAGCTGCCCCAAGGACTCAGGGAGCCAGGGCCATCGAGGTCACCTCACACCAACTTCCTATGCCTTCTGTTTGACTTCAACAAGCATCTATTAAGTGGCTGCTGTTCAGTGCAATTTAACAAACCTAACTGCAGGAGTCCAGGATGGTGGAAGCCTGGCTAGATGATTCTTCAATGGGCTGAAAGCTCAGTATGAGTCATCAGCATACATGGCATCTAATGTTATATGATTACTGACACAGAGCTGGCAGGTCTTCTCAGCTTGGCTCCCTCCTTTGACAGATCAGGAAACTAAGGTACAGATCTTCTGTGACAAAGATGATGATGACAATAATGATGATGGTGATGATGATGATGATGATGATGATGATGATGGTGATAATGATGGTGGTGATGATGATGGTGGTGGTGATGGTGATGATGATGATGATGGTGGTGGTGGTGATGATGGTGGTGGTAGTGATGGTAATGATGATGACAGTAATAATGATGATGGTGATGATGATAGTGATGATGATGATGGTGATGATGATGGTGTGGTGATGATGGCGGTGGCGATGGTGATGATGATGATGATGATGATGATGATGATGATGGTGATAATGATGGTGGTGATGATGATGGTGGTGGTGATGGTGATGATGATGATGATGGTGGTGGTGGTGATGATGGTGGTGGTAGTGATGGTAATGATGATGACAGTAATAATGATGATGGTGATGATGATAGTGATGATGATGATGGTAATGATGATGGTGTGGTGATGATGGTGGTGGTGATGGTGATGATGATGATGGTGATGATGATGATAGTGATGATGATGGTGGTGGTGGTGATGATGATGATGATG
>NW_020953945.1:2456849-2472762 GCF_900497805.2 Vombatus ursinus | reverse complement strand
TGATGATGATGATGGTGATGATGATGACGGTGATGATGATGATGATGATAATGACGGTGATGATGATGATGATGATGGTGATGATGATGACGGTGATGATGGTGGTGGTGGTGGTAATGGTGATGGATGACTGTCATATTGCTAGGGCACTTCGAGGTTTGCAGTGTTTTCCCCTTATCATTCTTGTGAGGTAGGCAGCCAAAAAAAAAAAAACAAAAGAGATCTTAGGCTGCCTTAATCTGTCCTGGCCTAGTGTCTAGCACAGGGAAGGTGGCAGTTCCCCTTGCCTTCTGTTGAAGTTGAGGACATTCGGTCTGGAGACCACATTTTAGGAAGTCCAATGACGAATGGGCGTGCCTCTAGAAGAGGGCAGCCCAGATGACGGCTGAACTGGAAGCCCAGCTTTCAAAGGATGCGCTGAAGGGCTGGGGAGGCTTAGCCTAGACCATAGCAGGGTTGTATTATCATTTCTGTTTGGAGAGGGAGCATTAGCTGAGGATGTTGTGGAGGGGATTTTTGCCTTAAGCCCTGAGGTTCTGGGGTTCTACTGGATGTTTAACGCCGGGGGAGAAGCACAGCAGGTACAAGTCATGGTTCCCACCTATGTGAGGCTCACAAGCAAAAGATCACAAAGTCCTCCCTCCAGAGTTGGAAGGGAACTCAGAGACCAACTAGTCCAACTCTCTCCCTTTACAGAAGAGAAAACTGAGGCCTGAGAGGTCAGAGGGTCACACTTAGAATTGGAATGGACTGCTAAGGCCACACCCTTCAACCTCCTCCCACAGAGAAGGGAGCTGAAGGCTAGAGATGTGGAATGAGCCCAGATACCCCAGGGGGACAGCCCTCTGTAGCAGTCAAGTGGGAAGGGACTCCAGAGTGCATCTGGTTGGCAAACTCTAAATGGAGCCTGTCTAGAGTTGATCTGTACATGGCGGTCGGCATGCTCTCTCCCCAATTAGAGTGGGAGCTCCTCGAGGGCACGGACTAGCTCACTCTTTGTATCCCCAGAGCTTAACACAGTGTCTGGTATATACTCTTACTGTTCAGTCATTTCAATTTAAGGTTCTTAGCAAAGATACTGGAGTGGTTTGCCATTTCCTTCTCCAGCTTATTTTATAGATGAGGAAACTGAGGCATATAGGGTTAAGTGACTTGCCCAGGGTCACACAGCTAGTAAGTATCTGAGGCCAGATTTGAACTCAGGTCTTTCTGACTCCAGCCCTGGCACTCTATCCATAGGGCCACCTAGCGCAAAGTAGACGCTTAATGAATGTTTATCAACTGACCACCTCTGTTTGAGTATCTCCAGCAATGGGGAATTCACTGCATCATGAGGTAGCAGCCACACTTAGCTCCCTCCACATCCTTGGTCTAGAACCCTAGCCTCCCCCACTCCCTGAAAGCCCCATTCCCACACTCCCCACCAGTGACTTGGGACATTTGAAAAGGCGTTACCCCTCCCCATCCTCTTCCTCCAATGCTTCATCTTGGCATGCCGATAGAGCCTAAGCTCCAGGAGGGTTTAGCAAAGTAGAAAGACTTCTTGGATGGGCCTGGCTGCACTGGAGACTGCCACCACCAGGCAGGCAGGAATTTGGTTTCTGTTTTATTTTTTACTACAATCAGCTCTTAAGTCCAGGAGGGGCCAAGACCTGGGTTAGCTTAGGGCAGGCCCCAGATGCTTGAAGGACTGACCTAGGGCTTTTAGATGGGCAATGGAGGAACTCAGAGGAAATCCCTGAGCCTTCATGACCCTTCTCTCCCCTCCTCTTCCCCTCACTGCTTAGTGTCACTAGTCCTGGGTTCTAGTCCCTGCTGTGCCCCTTGGTAGAGGGGTGACCTCAAGTAATTCACACAAGCCAAGTCCTATTATTAGATAACATCTTGGGCACCCCACCAGCTACAACTGACTATTCTCTAGACCTGCATCAGTCAAGGGTCCTGGGTGAAATGATCAGTGAATGAAGGAATGGATGGATAGATGGATGGATGGATGGAAGGACGGACAGATGAAAGCACTCCCTGGGCTACATCCTGCACTAAGTGCTGGAGATACAAATACAAAAGCCAGACAGCCCCTGAGTTCAAGGAGCTTACATTCTAGTGTACTATAACATGTTTCAGAGAGTGATGGCCAGGGAAGGTGTTTTGGTCTGGAAAGTCCCAAGGACAGGGAATGGAGCAATGGGAATGGGACAGATGACTAGCATGTCTTTATTGGAAGTAACGGAAATGTTGATTTAATTAAAGTGAAAGATTGGGGTGGGGTGTCCAGATAGAATAGGCTCTCACTCATCAGGATAGCATAGCTCCAGGGCAGGGTTCCAAAGCTTCTCTAAGGCATGGTACCATTTGGAGGCTGTGACAGTGACGAGTGACCAAGGAGAAATATGGTGGGATCCAAAGCCAGACCAATCAGAAGATCAATATAGAGACAAGTATGCAAAGTCTTGGTCTGAGTCTGCGACTGTCTGTGAAGGGCATGGACTTTGGTGAAGCAAGAAGTAACTCAAGTCCAGGGGGATGACTTATTCAAGAAAGAATTCTGACCAAACCAGGAAAATGGGCAATTCCTCCAGAGGAGAGGGCGGGCAGGTGGGCAGCAGTTGCGGATAACAGTGCTGATGTGGACACCAGTGCTTCTCAGCTGCCTAGAGACAAGCGATGAGGACAAGCAGGACCTATGCTGGGGGGCTGCTGGGCCCGAACCTGGCCCTCAGACTGTGGCTTCAGGCCTGTGTGTATTGCTAGGAGGGTGAATAAGTGAGCCAGGCCACTGCAGCAAAGCAGTGCAATGATGTGATGTCTGGTTACCAGGGTGGCCTCCCCTGTGCTCCTGGATTCGTGTTGTTCTGGGTTGTTGTGTCTCTGGGGAAAGTCTCCTGTACGAGAGGAGCTGGAGGCCAAAAACACACCATCTGCCAAAGGGATGGCCGTGGTGACTTTGCCACAAGGTCAGTGATAGCTGCATTTCTGATGACATCATTTGAGGCCCTTGCTACTCCTTTCTTCTCATCTAGCACACTGCACAATGTACTGGAAAGAATGGTAGTCATACAGTCACAAGTCCTGGGTTCAATTCCTAGCTCTGCCACTTACTAGCTGTGTGACCTTGGACAAGTCATCTCTTCTTTATGGATCTTAATGTTCTCCTCTGTAAAATGAGGGAGGAGGTTGAGAAGATTCCTTCTCCCCCTGGCATTCTGGGAACCTTCTCCTTTCGCTGTCTGGAGAAAAATGGAACCCATTATGAGCGGGTGGAGAATTAGGTGTAAGAGGAGGGCAAAGAGAGAAGAGCCAAGAGGCAGGTGCAGAAGGACTCACAAAAGAGACTTGGGCCTCCCAGGCCTTGCCAAGGAACCAAGAGGGTGGCCGAGCTTGAGGAACTGCAGAGAGAGAGAAAGAGATCCAATATGAGGGAGGAATCCTTTCCAAGGCTGCTCTAGTAGAAAGACTCAGCATCTTTCACTGACTATGTGACCTTGCCCCCGTAGCACTGGGATTCCTCGTCTGTAAGGGGAGTTCAATTTAGATGGTTTCTGAAGTCCCTTCCAGCTGTGATCCAAGTCTTTGTGCCACAGCTCTCCCATGCTAGATTCTAAAGCCCCTCCCAGCTTTCTCGTTTCACGTTCTAACTACAGTCCCTCTCAGTTCTGACTTTTTGTGTTCTAAAGCTTCCTGCAATGACATCCAATCAATCAATAAGTATTCCTTCTAGGGAAAAAGAAGGGGACAGAAGGGAGAGCAAAAAGGCAGATGATTTGGAAAAGAAAGACTTCTCAATACTTGGCAAAGTCTCTTCCATCTCCGACATTCACATGGCCTATATTCTAAGGTCTCTTTCTATGTTCTCCCCCAACTCGGACATTCTAGATTCTCAGTCAGTAGTCTCTAAAGTGAAGGCTCTTGCGACCCCCAATGAGTCATGGCATGGTCTTGAGGGATAAGCCAATTATAAAGGGAAAATATGAACCACACCCTCACATCCCACCTTCTTCCACAATAGCCCATCCTGGGGCTTGTCTCCAACAAGCCCCTCCCCCACCTTCACCACTATCGCCCAACAACACCCTTGTACTTGACTCCCTCTAGCCCTGGCCTCTCATGGCTAGACAAGTCCTGCTCAGATGGGTCATAACCTAATGATTACCTGGGCCCCCACACCAGCACATGGAGAGGCAGAATGTCCACTGCCCCACAGTGTCCTGGATTTGCCAGGATCTGCACTCCCAGGCAGGGGTTGCTGAGCACAAAATACCTGACCCCATGGAATAAGTGGGCATGGATGGGTTGTGATCTTATCATAGATCTCATGACATCATAACCCACCCCTTTTCCAGACATCCCTCTGACAGAATAGGACACCCCACTGTTTTCCTGGTCACCCAGGTTCATAACTTTGGTGTCATCTTCAAATATTCGCCTCACTCCCACCATGCCAAGTCTGATTGACTCCACATTCACAAACATCATTTGTCTCCAACCCAACCTCCCCATTTACATGATCACCTCCCTGCCCCCAATCAGTTCAGACTCACTTGACCTCTCACCAGCATTACTACAATAACCTTGTAACTGGTCTCCTTGACTCCACTCCCTCCACTGTCCAACATATCCTCCACCCAGCCGTCACTCTGATAGTCCTAGAGCACAGGGCTGACCATGTCATTCTCCTCCTCTGCTGGCTGCCTGCTGACTTTAGGAAAAAATGTTTCATCTTCATCTTTTTTAAAATTTATATTTTTGTTTAAGTTTGAACACATACATAATTATCAGTACAATAGTACATGTATATAATTACAAATAAGTAAATATGAAAATACTGGGGTATGTGCTCAAAAATTTTTTTCTGATGGAGTTTACACTCAAAAAAAATTTGAACACCACCATTGTGAAGTCCCTTCCAACTCTGATATTCTCTGTCCTAAGGTCTTTCCAGATTTGACATTCTATGTCCTAAGGTTCCATCTACCTCTAATACTCTATGCTCTGTGTTCTAAAGTCTTATATAAACCTACACAATCATCCTGACTCTGCTCTCAGCATTGGTGATCACCTGGCTTTTCAACAGTCTGTCCCTACAGCCCGTCACCATTTGGGTGTAGGAAAGCTATCCCTAGAGGCTTCCAGAGAGCTGTCCTTTAGGTGTTTAGCTGGACAGATGGTGTGATATAAAGGAGGGGGTCAGCAAATGAGGGGGCATATAAAGAACTTCAGCTGTCAATAGAGATTCTCCAAACTGATCCCTGAAAAGGCAGTGAAAAGTGATCGGTCTGGTTTTAAGTCAGCAATTCCATTTGCCATGGAATCTGCCGAGAGGGCTTCTTGAAGACTCTGTTGATCTCTCCCTAAAGATGGCCACCTTTTGGCTTGGCTCACTAACGAAGGCCCAAACCCCTTGCTCAGCTGCATTATTTCCTCCTTCTCCTTCATAGCTTTCAGAGCCTTCATGCTTATATATTTATTTACTTCTCTCAGTTCAGTCCAAAGCAATGCCTGGCCTTGTTTCCTCTAGTTGATTCAACATTCCTTGAGAAATGCTATCAAGACCTCCATCTGGTCTTGGTGGGGTAAGGGCCAGGAGAAAGGGAGATTATGCTGCTGGAAGGGTTACAGACCCACAGAGTATCAGAGCTTGAAAAGACGTTGGAGCCTTTCCTGGCTGTGACCAGTAAACAGCCATGGACAGCAAAGTCTCTCGTGATACTCTCCATGAAGCTGTTGGGAGGTCCTGCATGGAACCCAGTGCAAATGCAGAACAATGTTGGAAACTGTGGAGCTGCAGATCAGTTTGAAGAACTATGATCCCCAAAAGAACAAACGTTTTTCTGGCACCATCAGGCTCAAATTTTCTCCATGTGTCCTGAGGCTGAGGCTGTAGAAAGCCCCCACATGGATACTGAGGCCCTGAGGAAGTTGAACAACAACAAGAAATTGGTCAAGAAGCTGGCCCTTGTTGGCCTCTGAGTCCTTGATGAAGCAAATCTCCCAAATCCTGGGTCCTGGTCTGAACAAAGCTGGCAAGTTTCCATCTTGGCTCACCCACAATGAGAATATGGCAGCAAAGGTCGATGAGATTACATCTATTATCAAGTTTCGGATGAAGAAGGTGCTGTGTCTGGTGGCGGCTGCCGGCTATGAGAAGATGACAGATGACAAGCATGTCGACTACATCCATCTAGCTGTCGATTTCTTGGTTTCTCTGCTAAAGAAAACTGGCAAAACATGAGGGGATTGTATATCAAGAGCATGTGGACAAGCCTTAGTGTCTGTATTAAATCAACATGGTATTAATAAATGGATGCAGCCACTAAAAAAAAAAATGTCCTTAGAACAGATAAAGACAAATCTGAGAGACACCTGAGAATGATAAAATGTCAGCATGCAGCACTGGATGTCAGAGCTTAGAAGGAACCTTAGAACACAGGATTCTAGATCAGATAGAACTTCAAAAGTTGGAGGGACCTTAGAACATAGAACATGGGATGTCAGAATTAAAAAGCTAGAAAACCTCAGAGAACTGGTACAGGAGTTCTTAACCTCAGGTCATCTGGTCAATAAGCACTTATTAAAGGCCTACTATGTGCTAGGCACAGTGCTGATACAACACATTCAGTCATTTTAGTCGTGTCCAACTCTCCATGACCCCATTTGGGGTTTTCTTGGCAAAGATATTGGAGTGCTTTGCCATGTCCTTCTCCAGTTCATTTTACAGATAACAAAACTGAGGCAAATAGGGTTAAGTGACTTGCCCAGGACCACACAGCTAGTAAGTATCAGAGGTCAGATTTGAACTCAGTTCTTCCTGACTCCAGGCCTGGAGTTCTATCCACTGTGCCACCTAGCTGCCCTTTTAGCCACAAAAGGGAGAACAGATACGGAATGATAACTATTGAGAGGTTTTTAAGGATGGGGGAAGTGTGGGCAGTTTGTAGGCAGTAGGGATGTAGCCAGTGTGCAAGAAGAGACTGAAGATAAGTGAGAGACTGAATATGATGGAGGAGGAAATCTGCTGGAGAAGATGGGACGGTGGGATCTTTTGTGCTGGTAGAGAGATTGGCTTTGGCCAGAAGAAAGGCCACCTCTTCATGTGAGACAGGGGAAAGAGGAGATCTAGAATCTCAAAGGGAGTCTAGAGTCTGAGATGAGGAGGAGGGGAGGGGACGGAGCTCTTGGTGAGTGGTCTCAATTATTGGGGGCAGGGGGAGCCGCGGGAAGCTTAAGAAGGCATGGAAAGACTTGAAAAAAGCCATGGCAGTTGAGTGGAATAGTGAGTTAATTAGAGAGTTAGAAAGGGATTGCCTTGCAGCAGTGAGGGCCCCGTTGAGATTACGTAACATAAATTTGTGATGGACTCAGCACAGCTTCATTTTTTCTCCAGCTTCATTCAGCAATATTTGTATAGGAGTGAATGGTGGGAGTGTTCCAAGGTTGCAACTTGGCGGGGCAAGATCAATGATATGATAAAGGGACCAGGGACTCAAAAGAAAAGGAAAATATAGAATTAATTGGTTCACCAAGGGGTCAGGATGGAAAAGGGAGGAGTTGTGGCCAATGTAGGGGTTGTGGCCTCAAAAAGAACTGAGGGGTCAAGGACTGGAGGTCATGGGAAGGATGAAGAACAAGGTTTGGAGGTGCAAATCAGAGCAAGACGTGGAATGACAACAGATTGTGATCAGATAAGAGAATTTACATGGAAGTGGTACGTTTGTGGGTGACGGCAATATCGAAGCATTACCAGCTTTGTGTGTAATTGAGATGAGGTAAAAGAGTAGGTCATGGGGAATGATTAAGTTGAGGAACTGTAAGAGTATCAGTACATGAAGTGAAGTCCCCTGGCATGAGGGCAGGAGTTGAGAAGGAGAGAAGGACTGTGATGCGTGCCTTGAATTCACCCAGGAAGGAAGGAGAGTATCCTGGAGGTCTGTGGACAAAAGCTTAGGTTCTGATGGAGTGGTAGACAGAATTTGAGTGGGCCTCAAAGGACATTGAACCCGGAAGTGGCTCTCCAGCCGAATAGGGGAGCATGGAATAGTACCACCCTCTCACATCAATCAGTGAGTTGGGGGAAATGAATGAATGAATGAAAGTATAACCAGAGCTGAAAATGGAGGCCAGGGAAGCTGTGTCATTGGGAAGGGGACACGTTTCAGTGACAGCCAGACGATGAAAGGATTGCGAAAGGAAAGGATTTCAGATGAAAAAAGAAACACAAAGAGCTTGCTGCCTGGGGCGATTCCCAAGGGGAAAGAGGGTACAATAAACCTTCTTTAAACAGCTGGCCAGTTAACCACTTGTCTGTCCGCAAAGGCCACTTGCAGGGCCCTCACGTGCACATCTACGCCAGGTCAGTGGAGCCAAGGCAGGCTCTGCCTTCACCGAAACCATCCCCCCCAAAGTGAAATTTATTTTTGAGTATCTGCCCTTGACAACCCATTGAGCCCTCTAGTGCCTTTACTTGCCCTGGGCCTCCTGCTGTGACAACCCAGTGATCTGGACACAGAAGATGTTGTGGATTTTCAGGACTTTGGGAAGGAAAAGGTAGAGAAGTTAAGGGTTTCCCTACACAAGGTAGGCGAGGAATGAGAACAAACAGGCTTTCCTTGTCTGGATGAGAATGGGAGACATGACTGGCAGGTTTTGGGAGGCAGAGAGAAAGGACAGAAGAAAGAGCCTTCCCCAGGGGAGGGAATACCTGAGTAGGAACTGGAAGGAGAGGAAGGGTTTACACAGGCAGAGATGCTGGGGGCGGGGAGAGGGGGAGGTTCCAGGCCTGAGGGGCAGTCTAAACAAGGCAGTCACTGTGGAAAGAGAAGGTAGGGTTGGGAAACAGCAGCTGTCCTGTTATGGCCAGAAGAGAATCGGTGAATAGGAACAGGCCACGGGAAGGTTGGAAAGGAAGATTGAGCCAGGGTGTAGAGGACAGTGGATGCTCCAAGCAGGAGAGCACGTTTGGTCCTGTGGCCATGCTGGGCAGAGAAGGGACATGCTCAGGTCTGGGTCAAATGAAGACTATTACTAAATGGGAAGATTGGAAAGCCATAAGGGGCTTCAGCAACCCCCTCCAAAAAAAGGATCCTCACTACAATGTATCCAGTGAGGGAAAAATAATTGTTAGCATTTCAGTGGCCTTCAAGATTTGTAAAACTCCTCACGTAATAACCTTGGGAGGTAGCATCCCCATTTTATGGAAGAGGAAACTGAGGCAGGCTGAGAGGTGAAGTACCCAGAGCATCACATGGCTGAGGGTGTATGTGTGTGTGTGTGTGTGTGCGTGTGTGTACGTGTACAGCCTCCATAAATATTTAAGCATTCTAAAAATGAGCTATTGTGATTACCTGCTGAGAGGTCGTCCGATATCTGTTTGAAGGCCCTGTCTCTACAGATATTCCATTTCACTTTCATGTAGCTCAAATTGGGAGGGAGCTTTTCCTGACCCCAAGCCCAATCTGGCCTCTTTGCCACTTCTATCGCTGCTCCCGGCTCAGCCTTCGGGGAGCAAGCAGACAAGGCCAACCCCCTTTGCACTCGGCAGTTTGGGCAGTATGCAAAGGAAGGATGGGAAAGCAGGAGGCACCACTGGCAGGAAGACCAGTCAGAAGGACACACCAGGAATGGGCGGATCTTAAAAAGAGGAGAGGGAATGTTACATCTGGAATGGCCTGCAGAGGAGACAGCACCAAAGAACAGTTTGACCTGAACGCAGAGTCTGTGTAAAAGCCTGAAGAGGGAGGCTGGAGCCAGATTTTGGGGATGGGGATTAAATGCCAAACGGAGGAGCCAGCCTTTGATCTTAGAGGGCAAGAGGCAGCCTTTGGACTTCTTAAACAGGGAGTGACACGGGCAGGCTGGAGCTCTAGGACTGTCACCTTGGAAGATGTCAATGCTGAGTGCAGACAATGAAAATGGGAAGGATGGGTCAGTGGAGGGACCAGGAAAGGCCTTGTGTGAGCTCAGGGGGCTCCTTAGCTGAGCCTTGGAGAGAGTGTGCTGCCCCCGACCAACCAGGCTACCAAGGAGCCAGAGGTGCCTCCCCACAGCACTCAGCAGCCGCTTCTGCTCAGAGCACAAGGGCAGAACCGGATTCTGCGGGGACCCATCCAGCGTGACCAGGCCATGAAGCTACACACGAGAACATTCTCCTGAGCGGACCAGAGGCGGTGGCCGATTCTGCTGGGGCAGCTCTTTGACTGGGGACGAACCCTGTCCAGCATCAGAGCCTCTCGCTTCCTTCTGAGGGAGCAGGTAGAGACGTCCCAGGGTGGGCTGATGGGCAGGGCTGAAAAGCCTGGGAAGGAAGAACACAGCAGCCCCAGCAAAAGAAAATGAAGCCCTGAAAGGGAAGGAAGGACGACTGATCTTCCAAGGAGGAGGCCTAAGAACTGACACTTAGAGCTATGAGGCCCTGGGCAAGTCATTTCCCCTTTTCAGCCTCAGTTTCCTTGTCTGTAAAATGGGGCCAAGAATCCTTGCATGACCCCACCCCACAGAACGGTTGGGAGGAAGGCACCTCCTCTGAAGCAGGAAAGAACACTTGAGTAAGAGCCAGGAGAGATGTGGCTTACCCACAACAACAAACCACCCTTTGCTGCTATTTTTTCTCTACCACAAGAAGCCTTGGTGTCTCTAGGAGAGAATGATGTTCCCTCATTTTTTATCTAGGTGATAACCAAAAGGCAAAGGTTTGGGTGCTGCTCGAGGCCGATTTTCCCCAAAAAACTGAGGGAAGGGTCCCAGCCGCGAGTTGGATTCTGCTCATCTCTCCACCATGCTCCTTGACCTCTCTGCAGCCTTGGACACTGTCCACCCCTCTCCCCACCTTAGTCCTCTCTTCTCTCTAGAACACCTCTCTCTCCCCTGGTTCTCTGACCCTGGCTCCTTCTCCACCCCCTTTGCTGGATTGTCCTCGAGGTCAGACCCTCTCACCACAGACATCCCTCAGGGCTCTATGCTGGGCCCTCCTCCCTTCTCCCTCTGCACCACGTCACTGGGTGAGCTCTTTGGCTCCCACGGGTTCTTCTTGTTCAGGCAGCCGGCAGTGTCTGACTCTTCAGGACCCCTGGACCAACTGTCCTTCAGGTTTTCTTGGCAAAGATACTAGAGTGGCTTATCATTTCCTTCTCCAGGGGACCAAGTAGATCCTTTTGTCAGGCAATCAGAGGTTAAGTGACTTGTCCAGAGTGACACAGCTAGGAAGTGTCTAATGCTGGATTTGAACTCAGGTCTTCCTGACTCTGGATGCAGTGCTCTATCCACTGAGTCCCCAGCAGCCTCAATCACCTCTATGCTGATGATTCTCAACTCTACTTATCCAGCCCTAATCTCTCTGCTGACATCTCCACCTGAATGTCCCACAGATGTCTTTAAAAATATCCCAAACTGAATGATTTTTCTCTTCCCCAAGCATTCCCCCCTTCAGAACGTCCCTCCATCTCCCCAGGCAGCCGGGCTTGAAACCTAAGTGTCCTCCTCACTCCCTCCCTCTGTCTCCCCATCCACATCTAATCTGTTGCCAAGCACTGTCTCCGGGACATCCCTCGAGAAGCCCCTTCCCTGCTCTGCTGTGGCCGCCGCCCTTGTGCCGGTCCTCATCACTTCACGCCTGAATGGTGGCAGTTGGACCTGCTGCTGGTCCTGCCTCAATTCTCTATCTGCTCCAGGCCATCCAGCATTCAGCTGCCCCCCTGGACTCCCCCAACCCCAGCAGTTCCCTCTCTGGCTCTCCAAGATCCTCTTTGGGCCGCTGAAAGCCTTTCTCCCTTCCTCCTTGCCTGCATCTTTCCAATCTGCTTGCCCCTGCTACCCCTGAATCCCTTTCAACCCAGTGACCCTGGCTTCCTGGCCGGTCCTCAGCCAGGACACTATTTCCAGACTGCTGTCCTCTGTGCCAGAAGGCTCTCCCTCCTCATTTCCACCTCCTGGCTTCCCCAGCTCCCTTCACATCTCAGCTAAAATCCCACCCCCCACGGAAGCCCTTCCCCATTTGCCCCCAGTCCCTTTGGCTTCCTTTTGCTGGTTATCTCCCACTTAGCCCCTCCTCCTCCTTGCTCCTCCAAATCTCCTTCATTTGGCTTCTGCCCCCTCCCCTCCTCCTGCATCACTCCCACAAGTTTCTTCAGCCTCCTGGTCAGGGTGAGGAGGATATGGGAAGTCTCTGCCCAGTCGCAAGCGTGCCTTTCCCACAGCTTGATCTCCTTGGAGGTGCCTATGGCAGGCATGGCCAAGACATTTAAACTGCCCCAACACATTATCCTACAAGAGTTTTGTGAGGTAGGTATTATTATTATTATTTCCATTTTGCAGATGAAGAAACTGAGGCTTGGAGCAAGCAAGCGTCTTAGAAGCAGGATTCTAAACTCAGCCTTTCTACTATACCACACCCCCTTCTCTCCTCCGACACTGCCCCTCACCTTGGTGCAGACCCCCATCACCTCACGCCTGGACTACTGCAATAACTGCCAGGGTGGGGAGGGTCTGCCAGCTTCCAGTCTATCTGCTATTCAGCCACTAAAGTGACTTTCCTAAAGCTCAGGTCTGACCACGTCACCCCCTCCTCAATAAACTCCAGGATCAAATATTCAAAGTGGATCATAGCCTGGCCCCCTCCTCCTACAGGAAGCCTTCCCCAGGCCCCCTGTTGACTACCTCCCATTTCTCCTGTCTAGTTTGTTTAAGCATACTTGTTTGCTTCCTGTCTCCCCGTTAGACTGTGACGTCCCTGAGGGAGGGACTGTCTTTTTTGCCTTTCTTTGCACCCCCAGTGCTTAGCACAGTGTCTGGCATCTAGTAGGTGCTTAATAAATGCTTCTTGATGGAATGACCCCACTGCCTCTCCAGGACTGAATCTTCTCTGTCACTAGCCCACCCTGTGGTCTGGGGCAATCCCAGGGTCTCAGTCTGTGGAGAGGGCTACAAAGGATGTCTGCTACAGACCCCTCTCCCTCTGGCCCTGTGCTGCTCTGCTCTCAGACCTGGGCCCAGGAAGAACATCACCACCAGGCTTGTGGAGAGACCACAGCCTCTCACCACCAGGAGTCGGACACCTGGAGGGAGGGGCATGCCCTTCCAAGGGCTTTGTCCTTCCAGGACGCTGGGAGAAAAACTCCAGGGGATAAGCATCAGAAGCCCATGTGTGGAAACCACAGGAAGAGTCTGATCTCTGCCACCTAGAGTCCTCTGTCCAGGAGAATGGGGAGCAACTCGGCAGGGCATAGGCCGCCCTGGGGTGCCAGGGTTCCAGAATTCCTTCGGAGGGAAGGCTTTGGAGTGTGTATGTGTGGCAGCAGCTGGTAGGAGGCTGCTAAGCTGATGGGCCACGAGATCGGGGCCTCATCCTGGCTTCAGCACTGATGCCTTCAATGACCTTGGACAAGTCCCTTTCCTTCTGGTCTCATCTGCTATACAACAGCAAGCCCTCACTCTCTTACATGACAGCAGAAAAGAGGGCACAGAAAATTCAAGAGGAAAGAAGGGACGGAGGACTCACGAAGAGCCTACTATGCTCGACATACTTGCTAAGCACCTTACAAATAGCCCAATAACCCTGGGACACAGGTGCTCTTATTCCTACTTTGCAGTCAAGGAAACCGAGGCAGGCAGAGGCTAAGTGCCTTGCCCAGGGACTCACAGCTTGGAAGTATCAAAGCTGGGTTCCTGCCTCCGGGCCCTGGGTCACTAGTTGCCTCTTAGAGTGCATGTAACACCCCCATTAGACTGGCTGCTCTGTGAGGGCAGGAATTGCTCCTTATTGGTCCTGGGGCCATCCCCAGTGTCCACCCCGAGGTCACAAGTCTTCCATTCAGTAAACTTTTGTTAAGGAGACCAAGGTTACCATGCTGGGCACTAGGGAAGACACAAAATGAAATCCTGAAGCCAGTGACCAGCACTCGAGCATGAAGGGAAAATCGACTCCAGACTGTGCCTTCGAGGGGCTTGCTGTCTAGCAGCACAAACCCTGTGGACGTGGGGTCCAGTTTCTTGGTCTTGAGCCTTTCTTTCCATACTTAGACTGCTCCTTCCAGGAGGGGGCCCACGACCTCCTGAAGTCAGCCTCACCCCTCTGAGGAGCTCACAAGCTGACATCAAATCCAAACCAGTCCCCATCACCGCCCATCTGTTCCTAAGGCCAAATGGCCAAAGTCGGAGTGTACTGAAGGAAGCCAGCCTCTAGAGTAAACCTCAGACATCAGCAAACACTCAAAATCAGAGCTTGATTTATTGATTTACTGATTATTCTGAACTTAAGAAAGGGAAGGGGAAAATGCTAATAATGCAGATTAATCTTTAAGGTGTATCTTGTATACAGTTGTGATTTTTTTTTCTGGAGAGTCAGTTGTTAAATATATTAAACATTTACAAGCACACCCAGGTATAAACCCAATCCCTTTTCCATCCTCCCCCTTGCCCTCTGCCCTCCTCCCAGACTTGTCTTCTCCAAGCTAACCATCCCCAGTTCTTTCAAGTGATTCCTCCATGGCTTGTTCTTTTTGGTTTTTGGTTTTTGGTGAGGCAATTGGGGTTAAGTGACTTGCCCAGGGTCACATAGCAAGGAAGCATCAAGTGTCTGAGGCTGTATTTGAACTCAGGTCCTTCTAACTCCAGGGCTGGCATGGCATGTTCTTGAGGCCTTTCACAACTGGCCACCATCCAGTCTGTCAATGAGCTCCCTAAAGTGGGGCATCTAGAACCTAACACAAGACTCCAGGGAGGGGCTGAATAGGACTGAGTCTCTCATAGTGCCACCCTAGGTCGGTGTGCTTTAAGGTCACCAGGCCACCCCAACCACATGTAGACTTGGTAGGTCCATTTTGCATTAGGCATTGCCTCCCCTTGCCCTCCAGTCCAGACCTGGACTTGAACCCAAGCCAAGTTGGTAGACCATGCCAGACACCTCATTACTTTCAAGAGCCCGCATAAAACCAGCTCAAGCCATCCCCTCCCCTCACCTGGACAAGGGCCACAGCTTTCCCATTGGCCCCTCTCCCGTTGCACTCCGCCTCCACCACCACAAGGTGACTTTCCTAATTAGAGCAGATCTCTGACCACGCCCCTGCCCTGCCCACATGCCCCAGGGGGTCCGGCTGCCTCCTCTGTTTAGCATTTAGAACTCACCCCATCCAACTCTAGCCCACCCTTCTTTGGTGTGCATCCCTCCCTTCCACACATCTATGTTCCAGTCAAACTAACCTTTCTGCTCCTCACACATGACAGACCATCTCCCATCTCCCAAGCCTTGGCCCCGGCTGGACCCCAGGCCTGGGATTCACCCCCTTCTCCCTTCTGCCTCTTAGAATGCCATTCCTTTCAAAGGTTAGCCCCAAACCACCTCCTCTAGAGTACCATAGATTTAGAGCTGGAAAGAACCTTAGAGGTCATGGAATCTAGCTCCCTCATTTTACAAAGGTAGGAACTGAGGCTCACAGAGATTAAGAACCTGAGCAGGGTCACACAATAATAAGTATCTGGGATGGGATTCAAACCCTGGAGTCTTCCTGACTCCAAGTCTCGTGCCCAGCCACTATGCCGGCTGACCCCCTGAAGCCTTTCCAGATGTCTCCAGCTGTAGTGACTTCCTTCCCCCAAATTACCCTGTATTTCTTCTGTAAGTATGTGGACATATCCCCCTACCCCCACCATAGAACAAAAGCCCCTTTGGTGCAGGGACTTCCGTCTCTGTACTCCCAGTGCTTCGCAGAGTGCCTAGCACAGAGCAGGCCCTTAATGATCAAAGATGAAATGAGAACCCAGAGCAACCTCTGGTCAAGAAGGTATCAGAGCAGGCCTTCACTGGAGAACTTAACAAATGGTTGCTAAGTTGGAGGGCAAGCAGGGCCATGACAGTAATCTTAGGCTCAAGGAGGGTCAGAACTGGGAGGGGCCTTAGAACAGGGGATGTCAGGGCTGGGAGGGCTTT
>NW_020953945.1:2380240-2456839 GCF_900497805.2 Vombatus ursinus | reverse complement strand
ACCTTAGAACAGGGGATGTCAGGACTGGGAGGGGCCTTAGAACAGGGAATGTCAGAGCTGGGAGGGACCTTAGAACAGGGAATGTCAGAGCTAAGGAGGAGGGCCTTAGAACAGGGAATGGGGAGGCAGCTAGGTAGCGCAGTGGATAGAGTACCGGCCCTGAAGTCAGGAGGACCTGAGTTCAAATCTGGCCTCAGACCAAACACTTGACACTTACTAACTATGTGACCCTGGGCAAATCACTTAACCCCAATTGACTAAAAAACAACAACAATAAAAAAAAACAGGGAATGTCAGGGCTGGGAGGGGCCTTAGAACATAAGATGTCACCACTGGGAGGAACCTTAGAACAGAGAATGTCAGTGCTAAAAGGGATTTTAAAAGTAATCTAGTTTATTCCCCTCATTTCACAGTGGAGTAAAAGTCTATAAGAGGGTGATTTACTCAAGGTCAAATGAGAAATTTTTAACAGTACTAGAACCCAAGTCTCCTAACTCTTCCATCCATGTAATTAGAACTGGGTATTCCAGCAGACCAGATCAGGAACATCTAAGCCCAGAAACTAGATAGACCCACATTTGGGGCAAGTGATCAAGGCATGTTTCAGAAATGTGCTAAGAAGTAGAGATGCTTCTAAGCAGACAATGGCATCTAGCCTGAGAGAAAGAACAAGGGTCCAGGCTGCAGGGCTGGGGAGCCTGTGGCCTAGAGGCCACATGTGGCCCTCTAGGTCCTTAAGTATGGGCCTCTAGGTCCTCAAGTGTGGCCCTTTGACTGAATCCAAACTTCACAGAACAAATCTTTCTATTAAGAGGCCTCAAGACTGCAGGTTCCCCACCCCTGGTCCAGGGGATAGGCCCTGCTCAGATGAGAGGCAGATATGGCCAATACTATTACCTGGCAGAGGGAGAAGCAAAACCAGCACTGAGAGGATGGTCATAGCTGGAACATAGAGCCAGAACATCATGAGAGATCATCTTGCATTTTTACAGATAAGGAAACTGAAACTCTTAATATGATGCTAAATAGCTGCCCTTTGAACTGGTTTGGGACACAGTCTTTCCTCAAGGCTAGGGAACTGCCTTAGTGACCTGCAGGTTTCTGCCAGGCCTGTATCCTATGATGTCAATGGAGCTGACTTCGGCTCAAGGGGCTTACTGCCTGGAGACATCCCTGCAAAAAAGCCCAAAGATGGTGGAGATGCCAGACTTGTCTGGACGTCAGGCAGAAAAGGCAATTCTCTTGAGGGGAGCTTGTCCTGGGCCCTGTCCACATACCTTCAGCCTTGTTCCCTTTGCTTTCTCAGCCCTCTCACAGTCCACCATCCTAGGCTTGAGAGAATGCCATAGTTAAGCCCTCAAAAGCCTGCCCTGAGACCTTCCATTGGGACACAAAAATGGGGTGAAGGGCATGAACTGGAGCTTCTTGGATCACTTGTGGTTCCTATTTGGGTTTCTGCACCCCATCCCATCCCCGACCAGGTACCAATATTCTTGGATCTCATCAAATGCGACACCAGGACACGCCTATCTGTCCATCTTACTTTCCAGAATATTTACAGAATCTTGGGGTCACCAAGGCCCTCAGATGTTATTTAGCATAAATAATACCTCAAGCAAGACCTTCTTAAAAGCATCACTGACAAGTGGTCACTTTGCCTCTACTTACATATTTCTGGTGATGAGCTACTCACTACCTCCTCAGGTGGTCCAACTTATTGCTAGGCCACTTGGCTTGTTAGGAGGTTCTGCTTCATTGAACTGAAACCTGCCTCCTTACAACTTCCATCACTCCCAGTTCTTCCCTCTGGAACCCAGCAGAATGAGTGTCATCCTTCTTCCCAATGGCAGCGCTTTAGACAGAAATAGTGCTGCTACAACTGCTGCTCTTTTGTGAAATTTCCCCCTTCCCTATGAGTGAGAAACGCAGGGTCTGAGTATGGTGGCACCAAGGAGAACAAAGGAAGGGGAACCAGGCAGAGGGGACAAAGTGGGGAGGGCTTGGAGGGACTGCTATCTGAGCAGAGTGTAAAAATGCAAAAGAAACAGCAAAGAACTTTGGGCTTGATTCATGTGAAAAAGGTGATGGAGAGCACATGACATACTACCGAGTGACAGGCCTACTCCCTGTGTGTGCAGTCTTTACGAGAGTCATCCACACGTGAACCAAGGGCATCCTCCATTAGAGTACTGATAGGATCACAGGTTTAGAAGGAGCCTTAAAGATCATCTACTGAAACCACTCCCTCCAGGTTTTTACAGATGAAGAAACCAAGGCCCAGAAAGGCAAAATAATGTGCCCAATACACTTACAGCTGACTTGTTCCAGGTCCTCTGACTCCCAAGACCACAGACTCAATGCTCAATAGTAGACCATATCTTTATCATTTCACAGTGGACTAAAACATGTGGAGAATAGAAGACCCCACTTTTCTTATGGTTCATTGATAATGAAAAAGCATTTGTAAAACAAAACAACACCTTCCAAGTTCTTTCTCAACAAGGTCTTTACCATCTGGTCATCAAAGTCATTTAAGATTCCTTGAGAGACGCAATAATAGAAATATACCTGTTCAGTAACCCTCTGACCATATATATCAGGCATAGCATAAACCAGGGAAATTGATTCATGCTCAACAAAGGGGTGTACCACTTTAGTAGAGACCATCCAGCTCAGAGTTCAGGTTGATTCCCTGGGGATTGTGAGGTCTTCCAGGTACCCCTGACATCAGGTTGATTGCCTCAAGCCCCAGAAGACTGCAGAGCCTTCTAGGAAACAGCTGTAATTACTCAAGGAGTTTGGCCGACTATCCACACAGGAAAGATCAAGTGGATGAAAAACGTCTATTACCCAGATTACAACATGCATTTAGATAGGCACTTGATAAAGCCTGTCCATCAGTACGTATAGGTAGAACAGAAAGTACACATGGATAGTAAGTTAGGACCAAGAGCTGAACAAAATGAAGACAATATGCTGCCTTACCTTGGAGAAATTGCAAGGCTCTTTTAACGATTCCAAGTTTCACATTAAAGCAAAGGCCTTTTAATTCTCTTAGCATTGCTGTATTGGCTGCAAAACATGGAACTCAAGAACATGAAGAGTTAAAATTTCCTATCACACAGAGGGCAGTGGAAAGATGCACAGTGAGCATAAGCAGTTACAAAATATAACCAATGAGGAACTTTGAAGAAGGAATCGTGTGGTGAGAATGGATTGGTTACGAGGTGGGTTTATAAGGGATGATAAATGGACAAGCAAAGAGTTCCACTGGTAACCTCAAGATGTCAGGAGACATCATGGAAAGCCTCAGTACCTTGGACAGCTCCCTGTGGTGAACTCTGGAGGACTGGGACAAAGGTACCCAGAATGAATGGACAGGCAGGGAGGAGCTGTAGTCTATACAGTTTTCCCTTTCACGCCATGGGGGTTAGGGGCAAGGAGCCCCCATGACCTTGGAAAATCCACGTAAAAAAGTTTGGTCCTCCCTTTGTACCAGAAAAGAAGTTGAAATAATTATGGTATTAAAGATAAGATATGTTGATGTTATACAATACTATATATACATATAGATAGATACATTATGCATTTCTGCGTTTCTAAACTTTTCCTGTGTCATCTGCTGGCCTTTGTATGTTGCCTGCAGCTTCCCACAAAACTCCCCCCAAATTCCCATTTAATTTCTTATGCTGATTCATGATATATTGAAACCATGATGGAGAAAGTCGCAATGTGGAAGGGATACCGTATTGCTCGAAGGAATTTAAAAATCAGTGAGGTCAAAAATTCATTTGAGTATTTGAGATAAAAATAATAACAACAACAACAGCTTTATGTTCCCCTCTAGTTCACTCTTGTCCATTTCCTTCAACTAGGCTTCATTTTTCATTCTTTTCGTCCTCCTCCTCCTCTGTACGAGGTCCAGTCTGTAAAACGTCCTTCCTAAAACCGAACTGATCACAGAACTCCATCTGTGGTCTAACCAGGGCAGAGGACAGGGGGACAATCACCTCCCTTATTCTAGACACCATACAGCAATGACCCCAGTCTATGCTGGAGTGGTTTTTGGCAGAAGCTCAGATGAGGTCACCAGGATGGCTTTCTCAAGAAGGTGGCATTTTAGTAGGGCCTTGAATGATGGAAAGGAACTGCACGAGGTCCAGATGAAGGAAATTGAGTGATGTGTTTGGGGAATCCCCAGGCAGCAAGACTATAACCCTAGAGAGGCAGGCAAGAGTCAGACTATGGAGGGCCTAAAAAACCAGGATGAAAATTTGGCCTTTATAGGCAACAGGAAGGCACTGAAGATTTCTAAACAGAGGAAAAATAAAAATGAGGAAATTCTTTTTGAAGCATCTCCTATCGTCCATGTAAAGATAATTAAAGATCCAAGAGGCTGGAGGCACAGAGGCCCATTTGGAGACTGTTGCAATACAACAAGTGGGTGGTAACATGGCCCTTTTACTTTGGGGCTGACCACTGGAATGGAGGGGATGGGAAGAGAAGAGTGGGGTGTCAGAGACTGTAAAGGAAAATAGGTGTCACAAAGGCTCATTCATTTTGCTCAGAGCCAGTTAAAAGAATCCTTATTTCAGACACAATTCTGACAATATTATCTATTTCACAAGTTGCTGTGATGAGATTGGATACGCAGCCAGGAGGAGGTGGGGGTGGAGGAGAAGACTACTAATCATAGGTACACTCACAACCGAGAGGTGACAGCTGATAGCCTGATGGGGAGGGGGAGACAGAACTCGAAAGCTCAGCCTTCGAAGACCATTAATGAAGGAGCAGCCAAACAGTCCCCAACTCCACAGCCCAATAATGGATGCTCCCCAGGGAGACCCTGGAACCCTCAAGGACCAGGACATGATGCGGAGCCTGCTATGTGAGAAGGCAGGGAGGGAAGCGGATGTGATACAGCTTGGAAAAATGTCCGCCCCAAATGGCTAAAATGAGTCTTTGAGTTTTGAAGAGACCAATCAACCAGCTGATCACAAAGTCTTTTGAGCAAGAGTGACCCTATGACGTGGTCAGGCCGGTGCTTCGGAAAAGTTATCTCTGTAGCTAGATGGGGGATGGATTGGAAAAGGGCAAGCCTCAGAAGGGGTTGGACTAACACAGTGGCCATGAGAGAACTGAACCTAAAGGGCTTCTGGTCCAACTCTCTCATTTTAAAGACAAGGAAACTGAGGCCCATGGAGGTTAAAGGATTTGCCCGAGATCAGGCAGAGTCAGGATTTGAACCCAGGGCTTTGGGCTCTAGATCCCGCATGCCTCCCATTGCACCTGGGACTTGCAAGTCCAGTGCTGATCAGAAATGCCAATGGTTATAGTAGCTGCCTCCACCACTGGCATGGAGTCCAAATCAGATAATGTATGAGAATCATAGGGGCAGCTAGGTGGCGCAGTGGATAGAGCACCAGCCCTGAAGTCAGGAGGACCTCAGTTCAAATCTGACCTCAGACCAAACACTTGACATGTACTAGCTGTGTGACCTTGGGCAAGTCACTTAACCCCGATTGCCTAAAAAAAAAAAAGAGAGAGAGAGAGAGAATCATATCCTCTGTAACCCTTTGAGGGCCCCCATCCTCCTTCTCCTCATCACCTCCCTCCTAAATGCCAGACAAATAGCGCCCCACGGCCCCAGGACATTTCCCCGGGCCTGTCCCATCATGACCTCAAATTCAATTTGTCCAAAATTAAATTGATCTTTTTCTCCCCCCAAACCTAGCTCCTTCTCCACACTTGCCTCTGTCTCTGGAGCGACAAGCTGTTTCTGCCACCATCAAGTCCCCCAGTAGATGCAAGGCCCCTTCCACTGTCTCCAAGAGCAAGGCAGGTCTTCTGTCCGGACCTTCCACATGTCAGAAGCAGCCTCAGGCTTCGGCCTTTCATTCGAGGGACTTTCTGCCCCCACCCCAAGCACGTTCCTGGGCCATGGCTTCTGGCTGCTCCCAAGTCATGGCTGAATGGCCCATCTCACCTCACTCCAGAGTCCTCAGCATGCACCCTGGTCCAGACTGGGGCAGAGGGCCCAAGCTGCCTCCTGCTGGGCTTTATGAACATCTGTCTGGGCAGCTCAGGTCTCTTACCTGTCACAGATTTAGAACTGGAAGGGCCCTTAGAGGTCAGCAGATCTGGTCCTGGTCATTTTCTGACAAAGAACAGATGTGCAAAGGGGACACTCAACTTGCCCAGGGTCACGAGGTGGTAAGAGCAGGGTGGGGATTGAGACCCTGAACTTCAAACCTCATGTCCCTTCCATGACACGGCTTAGGCAAAATGGTCTCAAGCCAACCCTAGGGCTCCGCAGGCTCCTGGTATGTGGAGACAAGCGGCCCATTCATCCCAACTAAAATCTCCACTGCTCTTTCCTCAGCCTGTGTCTCATGGGCCCCCAACTCAGCTTCACCATCCCTCCTGCAGGATGTCGCTGACTCAGCCTAGCTGCACCTCCTGCTTTTCTTCTGTTACTTACTAAACCCTGACATCCTCTGTTCTGAAGCCCCTCCCAGCCCTGACATCCCCTGTTCTAAGGCCCCTCCCAGCCCTGACATCCTCTGTTCTGAAGCCCCTCCCACTTCTGACATTCTCTGCTCCAAGACCCCTCCCAGCCCTGACACCCCTGTTCTAAGGCCCCTCCCAGCCCTGACATTGCCTCTTCTAAGGCCCCTCCCAGCCCTGACATTCCCTGTTCTAAGGCCCCTCCCAGCCCTGACATTCCCTCTTCTAAGGCCTCTCCCAGTTCTGACATCCGAGTTCCTCTGAGGCCAGGGGCTCCCCAAGCATTTGATTGCCAAACTATCTGTATTTCATTGCCCCTCTTACAAGAACTAAACCCCCAGGCCCTGGGCTTGAACAAAGCCTCCCCAGTGGTAGAATTTGTGACCAGACTTGTGGGAGGAACACAGCCTAGGAAAGTGCTTTGGATTTGCAAGTAATTAATACCTACTTATTCATTAAGCATTTGCTAGCTGCCTACTTTGGGCCAGACGTTCTCCTGGGGCTGCAGCGTGAGTGAAGGTGGAAACAACAGGTCTCTCCTGCCCTGTGCACTGCAGTGGGCAGTGTTCCTCCTCACAGAATCCTTCCATGGCGGAGTTTGGGCCGGCCCAGGGACAGAGTCTCTGAGGTCTCAGGAGCTGTACCTCACCAAGAACCCCACCCCAGCCCAAGCAGTCATCTGGGCCTGGGAACTCGCTACCTCCTGAAGCTGCCCACTTATCACTGCTTTCACCAAATGTTCTCCTGGATACGAAATGGACCAAATCCACCTGCCATTTTGGCCCATTCCTCTGACTTCGGCTCCCTTGGGCGTGGTCCCTCTGCCTCCCAACAATCCATCAAACACTCCAAAATTGCTAGCGGTTTCCTTCGGATGCATATGTGCTTTCATATTCATGTTGTACCCCCAGGAGAACAGAAACTCCTTGAGAGCAGCCACCGTCCACAGGGTTGTTTCTGAATCCTTGGCTCCTAGCATAGCACCTAACATGGAACCCAGAGGGTAATGGAACCTTTCAAAATACCGATTGAATGCAATGGAATTTCGGGCCTGCCCTGTTCTAAACATACTAAACATTCTCTCAACCAGTGTGTGCACAAGATGCTGTGATTTCCCCGCTCACCCTCCTCCCCACACTGGGATGCTATCAACATCCCAGAACAGGGCCTCACGCACAGCAGGTGCTTAATGGGAGATATTGCGCTGGACCCCGGGAACACCCAAGCAGGGCTCCGTGCCCTCCTCCTCTCCTCTGAGGCCCACATGCGGCCCCTCTTCCAATCTGGCCTGTGCTCTCGTGAGATTCTGGGGCTGCCTGCTAGAGGAAACTTTGTGCTTATCTCAAGCCTGCAGTTCACCCCAGCTCCATCCCTGCCAGCAGACCAATTGCTCTCTAGCCACTTCTCCTTCATCATGTTCTTGGGATGCTGCCATTTTGAACTGACCCTTATCAGTCTCCTCTTAATAGAGTCAGTGGAACACCCTGCCCAGATCCTGACTTCATTCTCTGGGTGAGTTGTATCTTCCAGCTTTGCATCATCTCAAAGTTGGGCAAACATGCCATCTAAGCTAAAGCAGTCAATGCCGTGTGTGAGAGACAGCACAAGGCCAGGCACAGATCCCTGGGGCACTCCACTGGAGACCTCCTGTACAGACATCATCGAGCAATGAACTCTTTATGTTTAGCTACTCAGCCAGTTCTGAACTAACCTCCCAAACGTCTCCATCTCCTCCACAAAAATGGCACTCGGGGCTTTGGAAAAAGGGCTTTGCTCAGATCTAGGTCAGCTCTGGCTACAGCATTCCCTGGCTCTACAGGGCTGGTAACTGTCCAAAAAGGGAAGCAAGGGGAGTCTGGCATGACCTGCTTTCGGATGGAGCCCGAACGGCCAGATCTCTCGGGTCACTGCTTCCTTTCCAGGTGTTCACTGGCTAGGTTCTAGACTACTGAAGGGATTCTGAAGCAAGCTCACCAGCCTATCATTTGCAGGCTTTGTCCCCTTCTCTTTTCTGAAAACCCAGGCATTGGCCCTCTCCAGTTTTGTGGCAACCATCTAGCCACGGTCTTCAAAGGGCACTGACAGGGGCTGAGCCGTCACATCTATCAGTGCCTTTAACAGCCTGGCACAGCTTCCTTAGCATCACCCAACTTTTCTGGGCTTTGGCCCTGGTGGTCATTTGGGGTTTGTCCTGGAAGAGCCAAAGATCATTCTCTCAGGCAGAGTTCAGCATTTCTGCCTTTTCTTTACAGTCCACTCCATCGTCCCACCCACTCAAGCACCCGTCCTCCCCCTTCTTTGATCCTACTCTTTACCCCTAGATAGCAAATGTGACCCAGAGCCAATGACAGAAGGACTGGGTTTACATGAACTAGGTTCAGTCTCGGCTCTACCTCTCACAAATCCATTTTTGGTACATGCCCCTACGCAGTCATATACTAAGTTGGGTCATTTCTAGGTCTCTACAACAAAAGGGAATAATCCCTCAGTACCCATTCAAACAGTGAGGCTAATATAACATCAATATAGGACAGACTTTTTAAAATATCATCAAAATATATATAAAGAATAGCACAGAAAGTCCAAGAGGGAGGGAGGGAAGAAGGAAGGAAGAGAGGAGGCAGGGAGAAGGGGAAGGGAGGGAGGATTTATTAAACTAATCTGCACCAGGCACTGGCACTTTACAAATATTATCTCGTTTGATCCCCACAATAACCCTGGGAGGCAGGTGCTATTATCCTCATGTTACCGTTTACTAAGGAAACTGAGGCAAACAGAGACTAAGTGACTTGCCCAGGGTCACACAAGCAGAATTTGAACTCAGGGCTTCCTGACTCCAGCATCAGCCCTAAGGACTGCAGCATTGCAGATAGTTCATTGCCCTCCCCTGAACAATACCAGTGAAGGACAATGAGGTCCAGGTTCCCCACCCCCCAACCCTCCCCACCTCACCTTGGGGTGCTTTCTCTTACTGCTCCTCAGCTCCTACTTCCGTATCATCCAGGAATCAAGCAGCTTCCAGCAATTCCCCTGCGGAGGCCAGGAGGGCCTCTGGAGATCCATCCCCTCCCGCTTCTCCACAAATCAAGCTGCAATCGCTGCCCCTCTCTCCTGTGCCTTCAGTCTCTCACTCTTTCCTGGCTCCTCCCCTGCTGCCCACAAACACCTCCCCCAGGCATGCCCCAACCTCCACCTTCCCAGTCCGCCCTCGACAAGCCTCCACCGCTGGTTTGAGTTCCCTCAGCTCCCATCTTGGCATCACCATCTCAGGGCCACATGGCTCCCCAGAGGAGCCTCGCAGGTGCACAGGCCTCATCTCCATGGAAACAAGGGTCATTTTTATCAATGGTCCGGATAAAGCCATAGATGGCTGGGGCTCATCAAATTTTCAAGACACAAAGTGAGGACAAAGAGTGAACACACAGAATGAAACAGAGGCAGAATAAGAGATGTTGGCAAGTGAGAATGTTGAGCCAAATTGTTAAGATTAAATTTAATGGGGATAAAATACCTGGATTCACAAAATCAACTTCAGAAGCATAAGATGGGAAGATACACCTACACTACAGTTTGATAGAGGGCTGGGGGTCTCAGTGGGCTGCAAGCTCTGTATGAATCAATACTGTGTGATAAGAGCCAAGAAAGCTGGCACCATCTCAGGCTGCACGGAGGGAGGCAGAGACTGAGGAGGGTGGTCCTGCTGTCCTTGGTCAGCCCCCTCTGGGTGACCACACTTAAAGAGCACCAGAGAGTATCTGAGGAAAGCAAACCCAATGGGGAAGGGTCCTGCTTCCACCCGGAGGATCACTGGGGAAGAAACTGGGGATCTTTAGCCTGATGAACAGTCAGGGGACCAGGACCACTAATTTCAAGCATCTGAAGCGTATCCCATGAAGGACTTGTTCCCTTTGGCACCAGGTTACAAAGAGGCAAGTTCAGGCTGATGGAGGGAGCCCCACCAAGGGGGAAGGGGCCCCTAGGAAGGAGGTGAGCCCTATGCCCACCCAGCTCCTCCGACAAAGACTGGACCAGATGTGGCTGAGCTCTGGTTCCAGTCCTGCCCCTTCCAACGCTGAGCGTCTGAGCCGGAAACGACTTTCTCCAGGGCCAATGTCCTGTCATTCAAGCTCAGACCTGTGCCTCACTTGTACTAGATCTGTCGTCATCCTCACCATGACCGCCATCCCCTCACCCCTCTGTTTCTCCCAGGCCATCACCCTGCTTCGAGTTTAAATCACCTCTTCCAATCTCAATCCTTTAGTTATTCTGTTCACCTCTACACCTGTTCAAGACCTTAACTTAAAAAGGCCAGGGTCTCCCACTGAATCCTGGGCTACCTCCAGTAGTCCTGACCTAATTCTGGCCACTGGACCTGACAGCTCTGGAGGTGAAAGTGAGGCCGGTGACTTTGCTCAGTCCTCCTCACTTAAATCCAATTCACTTGCACATCACGGCATCACCTCCCTGATTCGAGAATGAGGGACAGACAATAACGATGACGACACTTTCCCCCTCTCTAGAACCCCCTCATCCCTCATCCCTCATCCTGCTCTGGCCTTGCCAGACCCCAGCCCTGTATCCACTCCTGCTCAGCCCCTCCCAAACAGAGCCCAGGCTAACTTGGTCCACCACCTGTGTGCTATCTAATCTTAACTGGGCCCTCCCTTCAGCAAAGACAGTGGTGATTCTCTACTGCACTTCTCACAGCGGCTGTGTGTCCTCGAGCCTCAGATCCCAGCCCGTGCCCTGCCCCTCCCAGCGGCGAACCTTGCCTCAGAAATTGGGGGCCCTTCCGGGAGAGCTCCCTCTTCTGCCCTTCTCTGTCATCATCCTCCATCTTTTCCTCCATCACTCCAGTCTTTGATGCAGAGATGACTCTTCCTCTTGCCAAGGCCAACCCTTCTAGATGCGCCCTTGACCTTCCTAAGCCCTCCCACCTTCTCTCTCCCTTGTCTTCATTCTGTCACTGCTGTCTTCTTCCCTGCTGCCTACAAGCATGCCCAAGCATCCCCATTCTTCCCAAACCCTCCCCAGTCCCTGCCATCCCATGAAGTGACCATCCTCTGGCTCTCCTCACTTCGACATCAAAACTCCTAGAAAAACCAGCTCCCCAGCTTGTTACCACCACTTCCTCCCCTCTCACTCGAGCAGTAGGATCACAGAAGCTAGAGCGGCACAGGGCCTCAGAAAACAGCTAGCTCAGCACTCTCACTTGACAGATAAGGCAGTTTAAACCCAGGGAGAGGAAAATGACACACCCAAAGTCACCCAGTCAATAGCCAGGACAGGTGAGATCTGAACCCAGATCAAATCCATAGAGACATCTCCAGTCTCTATGCCTTTGCACCGGCTGACCCTCATGCCTAGAGCACCTATCTTCCTTACTTCCACCGCTTAGAACCCCCAACTTCCTCTAAGGCTCAGCTCCAGGGCCACCTTGCACATCAAGGTCTTTTATGCTGGTCTTTCCTCCCCCACCCTCCAAGTCATCTAGTATACATCGTGTGTATGACTCTGTGTGTCCAGGTCTTCCCACCTGACTCAACTGTAAGTTCCGCAAGGACAGGGATGACTTCCCTTCTGTTCACTGGTGCCTGGTACACAGTAGGTATTTAGTAAATGATTCTTGGTTGAGCCTGAGACTCTCTTTGTAAGCCTTCTCTACATCTGTCCATTGCTCTCATCTCTCAGACATCAGTCAATCAGAAGCATTGATTAAGCGCTTGTTCCATTCCAGGCACTGCGCTAAGCTCTGGGAATACAAAAAGTCAAAAGCCAGTCCTGCTCACTGTACAGGAGAAATAGGAACTTTCACGAGAACTGGTTTCCTATGTCTTTTGTATGCATTAAGGAACATTATTTTGAGAAGGGGTCCGGAGCCTTTCCCAGCTGATGGCAAAGGGAGGTTATGGAGAGATGGAGGTAGACATCTGGGTCCTTGCTTTCCCTTTTAAAGACCAAGGCCGAGGCCAGATGGATGAAATTGGCTATGAATCCATCAATCGCTCTCAATGTGGTGTTGTCTCTGGACAAAGGCAGTAATAGTCTGAGCCAAGCAGGGTGTAGCGTGTCAAAGAGCTAACCTCATCCAGCCAATTTAGCACCTTGTTAAGCTAGACACAAAAGCAGGTTAGGACTCAGGAAGTTCTAACCAGGCCCCTCCTGCGCATACCCTCTCTGGGGAACAAAACCTTCTCATTGAGTCCTGAGATTTTCTCCTTCACTTCTTTCCCAGTGTTATTTCTCCTGATACTCTCACATGCATCTTCCTGTTACGTGCCCATCTGAGATCTAGAGAAGGGAGAGCCTCATTGGATGGAGACCTCCGCCTTAAGTCCTGTTTATGATACTGGGCAACTCCACGCAGAGAGACGAGCCACGCTGCCCCAGCCTGCAGCACCTGGAATGAGCCCAGAAGAGGCTGGCACACCAGCTGCAAAGGAGGGGCCAGGGTGGAGCTGAAGCTCGTGATGTCAGGGACTGGTGACCGCTCTGACCAAGAGCCCAGGCAGGAGAGGAGGGGTGGGGAAGGGGAGAGAAGGACGAGTCCAGGACTGAAATAAGACACACTGGGAGAGCTAGGTCAAGGTCAACCAAGCACAGGAAGTAGACTTGATGAGAAAGAGCAAGTGTTCGTCCCTGGTAGGCAGGCCGGATAGTCCACAGGGCCCTGGAAAGTCACCATCTGGCCCAGTGGGAAGGGCCTGGCCTCCCAATTTGGGGGAAATGACTTCATCTCTCTGGCCCTCCACTTTCTCATTCACCTGGAAAATAAGAGGTTTGACCTAGATACCCTCTGAGTCACCTTCCAGCCCCAAACTGATGACTCCGGGAGCCCCCAGAGCACTATCCCTCTCCCACCCCAAGCATCTTTCCATGAGGAGGTGAGGGGATTCCCTTAGGGTGTATTTGCCCATACCCATTACTGGGCCTCTAGAGAACTGACAGTCCAAATTTTGCTTACACCCAACTGATGATCTTTAACCCGAAGTATCTTAAAATCTGAAGACTGAAGAGATCTTAGAGGCTATCTGAGATCAACTCCCTCATTTTGCAGAAGAGGAAACTGAGGCTCAGGGAGTAAAAGTGACTTGATCAAGTCATGGAAGTAGTATCTAGCTGAGTCAGGTCCTTTGGACTCTAACTCTCATATCCTTTCCATTTTCCCACTTGCCTCCTTCAACATGTGTTATACTTGTCATATCAGACTATAAAGCTCCATGACAGCAGGGACCTATCCCCTAAACTTTATATATGGAAATAGGGATGATACTTCACAAAAGGCAGGGACATTTTGTTGCTGACAAATATATAATAAGGCAGCAAGCATTTATTACTGCGCCAGCCACTGTGCTAAGCATGGAGGAGACGTATAAGCAAAAAGAAAAATAGCCCCTGCCTTCAAGAAGCTTACATTCTAACAGAGAAAGACAGCACCAACCTCTTCATCGTCATCATTAATAAGCAACACACAAAGGGAGCTGAGAGTCAGTGGCGTGGGCATGGGGGAACCAAAGCGCTCAGCATGACTGTGAAGTCCAGGAAGTCAGCAACTGGGCGGAGAGGGGAACGAGGGCAGGCTGACGTGGCCCCTTCACAACGGAGGCCCTAGGGAGAAGTGGTCGGGCCTGGAGGAGCAATGTTCCATAGCAAGCAGAAGTGATAAAGGCAAGAATGTGAGCCAGGAGCTGGGAAGGAAAGGCCCTGTCTTTTTTGCTCAGCTTCTGTTCTTGCTCAACTTTATGGGAATGCCGAACAAAGGGGAACTTGGGAGAGGCTTCAAAGACCCAGCTGACATAGAGCTCCTATAAAGGATTTTTTTTAAGTGCTCAAATTGAGGGAACAACAGGAACCCCAAAGTTACAAAGAATTTTCTAAACCTATCAAATAGTCTGGAATGATGAACTTTAAGTCGCCACCAGACACTGGCAGTCAAAAGAACAGACTTAATCTTGGACTGGGGACACTCTGGCTAATGTTTATTCAGATGCCCTTGGCTAGATTAAAAGAGTTTAGCCCACTCTTTTCAGGGAGAGGCTGCCCAGTCATTACACTTAGTAGATGGAAGCAAAGAGTCAGTAGATGGGTCTGAAGAGTTGAAGCCCAGAAAAGGGTGGCAAAGAGAAAGAAACTCAGTGGCCATAGAACAGTGAAAATTGGAGATGCTCAACAAATACATCCACTGGAGAAATGATGCCCAGCATGGAGATAATGTACCCAGGAGAGACAACAAGCCTAATGAAAAGCAGAGCCCAGCAAAGAATATGATGTCACTGAAGGACATCAGTAGCCTTGAAACTTCTCATAGGTGTGAACTACCCTGGCCATGTATGTCCCTAACTTGTGTGCCTTCCACACATGCTCTGGCCCCTCAGGTTCCTGGCATCTTTCTCTCTTCATCTGTATTCTCTGGCTATAATGTTCCTTACACATATGCTCCCATACATATTCAATTGTCACATATGTTTTTGCATGGGGCCCTCCCCAACTAGTAGGATGGTAATCTGTGGGAGTTTACCCCATGTGTACACAGGCAAGTTTTTTCAAATGAGCATATCCTTTGGCTGACTGATCAAAGCAAACATCAGTGAAGGAGGAATCATGTGTTAAGGTTTTGAATGGCTACTGATTCATGAAATGTCTCAGTATGGGGATCTATGTCCCAAAGTCCCATTTGTAAGACTATCTTATCCTTCCCAGTACCTGCCCTGTCCAGTGCTCTACATATGCATAACAACATTTGGGGAGCTAGAAAGGAAACCACTCAGCATCACCCAAATATGGCTTATATTTCCCTTCCTCCAAGCCTTTTCTTGGGTCCCTTTGTCCACCTCAAATCCCCCTCCTCTTTAGGATGAGAAGTTCTAAAAGAGATCACTTGGTCAAACCCATAACTGAACAAGAATGTCCTCTGTAGTATTCCCCCCCTCCCCGGCATGCTCATCTGGTCTTTGCTTGAAGCCCTCTGATGAAAGGGAACCCACCAGCTCCCATGGTAGCCTGCTCCACTTTGGGACAGCTCTCATTGTTAGGAAGTTTCTCCCTTTATGAAGCCTTGACTTGCCTCTCTGCAAGTCCCACTCCCTGTTCTACTCTCTAAGGCCATTATTAAAGAGGAGTCCCCCTAAGTTGTCTCTTCTCTGTTGATTGTCCTACTGGACAAACTGAAGGCCACCCATCATCCAAGCTGTCCTCATTGAGACACTCTACCACTACTCCACGTCTTTCCTTGCTCAGAAGCCAGTCCTCTAGATGGGATGATGACCTCCCTAGTCCTGGATGCTGTCTCTCTTACTGTAGCCTAAGGCCCTGTGAGCTTTTTGGCTGCCACATCACATTGTTAACAGATACTGAACTCCCAAGTCTACCATCACTCTGAGGGCTGTTTCAGACCAACTGCTGTCTAGACAGGCCTCCCCTCTCTTGTACTGGTGAAGTTGCTTTTTTGAACCCACGAAAGATTTTATATTAAAATCCACCCCCCACCCCTTCAAGCCAAACTGACTCAAGTCTGACCTCCTTCAAGAAGCCTTCTCAGCTTTCCTTCTCTGAACATCTAGAAGCATGGATTGTCACTCCATATTTTTTATCATTAGTTCACATGTGAACTTATCTTTCTTACTAGCTCTGAAGGAAGTCATTATCTTTGGATTGCCCATGGACCCTGCTCAGGGAATGTTACATTTTGCCGCGTGGATTGGAAGACAGTGAGGGGCAGTGAACAGAATGCTGAACTTTGGGATTTGAAGGAGCTGGTTGGCTTTGATGCCTAGCATTTGGACTGAACTCTGAACCTCAAGGTTCCTCAACTGTAATATAAGGACAATAATGCTTACCTCTCCAAGGCAAGATAATCATCTCTCACATTTGTCCCCTCCTCCTACGGCCACCATCACAACTTGGGCATTCATTCTCCCCTGGCCTGGACTTTTGCAGTCTCTCTCGTCTCCAGACAATCCTCCAAACTGCCAAGGAACAGGCCTGACCACGTCATTCCCCTACTCAAAAACCTACCCACTAACTCTTCAGCCTGGCATTTCAGGCCTCCCTAATCAGGCTCTAGCCCCTTTCCAGCCTTATGCCAGGTTACTCTCCTTCATCCACTCTGGGTTCCAGACCAACTGCATTCCTAGCTAGTGCCCAGACTTCACATTCTATTTCGGCATGTGGACAGACCATCCCATGCCTGAACCTCCTCCGTCTTCATCATTCAGAATATCCCCAGAGCCCAGTACAGATCCTTGCATGTGTAATACAATTTGGGGGGAATGAAATGAATCCCCCTTCGAGGCTCAGCTTCCTTAGACCCCCCTCCCCTCCAGATGTCAATGACCACTCCCTCCTCAAAGATTCCCAGAGCCCTGTCTGATCTTTCCTTTGTCCCCCTTCAGTCTCTCCTCAGTATTATCCCTATCGGTGATGATGGGCCCCCACCCAGTAGAATGTAAGTTTCTCTGTATCCCCCGTGCCTGGCAAAGTGCCCTATGACTAGTGGGTGTTTCAAAAACCTTGTCGGATTTGAATGTCCCATAGGATCACTGGGAGGAAAGTGCTTTGTCAACTGTGAAGTGCTACCGAAATGTGAGCTGTCCAGCAGGCATGTCACAGTCACCCTGCTACGACTGCAGAACCACAGTAGGAAGGGCCCTTCCAGTCGCTGTGACCCCATCTCTCCCTCCTTGACAGAGGGGGGAGGGGAACTGCCTAAGGTCACCCAGGCAGCATTCCTGACTCAAGCCCAGGGTTCCTGAATCCCAGCTCAAGCAGCTCTCTATTAATCCAGTTTCCTCTCCCCAAAGGAAGGAAAAAGGGCAGGGGAGGGGGATCAAGGCTGTCTCCTCCAAACTCAGTGACCACAGGTCAGCAATACGGCTATTAGATCCTCATTTCCCTGCAAGGAATGTTGGGGCCGCACAAACCGCAGAGGTGGGGCCTGGACCGGGAAGCTGAGCCGGGACCCAAAGGCCAGGAGCAGAGGGAGGGAATGAATGGTACAGTAAACACAGAGTGGGTTGGGCTGAGGAGGCGGGTCAAGGCCAAGGCCTAGGCCCTACTGAGCCTCACCTTTCCCTTTCGTCCTTTGCTTCAGGTAAACCAGTCAGAACAGGGCTGGGCAGGCCAGTGACTGGCTCTAGCTGGGAGTGAATTGGGACACAGCGAGACACTGTTTGTTTTCCTGTGGGTTTGGATAATAACACCACAGCAGGCTGGAAAGAAAAGGGCATTTGATTTCCCATTGTTCCGAGGCCCGGAGACATCAGCTGTTCCTGTGTTTCTGGTGGGGCTGTCAGGCTTGGACTCTCCGAAATTGCCTTCCTTTGCTTATTCTCTGCAGCTTGGGGGTGCTTGGTGGTGATCGGGAGAGATAAATCTGCGAAGGATGCAGGCAGCAAGAGGGGGAGGTCCCTCCTTCTGGGGCTCACTGCTTGTTCTCTGTTTGGCAGGTGGGGGACAGGGATGCCCAGATCTGACGTGGAAGAGCCCAAGCCAGGAGGGGCCGAGAGGGCACCGCAGCAGTGGCAGCACCAGAAGGCTGCACCAGTTCTCCAGTCGGCCCTGGCAGCATCAACGGAGCGACAGGAAAATACAGCTAACAGGCAGACAGAGGGAGGCCGAGGCCGAGCTGGGCAGTTCCTCACCTTTGGCCAGAAGGAGGGCAAATCATTATGCAGAAGAAGAAGGGGTACCTGAGAGATCGGGCCAAGCCGAGGACAAGGGACGTGTCTTCTCACTAAAGGGAATGTGCCACCATTTCTTCCGTGGGCAGGGGAGCACCATGAGAGGCAGGGAAGAAACAGTCCGTCTGTGGCTGCCCATCCGCAGGTCTTCACACCCCTGCTGGGACTGAGCCGGTTGGTACAGACCTGTTGGCCCATCAGGTATTGGAGAGTTCTATTCTTTTTTCCACAGGGTGCACCTGGCACGCGGACTCCAAGAGACTGCAGCTACCCACTCAGAGGCACCGAGGAGCAGACGGGAGAGGCAGAGCCAGACCCCGTCTCAGCTTCCCCGCCCTCTCGGCTGGCTCCCCGCAGCTATACCATGGGATGTCGGCAAAGCTCGGAGGACAAAGAGGCAGCCCGGCGGTCCAGGAGGATTGACCGCCACCTGCGCTCGGAGAGTCAGCGCCAACGCCGCGAGATCAAGCTGCTCCTCTTGGGCACCAGCAACTCGGGAAAGAGCACCATTGTCAAGCAGATGAAGATCATCCACAGTGGGGGCTTCAACCTGGAGGCCTGCAAGGAGTACAAGCCCCTGATTGTCTACAATGCCATTGACTCCCTGACGCGCATCATCCGAGCGCTGGCGGCCCTCAAGATCGAGTTCCACAACCCGGACCGGGCCTATGACGCCGTGCAGCTGTTTGCCCTGACGGGCCCGGCGGAGAGCCGGGGGGAGATCACCCCCGAGCTGCTGGGGGTCATGAAGCGGCTCTGGGCCGACCCGGGGGTGCAGCAGTGCTTCTGCCGCTCCAGCGAGTACCACCTGGAGGACAACGCCGCCTACTACCTGAACGACCTGGAAAGGATCGCCGCGCTGGACTACATCCCCACGGTGGAGGACATTCTGCGCTCGCGGGACATGACCACTGGCATCGTGGAGAACAAGTTTACCTTCAAGGAGCTGACGTTCAAAATGGTGGACGTGGGGGGTCAGAGGTCAGAGCGCAAAAAATGGATTCACTGTTTCGAGGGGGTTACAGCAATAATCTTCTGCGTGGAGCTCAGCGGCTACGACTTGAAGCTGTACGAAGATAACCAGACGGTGAGTATGGTGCGATGGGCCGAGCCCCGGCCTGGCCCCGCGGCGCAAGATGCTCCCGGTCCGGCTCAGGGGCCCCCAGAGTCCTCCTCCCGAGGCTCCCGGTGCACTGGGGGAGCAGGCAGGGCCCCGGGGCGCAGGGGGAGGGCTGCACGGGGTCTGCGTTTCCGTTGGTTTTAAATTCCTATCTATTCTCTGAATGAGCGGCTGAGCAACGGGGGAAGGTCAGGGCACAGAGACACTCCCACAAACTCAACAGGGGCTGCCTGGGTAGAAATGCTACTACTCCCCACCAAGCCGCCTCAAGGACTGGCTCTTGGGCTGCCCATGTCCAGTCCTTCCTGCCCAGTCCTCAAGATCTGGAGAGATTCTGTGAGTCTCTAATGGGGGGGGTAGGGCAGCACGCGTGTGGTCAGCAGGCTGGATAACAACCGCCTAGGTCGCCGTCTTCCCGTGGACAACAGACGATAATGAGACAGTCCCTGAGTGAAAGCTGCTGTTCATCTGGGAAATGCCCTCCCCAGCCCAGCCCCTGGACCAGGAGGCAAACCCATCTCCCGGGGTCCCGACTGCCTAGGCTAGTGCTCCTGGGGCCCTGTGGCCCTCTCCCCACTCTCTGGGCCCTAGCAGCCTGCTCTCCTATCCAGGCTGGCCTCGAGATATTCTCCCTGATGCTGGGAGAATAGAGAAGGCCCCCAATTGGACTCTCCCAGCCTCTCTCTTTCAGGCCCTTCCTCCTGCTTTCTCCAGCCCTTAGCTTTCCTGTCGCTGCAGGTCAGAGAGCCACTGGCGGGGTTTGAGGGGGTGGCCAGGGAGCATGCCGAGAAGTTGAAGTGCCGGCACCTTTAGGCTGGAAGGAGCCTGTCAGGACCGTAGTGGTAGAGAGAGCCAGACCTCATTTTACATACAAGGAGACTGAGGACCACAGAGGAGAAAGAACTAGTCCCACATCACACAGCTTCTTGGCAGCCAAGCCAGGATCCAAACCCGGGTCTCTTGGCTCTGCCCTAGTCTGGCGTTCTTTCTGTCCTGCCCAGGGCAAGGGGCTTTACAACAGGGAGCCCAGGGGCCCTCAGGGATCAGGGGGATGGGAGGAAGGCATTGAACCTGGTCTAGAACCGCTTAAGCTTCCCAACTCTGAGAGGCCTGGAGGAAGGACGCAATAGTCATTCTGAACTTTTCCTAAGCACTGGTGTGGAGGATCCTGGTGTCCTGGGGGCTAGGAAGGTACCAAGCTCACACTCAGTCACGGAGATCACGCTCCAGCAAGAGGGTTAAACCCTAGCCACAGTAATTACATTTTAAGGCATTAGAGAAGGAGGTCTGAGGGAGGCAGATGTGACTGCCTGGTGTGGGGACAAAGGAAGCCAGGTTTTATCTCTGCTTCTCAGTCATTTTTTCAGTCGTGTCAGGTTCTTTGTGGCCCCTTTGGGGGTTTTCTTGACAGAGATACTGGAATGGTTTGCCACTTCCTTCTCCAGCTCATTTTACAGATGAGGAAACTGAGACAAACAGGGTGAAGTGACTTGCCCAGGGTCATACAGCTAGTCAGTGTCTGAGGTGAGATTTGAACTCAGGAAGAGGAATCTTCCTAACTCCAGACCAGGTATTCTATCCACTGTGCCACCTAGCTGTCCCCATATCTCTACTTTACAACCCAATAAACTGAGGCCAGAAAGGGGGACATGACCTGTCCAAGGACAGGTCAGGATTGGGACTGGCTTCCAGATTTGGAGCTTTCCCCAACCATACCCAGCTACCCCCACAAGGACTCCATCTACCAAGCCTGGAGTATTTATTCAGCACCTACTCAAGCACATACTGGACCCTGCTTGAAAAAATATTAATGATCACCTTTGAAAACTGAGGGGGAAAATCCCATTCCATGGAAAGTGATCCTTCCCCCAAGGCTCTGTCTGCCTGGGCCATCCCCCTGCCCCCACACTGCCTTCTGAGAGCCCTCCCTGGGACAGTGACCTTCACTCTGGGATACTGGGCCTAAGACCAGGAGGGCAATGGAGGCGATCACATAGCGAGCTCGCCTCCTTGTTGTTTCCTGCTCCCCCATGTCTCCCTCCACTTCTCTGTCTCTGTCTTTCTCTGTGTCTCTGTCTCTCTTTCACACACACACACACACACACACACACACACACACACACACACAGCTGCCCATCCCAGCTGAACCACTCCCCCCGGATCTGCTGCCTGCCCCCGTTCCCTACTGTGCCTTGGCCTCAGGCCCAGTGTCCACTGACTGTGTTTCTCAACACAGCTGTGGGGAGGGGAAATGGGGGACGTTGATGGGAAAGAGCTAGCCAGTTGGCCCAGAAGACCAGGATGCTGCCTCTGTCTTTGTGGCAATGTACACCATTAGGCAAGCTGGGAGGACTATGGAATCTGGTGGACAGGGCCCAGGCCCACTGGCCGCTGGGGAAGGGGAAGGGCCCTGCTAGCCGGGGCCATTCTGAGGAGGCTGCCCAAGAGAGGCCCCACTTCCTGCAAGGCCTGCCTGCTCCAAGGTGTTGGCATCTGCCTTCTGCAGCCACTTAAACGAGTCTCCCTTCTGGCCAAGTTACTGGGGCTGCCCCTACCCTAGGGTTGAGTCACACTCTGGCAAGAATCAAATGAAGAATCCTATCTGGGATAAAGCCTTTTCTTCCCCTCAGGCATTCTGATTGTGACTAGCAAGCCATCCTCCCATCTGTCTGTCTGTCCTGCCCAGGTTTCTGACCTTTGATAGTCTGGTGTATTCTTGTAACTCCTATCCTGGCAGCCTGGGGTTTTCATCTTTTGACTGCTCCTGAGGGCTTTGTAGAGTAAGAGAGTATTGTGTGGGGAAGGGGCTAAGAACACAGGAAGTCAGGCCTGGGGGCCACGAGCCTTGGAACCTCAGGGATGATCACAGCTAAGAGGAATCTTAGAACAAAGCCCATGGCGGGTGTAGGTCATACTCAAACTCTCATGTGGCTCGGCTATAATTCAGGGTTCACAGGCAAAGAGCAGAAGCAGGAGGAACTCAGCTTGGGCCAGCAAAATGGGGCTGGAGCATGGAGGTCCAGTCCCAGACCCCAGACCCCTCAAGCAGCCACTCTAGGCTCTGACCCAACAGCCAGTCTAACTCTGCAGGGCCCTGGGATGGGAGTGATGGGAGCTCATAGTGTTAAGGGTAGAACACATTGTATTTTGCTATCAACCTTCTGTGCCTTAACAAAAGTTGGCCCCTGGGCAGAGGGGCTAAGCGAGCTGTTGTAACTCCCCTCCTGGGAGTTTCGTGGAGAGAGAGAGACCTGGGTTCAAATCTCAGCTATCACCACTACCTAGCTGGGTGACTGTGGACAAGTTACTTCTCTTTTCTGGTAATTCTGAAACAAGGATAACTCGGAGTACCTGATCCAGGTCACCAGGAAAAGAGGGAACTAAAGGTGTTAGGCAAGTGTCTGCTGAGAAGAGTGGAATGGATAGAGGGCAGGGCTGGGTCCCCTCTGTCTAGAGCTGGTACTGGTAGATGGTGGGGGGCTAAGGTTCTCTCAGAATCGGGTCACTAATGGCCTCTTAATACACGCCAAGATTTCCAAGATTGCTGTTTCATTCCTATTTCCTGCTAGTGGCTATTTCCCGAGGCCCCAGAAGTTAGGCGTCTGCTTCCTCCTAAATCAGGGCCGGAAGGGGTCACCGTAAACAACGCTCCTTATGAATCTAGGGATGCCGATTAGCTTCCATCACAGAGAACTCACTGGCTAAGAAGGCCACTTTTCCTAGCATGACCACTGCAGCTTCCCGGAAACCAACGCCTGGCCCTATGGATGCGATTCTAGTCAACCAAACAGAAGAATGCATGTGCCCCCAATCCCTTGTCCCTGCCCTGCCAGGGAGATGTGGCTGGACAGCAAGGAATTCCAGTGAATGAAGAAGACCTGATGGTTTTAGTGGACCACACTCAGTGACAGTCACAAGTGTGACCTGTAACTCCCTCTACCCCACCCCCCGAAAAGAGAGCCCGTGTGATCTACAGCTGAATAAATAGGCCAGAAAAAGGGATGGGATAGTCCCAAAGCCTCTGCTGGCTCAGAGCCTCCACAATCAGTATTGGGTCCAGTTCTAAGCTGGCGCATGTACAAAGGAGGGCAACCAGGAGGAAAGAATCTGAAATCATGTCATGAGTCTCATTTAAGGGAGTTTAGTGTAGAGAAGACTCAAAAGGAACTAGCTTAATGGAAAGGCCAGCCACCTAGAAGTGACCACTGAGCAGGGGCCCACACAGGGGAGGCCGGCGGCTCATGGCTGACAGCAAGGCCAGTCACCTACAAGTGACCACTGGGCAGGGACTCGCGCAGGGGAGGAGGCTGGCAGAACCAGGACTGTAAAACTCAGCTCCCTTTTTTAAATCCAAAGACTGACTCGGCCTCACTCTCTGATTGCCGATAGCTCACTGTGTGACCTTGGGTGAGTCTCCACTTCCCTCATCCTCAGGAAGGAAAGAAGCCTTAGTGAAGCTTACTATGTGCCGGGTACTGCGCTCAGCAGAGTATCAACAAACATTATCTTGTTTGATTTATATTACGATCCCTATTTTACAGCTTAGGAAACTGAGGCGCAAACAACTGTGAAATGACTTGCCCAGGGTCAGCTAGGAAGTATCTGAGGCTAAATCTGAACTCGGGTCTTCCAGGCTTTAGGCACTGAGCCAGCTAGGGCCTCAATCACCTCTTCCATCACGTGGAGAGAATAATACAGATAGAACATAGAATGTCAGTTCTATAAAGGGCCTCACTTGCTACCTAGTCCAGCCTCCTTATTTTACAGAGGAAGAAACTGAGGCAGGGCAGGGGAGGGGGAGAGGCCGTGCTCTCATGACTCAGCCCTTCCTGCCTCCCTGGGGGCTGAAGGGCACTGGCAGAGGGGGGAGGGTACCCACTGGCAGGCATTGGCCTGGGGCTGGACGTGCTGCCCGGGGGGGCTGGGGGGCTGGGAAGAGGACACAGCCGAGGCCTCAGCTCTTTCTTCTCCCACAGCCTGCTCGTCAGCCCTCCCCTCTCTCTCTCCATTGAACACTGTGGTCTTGTGTTTCTAGCCTGGGTTGGCCCCTGCGGGGCATTGGCGGGAGACAGAGAGGGAGGGCACACCCATGGCACGAGCCAAGGAGACAGGAACTCTGCCAGCGTGGGCCCCAGGCGTGAGGCTGACACCCCTCTCTGCCTCAAGTCCACAAGCAAGGCAGCCCTGCCCTCCCTGTCTCACTCACAGGCTGACCACTGATCTGGGACCTCTGCAGACATGGTTTAGTGGAAAGAGAAGGGGATGTGGAGTCAGGAGACCTGGGTTCGAATCCTAGCTCTCCCCCTTCCTACCTCTGTGACCTTGGCCAAATCCCGCCCCCGCCGCCGCCTTGGGCCTCAGTCTCTGCCAAGTACCCTAAAACATACCATCCTATCTATGCCCCCTCGCCCCCAGAGCCCAAGAACATGACGCCAAGCCTGCAGTCCCCTGTTTCTGCCAATCTTCTACCCCAGGACGGGTGACCTGCAGCAGGGCAGAGCCTGCAATGGAGACTGGGGGGGAGGCAGCACCAAGGGAATCCTCCCCCACTGGGCTTCCCAGGCTAAGAGGAGCAGCCACCATCTATATGGTCCTGTAACAGGCACAGCCCTGGGAACCTAGGTTCTGTTCACTGTGGCGCCCCGTAGCCTGCTGTCAGATGTCCTGCCTGCCCCCAGCCCGCCACGCCTGGCACACACCCCCTCCTCCTCACCAGCTCTTAGCCGCTTCTATTCCAGACTCAGCCCACTTGGGCGTCACCTCTTCCCAGAAGCCCTCCCTGAGCCACCCAGCTGTAAATGCTCCCTCCCTTCCCAAATGACCTGGAGTCGCCCACTCTGGGGGTTTGCCTTTGGGTCCCTAGACCCCAGCCCTCAGCTGGTGCTTAAGAAATGTCCATCAACCTGAATGACCCCTTGCCAAGGGCCCTTGGTGCTCTGCCATGGCTGACCAAGCACCTTCTCCACAGCTACTCTATGAAATAGGTCATACAAAGATTACTTTCCCCACTTTATAGGTGAAGAAATAAGGCTGTGAGCTCTCCAGGGACTTGCCCAGGGTCATGTGGCAGGTAAGGGTCTGAGGCAGAATTTAAACTCAAGCCTCCTGGCCCCCCTCCAGCCCCAAACTCTCACCACTCTGCAACACAGCTACATTCTATATCCTAATGCCATGCATTTTGTGGCAAGAGGCAGTGTGAGGTGGAGAAACGAGTCAGAACACCAAGCTCTGAACGCTGGCTCAGCCGTCCACTTGCCATGTGGGTTTAGGCAATTCTCTGAGCCTCAGTTTCTTCATCTGTCAGACTGAGACCCTAATCCATTTACTACCTACATCTTGCTGACCAGTTCTGTGCCTTTGAACAGGTCACTTGCCTTCCCTGGGCTTCAGTTTCCTCCCCTGAAAAATAAGGTGTTTGGACCCGATGACATCTGAGGACCCTCCCGGCAGGAGAACTTGGATGCTGTGAGCTGAGTTGTGAGCAAAGTCCTTTGTAGCCCTTAACCTGCGGCAGAAATCAGAGCTGTTCTCCTTCCTCCGAGGCTGCTCGGGCCTGCTCTGACCTGGCTTCAGGCCTGGTTTCCCTCCCAACTGTCCTGTCACACAGTACCCGGGGTCCACCAGGAGGCTAAAAGTGTCTAGGGAAGCCTCCGGCTCTAGAGTCATACTCCTAAGGAAGGAACCTTGAAGAAACAGAGGCAGAGAGATAGCTTTTCTGTGCCAGCCCTGGGAATACAAACGCCAGTCAGCACCCTTTGTCCCTTTATATTCTAATGTAGAAGACAAGACCAGATGGCCGGGATTGGGATCGAGCGGGCAAGATAAAGCCACTGCTCACCCACCACTGGCCAAGGGGACTTCGGGGAGGCAGTCCAGGGTTCCTGTGGGGAAGTACCCACTGCCCCGCGTGCGGCCACCCCAGCTCTGCGATGTGCGGCAGGCCTTGGTGAGAGCGTGGGGGTGAGAAAGTTCAGAACACCTTATCCTTCCTCAGCTCTGACACTCACTTGCTATGTGACTCTCAGTAAGTGCCTTTTCTCTGAGCCTCAGTTACCTCATCAAGAAAATGGGCGTAGGGACCTAAAATCCCTTTGCGCTTTGACGGTCTGTGTTCGGAGACAAGGATCACGGTCCCGTGCCCCCAACACTCTCGATCAAGTCTTTCTGGCTCTTTTCAGAGCCGGGGAGCTCATGGTCCCACTGTCCTCTAGAACCTGACCAGACTCCATTTAGAAAACCAGCCGGCTCTGGAGGCCCCATTTAGAAAGCTGGACTGTGTTCAGAGAAGAGCAACAAAGACGGGACAGGGATGAAGAATTTTGTCATTGAAGGCCACAGCAGCCAAGACTCAGAGGCAGCAGGGACCCCGCCTTTCCACACCGGAAAGGCCCAGGGGTCAGAAGGGGGAGCTCTTAGAGAGACAGGCTGGGCTCAGTAGTAGGAAGACCGCCCTGACACTCAGCGTGGCCGTGTTGGGAGACAGCCAATCCTCCGTTCCTTGTTGGGAATGAGGAGCCAGGGCCCTGAGGCTGCTGCCTGCTCTGCACCATCCCATGATGCTGTGTCTGCGGGCTCCTGCGGGACACTGAGGCAAGCTGCCCCAGGGCTCATTCTGTCAGAGGAAGGGCCAAGGCCAACAGCCCCAAGGCTTCCAGCCAGGCTCAGGGTGCCCCCAAAATACTGACTAGGAAGGGACACTTCATTAAGCCCAGGGCCCAGGAGAAAGCCAAGCAGCCTGGCCCAGAGGTGCCCTTCTCTGAGGCTCCCGGGCCCTGGGGAGGAAGGGATGAAGGAGGGAGGGAGGGAGAGAGGAGGCTGATGCCGGCGGTCACTGGCTGAGGTGGCAACGTGAGGGCAAGTCCAGGGATAGCCGGGGTGTGAGGGTGTACTGTAGGTGTGTGCCTGTATCATGCGGGGGTGTATGTGTACGTGCATGTGGGTGTGCGCATGTGTGTTTGTAATGGGGGGGTGTATGTGTGGCGGTGAGCGTGCCGTGTGAATGTGGGGGTGTATGTGTACATGCATGTGGGTGTGCACATGTGTGTTTGTACTGGGGGGGTGTACGTGTGGCGGTGAGCGTGCCGTGTGAATGCGGGGGCATGGGTGTGTGTATTGTATGTGTGCGTCTGTATCGCGTGGGGTGTGTGCATGGGCGTGAATATGGATGGACGTTTGTGTGGAAGGGTGTGTACGTATATGTATGTGTATGAGTTGGTGGGTCTGGGAGTATATGTATGAGTGTAAGTGTGTGTGTCTGGGTGCATGTAAGTGTTGGGGTACATATATGTTGTGAAATATGTATGGGTATATGAGTATGTTTACATGGGTGTAGAGGTGTGTGGGTGGGGGTGGGGGGGTATCCCCTGGCTCCCAGAGCCCTGGATAGTAGGCATGCCTCTGATGAGATCCCTTAGCCTTCTATCAGTGACTCTTTCCTGAGCCAGGGTGAGGTGGAAGCGGAGTTTTCTGGCTGGGCAAAGGCAGGTAGGCAGCTGGGACCAGGGATAGAACTGAGGCCAGGGACGTTTAGGGCTGGAGCTCCGATGAAAGGCCTCTCTAAGCCTGGCCCAGGGCTGTGGCTGAGGCTTCTGCCATCCCTGAGTATCTGGCCCTTCCTCTCTCCCTTGTTTCCCAGTCCCTCCCTCTCTCTCAGCTGCACGTCCAGCAGCCGGGCACCAGAGAGCGAGAGGCCGCCTGCAATGAGGCCTAGTCCTCTGGGTCACAGAGACGTTTTCCTTCCCAATTGCTGAGTCTCGAGATGAAACCTTTCCCCACAGACCCAGGCGGGGGTGGGAGCAGCATCCGCCCCAGCTGCCTCCCCCTGCGTCAGTGTGTTGCCAAGGAGAAAAAGAGGAAGACTGGGAGTCTCCAGGCACAAAGCACCAGGAAGATCCAGGCTAAGGAAAAGCGCTAGACTCCTGAGCATCTTGGAGCTGAAGAAATGCACCGAAGGCCCTAAGAAAGCCATCCCAGGCTTGTGGCGCCCCTTCCAGGCTGAAGTCCCACAGGCGCCAACCTGCTGGGTTCGGGCAGGACTGGGGTCAAGGTCAACAAGCCAATCATCAGTCATTTCCCTCGGTGCCCTCCTTCCACATCCCTGTTTCAAAAGGCCACTGTCCAGAGAGATGGAGGCTTGAATGGGACAGTCTCCGATATCTGCCCTCCCCTCCCGCAGGCTTTACTCCTTCAGCTTCCCCTCCCTGCCTCCTCCTAAAAGGCAAACCCTGGGAGAGGTAACATCTTATCCTAATTCACACTAGCCTATCAGTGACACATTAGCAGAAGCCAAGCCACAGGGGGCCATGGGAGCTTGGAGAGTGGCCCCGCACCAGCCCCCTTCACAGGATCAAGGATTATCAAGTATTCTCTAAGGATGTGCGGTGGAAAGGTCTCTGATCTAGAAGCTGGTTCTCATGTGCCACCCTACCGACCACATAAAGACCACACGTAGCCACTAACGCAGGCCTGGACACGTGGAAACTCTCACGTCAGCAGGCCCCAGGCATCCAGTCAATGACTTGTGTCCGCCTCCTTCCTTCCTCTCGGGGCGAGAGGGGCAGAAACAGAGGAGAGCGATCGTGGGGCCTACCTCGGCCAGCCCATTTATGTGTTCATTTATCCAGTGCTGAATGTAATAGGGTCATAGACAGAGGGCTGGTAAGAGGCCTCACGGGCCATCACTTGGAACCTCCTCATTTTATGGAGGAGGGAAATGGGGTGGAGCAAGGTGATGTGACTCACCCAGGGTCACACAGTAAGCTTCTTCAACAGGATTTGGATTTGGGTCTTTCTGACTGCCAGGCAGCATTCTATCTACCATGTTGCCAGAGAGAGAGAGAAAAAGAGAGAGAGAGAGAGAGAGAGAGAGAGAGAGCTCAGGAAGCCGATAGTAGAGCCCTGTTCTTCACCCGATCCACAGACACCTCAGCCCAGGGGTGGCCGCACAGCAGGGCTCCCTGGGGGGACGGCCACACAGACAGGGTCAGCTGTTCGTTCCCAGGAAACGTGCAGATCTGTGCTGAGTGGCCTCTGAGAGACGGCAGGCTTTAGATTGGGAAGAGAATTTAGAACAGACTCTCAGAGCTGGAAGAAGTAGCAAACGCACTGAGCCGCTTTGGAAGACCTTCGAGAATCTTCGAGAAAATTGAAGACGGACCACAGAGACCACGAGAGGTCTGCAAGACGGGCAGAGGACCCATGTCCTGATGTTCCAAAAGGGAAAGAGGCCAGTGAGCTTGGCTCCAGTTCCAAAATGCATTGATGAAATTATTAGCAAGCACTGAGGGGAGCAGCAGCTATCTCATAGCACAGCACGGCTTCATCCAGGCCAGGCCTGGCTGGCTTCAGCCCCCAGGCTGTTCGGTGGGGCGTCTGGTAGTTTACCTATATTTTAGCAAAGTTCTTGGATGGGATCCAGAGCGTCTCAGGGATCTGTGCTTGACTGTCTCCTAGACCTGGAAGGGACAGATGAGGGTACTGAGGCCAAGAGAAGTTAATGGACTTGTCCAAGGTCACACAGTCAGTCAGAGGTGGGATTTGAGCCCAAAGCCCTCCAGGGCACATCCCAGGCAGTGGCCATGAGACCTCCTGACGGTGTTTGTAGCAGCGTGTAATCCTTCCTGCCTGATCTCTCCACAGTGGAGAGAGTGTGCATTCTCTGCCCTCAGAGGCAATGTGGGGAGACCCCCTTCCGAGCCTGCTGAGATCAGAGACTGGGGAGCAGTTCGGCTTAGCCATGAGCCAGATTAAGTATGGGGGAGTAGTGTCAAAGCCTGTTGGAAAGGGAACCTGGTGCCACATTTGGTAGGGCAGGAATGCCCAGCCAAGAAGGTTATCTTTTACCCTGGAGGCAGGGAAGAGGAGAGCTGAAGGGGAGGCCAGGTGCAGAGCTGCGCATTAGAGGGATTAGTCTGGCAAGAAAGGGGCAGAGAGGCTGGAGGTAGGGAGACAATGTACCAGGAATCTAGTCCAAAGGCCCAGGTGAGATGTTAGGCCCACGCCTAACCAGGAGCAGAAAGGAGGGCATGGCCCAGGGACAGCTGGCCACATCAGGTTTAGGGAGAATCAGATGCTTTCCAGTGTTGAGCCTGGGTGACGATGGGCACACAGGAGTGTTGTAGACAGAAGCAGGAAACTGAGAGGAGGAAGGCGGGGGGAGGGAAAGAACAAAGTCTGGGCTGTTGAACGGGAGGTGCTGATGACCTGGCCAGGAGGACGTGCTCAGGAAACACTTCTTTTTTTATTTATTAATTTATTTGGATTTATCAACAATCATTTCTACAAGCTTTTGAGGTTTAAATTTTTCTCTCCCTCCCTCCCCGCTCTTTCCCCAAGACAGCTCGCAATCTGACATAGGCTACACACATCCATTCCTATCAAACATATTTTCACATTAGTCATGTTGTAAAGAAGAATTGGAACCAATGGGAGAAACCACCAGAAAGAGGAAACAAAACAAAGCAGAAGAAAAAAATAGCCAATAGCATGCTTCAGACTCCGTGGTTCTCTCTCTGGATGTGGACAGCATTCTCCATCTTGAGAGTTTTGGAGATGTCTTAGATCCCTGCATTGCTGAGAAGGGCCAAGTCTATCAAAGTCAGTCATCGCACAACGTGGCTGTTAACGTTCTCCTGGTTCTGCTCACTTCACTCAGCATCAGACCATACAAGTCTTTCCAGGTTTTTCTGAAGTCATTTCTTACAGCACAATAGTAGCAAACATTTTTAGTTGGGGACTAGAGGCCTGGAGAGAGGTTAGGGTTGGAGGGATAGACTTGGCTGTGGGGAAAGGGTCATCAGAGCAGGTTTCATTCATTGCCTGCACAGAAGTAATGATGGAAGTCTTAGAAGTGGGTAAAAACGTAGGGGGAAGAAGAGAAAAGGATCTAGGACAGAGACTTTGGAGACACATCCACTGAGGCGTGAACGCACGGAAGGGGAAAATGATCCAGCAAAAGGGTCTGAAAACAAGTGGAAAGGCAGGCTAAGGAAGAGAGGCCCAGAAGAGTTAGTGAATCACCCCGAATCACAAAGCTTTTGAGTGGTCACATCTGAACCCAAGTCTTTCTTTTTTGTTGTTTTGTTTTGTTTTTGCTAGGCAATGGGGTTAAGTGACTTGCCCAGGGTCACACAGCTAGTAAGTGTTGAGTGTTTGGTCTGAGGCTGGATTTGAACTCAGGTCCTCCTGACTCCAGGGCCGGTGCTCTATCCACTGCACCACCTAGCTGCCCCCCAAGTCTTTCTGATTGCAAGTCTGATACTTTATCTACTATTCAATGCTGCCTCAAAAATATCTGAACAGGCTAGAACATCAGGTCAAATTGAATAAGATTAAATATAATAGGGATAAACAAAGTATTTTTTTTAAATCAACTTTATAAGACAGGAAAGAAGCATCTAAATGGCGATTCATAAAAAAAAAAAAAGACCTGGGGGTTTTAGTGGACCACAAGCTCAGGAAGAGTTAACACTCTAATGTGCCAGCCAGGAAAGCAAAGCCAGTGTGACGTTGCACTGACACAGGCTGAGTTCAGGACCAGGGAGGCAAGAATGGCTCAGGGAAGCCTGGAGGGCTGGGTCCACTCTGGACACACCACATTTTAGGGAAGACAATGGGAAGCTGGAGAGCTTTGGAGAAGAGAATAAGAAGATGGGATCTGCCCCTGGCTTTGGGGCAGAGGCAGGAAAGAGGAAGAGGTCTGTTTTAGAAGGTCCGCAGCAGAGAATCTGGGAAGGAGAGGCCCAGGGTCAGGATTGAGGCAGGAGGCCTAGAATGTCAGGATCAGTCGGGCCAACACTGACAAAGCACTCACTGTGCAGACAGAGGTCTTGGCACACCTTGGCAGTGTGCTGCTACGGACAGAATGGTGGGTCCTATGCTGCTGTTGCTGCTGGAAACCTCTGGTGGTCACGGCTTAGAGCACCTTGCCTGGATTTTCTGGGCCTCAGGTCGTAACGGAAGGAATGGCCAGCATTTAGCACCAGAAGAGGAGGCAGTGGGTCCTTCACAGCTCCGGGCCCTGAGCCCCTCTCCTGACACCCTCTCTTCTTGCTGTTCAGTCATGTCTGACTCTCCATACACTCATTTGGGCTTTCTTGGCAAAGATCCTGGAGGGGTTGGCCATTTCCTTCTCCAGCTCATTTTACAGATGAGGAAACTGAGGCAGACAGAGTGAAGTGACTTGCTCAGGGTCACCCAGCTAGGAAGTGTCTGAGGCCAGATTTGAACTCAGGTCCTCCTGACTCCAGGCCCAGCACTCTATCTCCCTTCTTCCCTACCGGCTCTGCGTAAGGAAGCTGGCCAATCTAACTCAAAGGGACCCAGTAGGGTGAGTGGCTGATTACGGCCTTATCTAAAGGATGAGAAAAGGGAGGGACCCCCCTGGTGGGACTGCTGAGGAAATCAGTGGGTGGGCCCGGCCCCTCTGGCTGCTGCAACATTCTGTTCTCTGCTCCCTTCCCCTAGGCTAGGAGCTCCCCGAGGGCAGGCCCCAGGGCTCCGCCGCCTCCCTAGCCCAGAACCGGATCTCCCGCACAGTTAACGCTGGCCCAGCTTTCCCTGCCTTGGGAACGATGTGGCCTGGACGAGTCACTTTACCTCTGCTTCTTCCCCGATTCTGGGGCTGCCTCGAGGGCCGCCGCGCTCCAAAGCCGCAGGGGTAGAGCAGGCTCCACGGTAGCACAGCCTGCTCCCTTGTGCTTGGCCCTGAAGGTCAGGCCACATGGAGGCCAGTTCCCAGGCCTCCTTCCGAGGCCCAGGCCTAGAATCACAAAGAGCCACCCATGCCGGAACCACAGCCTTGGTCCAGGCTTGCACTCTCCCTCAATGGGGATGATGTAAGGGACAAATGGAGCTTTGTTCTGAGGGCCCCTCCCTCTGCCCAGGGAAACACAGGGGCAAAGAAGGGGTGGCGGGAGGCCAACAGGAAATGCCTTATTTTCCTTATACACTGGACTGAGGCCGAAGAACGGACAACGCAGAGCTTCAGCCCTTTCTGGCGCACTCCCCCCCCCCATTAGCAGCGGCAGGCATCTACACTCCCCCACATAAGGGGACTTTCCAGAGAGTGCAGTCCTTCACTCAGATCAGTGTGGTGGGCCCCTAGCTCGGACAGATTTTCAGGAAGGCCTTCGTTGAGTTCAGGGGCACAGGACACATACACAGATAACTGTAAACTACCCAAGTGACAGAAAGAAGTCCTCAGCAAGGTTCCTGAGGGGGGAGGGCACCGCCCAGAAAGAATCAGGTCCAACTTCCTGGAGGAGGCAGCACCTGCGTTGGGCTTGAAGGGATAAGGCCGATTTAAACAGGCAAGGATAAGCAGCACGTGATTTGAGAGCTGGAAAGGATCTCCCACAGTCATCCCGTCCCACCCTACATGAAAGGAATCCTCACTTCAGTAACATCTGCAAGGAAGGTAGCAAACCTGACATGGACAAAGGTCTAGAGGTGAGAAAGTCTAAGACGTGCACGTGGGCGCTGGTTGTTCCACCTTGGCCTGAGAGGAGCATACATGGAGGGAAGCCACGTGAAAGAAGGCCAGGGAGGCAGGCAGGATGAGGCTGCAGGGCAGTCTTCTGAACTTTATTTGCGAGCTAACAGGGAGCCACAGAGGGTCATGAGCAGCATGATGGGACCAGATGGGACAGCCCATAAAGATTTGCTGTGGGCAGGAGCTCAAGTGAGTGAGTGCTCATGACAGCCTACTGGGTGGTGATGGGAGGAATGGAGAGAAGGGGAGTAAGGGGGGTGGGAGGTAGACTCAATAGGACACTGTGGGATGAAGGAGAGGGAAGGGTCCAAGCTAACCCAGAGATCCCTCCGGGCAGAAGCCTGGCAGAGACTGAGGCAGGTTCGAGCTTGGGCCTGCAGACCAGCCCTTAGCAAAGGGCAGAGGACTAGGAAGAAGGCTTCGTGTACACGCTGTGCCAAAGGGCAAGCAGAGAGTGGGGACGGAGGCAGGCTCAGCACAGAAACTCAGCAAACAGCCACCTGGAGAAGTGGGAGGAAAAGAACGATAATCGCTAAGGTCTACACAGAAGCGTCCAAAAGTCTATCAAAACGGAGAGGGGGGGAGGAGAAGCGTGACGCCCAGGGCAAGGGAGGGCAGGGCTAGAGGGAAGGTGGTAGCACGGAAGGTGCCATTGCAGTGGTCCATCTACAGAAAGGGCACGGAGGATGAGAAGTGAGAAAACGCCACGGAATGTGATGATCTGGAGGGGAGGCGGCGGGGACGCAAGAGGTAAGGAAAGAAGTGAGGGACCGGGGAAGGAGAGGGCTCGGTCTGGAGGGTGATGGCCCAGCCCCACACAGCTCCTCTACAGCAGCATCCCGATGCTCGGGACAGAACCCCCAGGGCCAGGCCCTTCTGGCCGCTGACCCGGCACTCTCAGCTGCTACCGGTCATCATCTGAGATCTGGAAGCCCAGTGCAGGCCCGAGCTTTTCCCAGCTGTGTCTGCTTGAAACAGGCCCTTCAGACAAGCTTCATCTTTGTCAAAGGAATGGCTATTTCAGAAAGCAGAGTTTGAGAATGAGCAGCACCTCACCACGCACAGCTTCCAAGAAGACCTGCCAGAAGGGAATCTCACTGCCCTCTGTGATGGGCCTAGAGGCTCCCTATAGACAGAGCTCCGTCACTTTCCATAACACTGATCTACAGAGACCGCCCCCAGGCCCTGGAATGAAGAGGGGATCCCGGAAGAGGCAGCCAAACGCAGTGCGGGTCACGGAGCAGGAACAGGCCTTAGAAATGGTCTAGTCCAAACCCCTCATTTTATGGAGAAGGAAACTGAGGCCCAGTGAGGGGAAGGCGCTCGTTCATGGTCACCTAGGTAGTGTCCGAGGCAAGATTTGAACCCAAGTCCCTGCGTACTTTTCCCGAGCCCCAGGCTCAAGCTCTTCACCTTCATCCTGGGGACTTTGGCCGAGTCACTTCTCTCTGGCCTCAGTATCCTCAGCCCTACTCGACCAGACAGCTAGGACCAAGCAAGAGCAGACTGCTTTTAGCTCAAAACTCCGTGTGTGATTGTACTGGGAGATGGGGCAGAGGGCTCTGGAAGGCCTAGGAAGCCTTGACGCTGCAGAGGGAGTGCAGGCCCATGACCACATCCGCGGGAGCTCAGACGGCTTCGGCCTTCTGGGAGAGTCAGGGAACGCACTTAACCGAGCAGCTAAGAGGCACTGTCTGAAAGTTCAGTTATCCCTTCCACATTTGGAGGGGTGAGGGGCACAGTGCCCCAGCCATCCGGGAAACTCACATAAATGTTTTGGCCCTCCCTTCGGACCAGAGAAGAAGTCTGAACTTTTTCCTTTTCTTCTATGGGGTGTTTGTAGTACTCTACTGTAAAATTTGGGTTAAGTATTTGGTCATAGGCTCTGTGTTATCTGCCGGCCTTCGCGTGTCCACGGCTTCTGCAAAACCGCCCCAGTGATTTTCCTAAAGCTCAGGCCTGACCACGAGGTTGCTCTCCTGCTCAGGAAGTTCTGCCGTCTCTTGTTCAAATAGTATTTCATCTTTATCTCATCCTTTTATGGTTCCTATTTTTGGGTTGGCTTTATAATGTACATAATTACAAGTGTAGTAGTATATGCACATAACCTATAAATCAATTACTCAAAACGCAGACAAACATTGGGGGTGCATGGCGCAAACGTTTTTACTCATGGGACATGTGACTGAGTGTGGGGCTGATGCCGTCCACCCGTGAGTAACGTTTCTGCCACGGTCCCCAGGGAAATGAAGCTGACCTTTGGAGAACTCGTCTGCAAACTCCCGCAGTCAGATCCCCAGCCAGTCCTCACAACAAGCCCCCAGCCAGGCTTCCTCTTTTGTAGCAGAGCAGTCAAGTGGCTTAGCCATGGATCTGTGTCTGATCCTGTGCCGTGACCGGGGAAAGTCAACCATGGCAGACTTCGCCAGTTCGCAGAAGGCACCAAGCTAGGGCAGATCGCTAACTCCCTGGACAAGAGGGTCAGGTGGCAGGTGGATCTTAGAAGGCAAATTTGAGAGATGTTAGGAAGGTGACATCAACAGGCCTTGGCCACAGATGGTGAAAACCTGCTGACCCCTCAAAAACAGAGTTTTTAAATGCATAAAATAAAAGGATAACAGAATAATACAAATTGTATTAGAATTAGGGATCCAAATAGTTTTTAAAAATACAAATTCATGGATCCCAGGTTAAGACTATCTGAACCAGGTCATCTCTCCTCTGTTTGCCAAGGAGAAAACAGATGCTCAGAAGGGACGTTACCTATCCACGGTCACAGAGCCTGTTGGTGGAAGTCAGGGAAAGAACCCAGCTCTCCTGATTGCCCGTCCAGGGTTCTCTCTCCCTAATCCACATGGCATGTTTGTAATAGAGTTAGAGAAAGGAAAACCATAGAGGGCTGGGGAACCTGCAACCTTGAGGTGCCACATGTAGCCTCCGGGGTGCGGGTTCCCCACCCCTGAACTAGATCATCAATTTAGAAACCCCTCCCCCTACCAAGTCCAACCCCCTCATTTTAGAGCTGAGCAAACTGAGGCCTAGGGTCACCCTGGTAGTACGGGTCAGAGGCAGGATTTGAACCCGAGGTCTCTGACTCCAGAGTCAATGCTCTGCTACTGTCCAGCACTTAACAGTCTTTCAAGGGCCCAGCCCTGGGCTTGTCTAGACCTAAGCTGTGGAAAGTGAAGAGAAGGTGAGGTTTTTGTTCTTCAAAAGCTTCCTGCCTCTCTGGGGAGTCTCAGGTCAGACCCGGCAAGGAACACTGAACAGCCTCTAAGGGGCCAGCGCTAAGGATGGAGCAGGCTGGCGGTGCCTCCAAGCGCCACAAGACTTCAGGAGGGAGGGAGGGCCCTGAAAGGCTCTGAAGGGAAATCCTGGAGGTGAGGAGACATCCTAGGGATGGGATGGACTGTGGCATCTGGAATAACAAAGCCAACGGAGAGGTGCCTCTCGTCTTTAACGCCCCCCTCAATATGCACACACCTCCAGACCACGCTTTGCCCTGGCACAGGAAGAAAGCTCAGCCTTCCACACCATTCAGGAGTCTCTTCTCTAACTCTCATTCATCCTTCACTTGAATACCTCTAGTAACAAGGCACTCATTACCTGTCATGATAATCTATGCCATCATCAGACAGCTCTGAGAAATGCCAAGTCCTCTCTTTTTTGGCATTTAGAAAGAGGACAAGCCAGGCCAAATGTTTTATTTATGTTCATTTCACCCCAGCTGTTAATGTTTTTATTATTGCTATTACATCCACTTTGTCTAATTTCATTAATAAAACCAAAGACAGGTGGAGGCCCTGAGGGGCTGGGCTGCCTCTCCTAACCGCAGTCTCCCAGTAGGCCTGGCCCAAAGGCCATGTGTGATGCCTGTCTCTGTGGTCGCAGGTGACGGCATCTAGGATAACCACATACAACCCCCCAAGGAGATCACAGAAGGACCTAGCGAGTGCATCCCATCTGCCTAGAATGTGAATCAGAGGCCTGGGTTCGAGGCACACTGGGCTCTACCACCACCTCACCAAGACGGGGCCCGTGTCTGGAAGGCCCAAGAACTGTCCCCTTCTCCAAACCAGAGCAGGGCTCTTCCCTCGTTAGTGCTGGGGCCCTGCTCTGGCAGGCTGCTAAAGCCTACCGACCCTGAATCGTGCTGTGCACTGCATAGGACAGAATGCATCGAGTACAAAGGAAACTAATTATGTCGAAATAGATTTGTCAGTTTTTTAAATACCCAAGCCAAGGACACCTTGAAATCTCTCCACAGAATCAATGACTCGCTTTGCTTTAAATCCAACAACTTGACAAGCATTTATTAAGCACCTCCTGTGTACCTGACCCTCTGCTTCAGTGCCTGATAACAAAGAATGGCAGCAAACCCTTGTGCCCTCAGGGAGCTCAGCAGAGGCCCGGAAAGAAAAGCTGATACAGAATGGGAAGCTGTCTGCAGGGGTCCCTGGGACTCCCTCTCCGGAGAAAGATGCCGATATGCATCCACAGAGACTTCTCACTCAGCTTCTGGCAGAATAACCCCAACAGCGATAACCACCGTCGCTGGAGAGGAGGCCCAAGTGAGGAGAAAGGCCTCTCGGAGGGGAGAGGAGCATTCGGCCTGAGCCTGGGATCCCAAGATGAGGAGAGGGACAACATTGCAGGAGATGGGGAAGGAGGGAATGACCAGCCGGTCAGCTGACTGGAAAAGACAGTGCAAAAGGGGGGCGCCAACACACATTCACTATGTGCTGTGCTGAGCACATGAAAGATTCTCTCGTTATAAGGCTGGGAGATAAGGGCTATTGTAATTAGCTTCCCTTTTTTACAGTTCAGTAAATGAAGGCAGACGGAGCTTTAGTGACTTGCCCAGGGTCATACAGCTAGCAAATATCTGAAGCTGGATTTGAACTTGGGTCTTCCTGCCTCCAGGTGCAGTGCTCTGAGCGCTGTGGCGCCCCCTGGCTCTTCTAAAAGTCAGCTGAAGCCAGGCCAGGGTGTCCAATGCCAGGCCATACTGAAGAGCTTATGTGTTATGTTCAGGGACATGGCAGAACAGTACAGGCTGATTTCATTGGGGAGGGGAGGAAGGGTGGCATGGTCAGAGCAGGGCTTAGGGACAGGCAGGTGGCAGCTGTGTGGAGGATGGACGGGGCTGGGGGTGGGGGATGGGATAGGTGCGGGGCGACCATGATGACATGGATGATGATGATGAGTTGACATTTTGTATCGCTGGATGGTTCACAAAGCGCTTTACATACATGATCTTATTTGATCCTCAACACCCCTGGGAGGCAGGGGCTATTATTGTCCCCATTTTAGGGATGAGGAAACTGAGACTGAACTAGGGTAAAGGTCGTCTGAGTGGAGAGAAGGAGACAAACACGAGAGACATTGTGGGGGATGGGGAAGAGAAGGCAGTCCCTCCTTGTCTTGGTGTCCTCAGCAGCATATTGCAGGCACTTACTAATCTGTCCGTGCAGACAGGTGAGGGAGGCCTGTCAGGCTCTACATTGAAGTTCCTGCTGTTCATCTCTGTTCAGTTAAACCTTGGGACATAAACAGTGCTCCTTGCCCCAGTTAGGACAGGCTCGTAATTGTGGCAGCACAAGGCTGGGGAGGCTGTGGGCCTGGGATGTCACGGCTGGAGGGCCCACAAAGAACCAGGGGATGGTGATGAGCTGGGCTGGGCTGGCCTTGGAGGAGAGGTGGGGCCTCCTGCCATGACAGCCAGGGGACAGACTGCGAAAACCTTTTCCTTTTCCTCCTCCATCTATTTTGTCATATTTAAATGTTTCCCTTGGCTTCTGTCATTTTTTTTTTTTTTTTACAGACTCAAATACACATTTTGGGACGTGGCCAATATGGCAACTTGTTTCGTGTGACGGTGCTTATTTGTTACAAGGTTTTCTGGTTTTGCTTTTGTTCTTCAGGGGGGAGGAGAAGCAGAGGTAGAAGGGAGAAAAAATGCTTAATAACTAAAGAACAAAATAAGCTATGTGGGGTGTTACCAGCAGGATCCAAGGCTGTGATAATTGCAAAGGGATTAGGGCGAGAGGAGAGGACGGTCTGTGAGAGCTGAAGGTTTGAGTTCTTCCAAGCAGAAGGACATTTGATGAAACCCCCCTCGTGTTCCTTCCTAATAGCCTAGCCCGCCCCAGGAGGAACAACTGAGATGAGGAAGGTCTGCCTTCCTGGTGCTATACCATCTTGGCAAAGCAGAATCAAACTTACTCCTTAGTCCACAGGATGGTGTTTCAGTGCTTTGAAGTCACCCCAGAAACAACAGGAAATATACCTACTTCAGACTCCCAAAGGGAAAGAGGCCTTCTGGGCCAGCTCTCTGGATCCGTGTTCTTTAAGGTTCCATCCAAAGGCCACTTGGTCCAGGAGGCCTCTGGGAATCCTCTCGCCCCAGCTTGGTGAGGCCTTTGGACCTCACCTGGCTGTGCATTTGCTCCTTTCTAACCTGCTGGTCATGTACTACTTTGCACTATGGCTATCTGTGTGCATATGGGACATTAGCTCCTACTTTTTAAAAAAAATTCCCTCATTCAACACATTCCCATGTAATTCAGTCATCTGTCAGAAGAACATAATTACAGCCGGCCTTCCCCAATGTGGCACATGCCCATTTGCACTGAGCCATGGTTTTGTTCCGCTTGAACTGGATACATAATTTATACCTCATGATTCATCATGACCCACTCTGGGGAAATCAGATAATCTGTACCACTCTGATACTTTCAGGACTGGTCATTTAGAAAACAGGCTGAGATCCACCAAATAATTTAACACAGGCACTGGCGGTCTAAGACCACCTACAAAAGCCCCTCCTTTCTCACCTTTGCATCTCCTCTAGGGCCTACCACAGGGCACTGAATACAGTAGGTGCTTAATAAATGCTATCCGTCCTGGTACCAGGACAGTGCAGAGTCAGTGCAAGCTCTCTGGATTTGGAGTCAGACGACCTAGGTTTGAATTCTGGCTCTCTTATTTCCTGACTCTGTGGCCTTGGGCCCAACTGCTCTGGGACTTTGAGGTAAGGGACGGTCTCTAGGGCCCTTCCGGCCCCAAGTCCCAGGCAGATGTTAAAGATAAGAGCGTTCTAGGACGTCCAAGTCCCAGCTGCTCTGCTCTCTGGGGCATTGGACTTCCACTCTGATGCTCTCGGACTTGTCTAGTTCAAACTGTAGGTGAGACCTCTGGGGAGGCGACACATGGCCTCCCCCGCCAGGCCAGGCCAGGCCACTCTGGCATGGTTTTCATCCTAGCCGAGGATTTCTTCTTCCTGGTGAACAGGTCCGGGGACGTGCAGCTTATGGTCTGGAGGGGGTGGCAAACAGCAGGAGAAGAGACAGAGGCAAGAGATGGCAGGATCAGACCCCCAAGAAGAGCAGGGGACGATGCTTAGGGGCTTCAGTGCCCCCAGGAGCCAAGGAAGCTCCAAGATCAACAAGGTCAGGGCCTCTGCACTTCTAGCCAGATTCACTCGGACTCAAGAAACCTTGTTAACACCTCGTTAATGGCAGCCCACATCAGCCTGTAAAGTATTTCTGTCCCCATTTTAGAGATGCGGCACCGATGGCTCTCACCCCCAATCATCCTATCAGTAAATGTCTGTTTCTCCCCTGGGGAATGCAGATCTGGCTGCCAAACATTACTGCCCAAGGCAAGGGAGGCAGTGTGATGGATCGGAAAGACACCCTGACTAGGCCTTCGGCTTTCAGAGACCGGCGGGCTGCAAGGCCCAGCTCCTCCCCTGAATGGCCTGGGTTCCACTAGCTCTCTGAGGTTCTCCAGGTCTGACTATATGGTTCTGGGCGGGGGTGTCTCCTCCCAGAGCTCTCCCCAAGAGCCTGTAACAAATACTGCCTTGAATTCATTCCGTATTATTCTGCACATCTTGCCTCCCTGCCCCTGACCTCCCAACAACACCCCCCCAACCACGGCACAGAAGCTGCTTCTGAGTGTTTGGAGCCTCAACATGGAGCCCAGCACCTGAGACACAGCAGGGCCTTCCCAAATGCTTGTTGACTGATCCCCTGATCCCCACCCCCTAAGCCTCCCAAGAGCCTAGAGCCAGGGGCTGCAGAGGGTGGAAAGGTCTCAGGTAGAAAACTCAGCCACAGCTGCAGTGAGAGGGAGGATGACAGGGTCAAATCCCATGTTTTAGGAAGGTCAGTTTGGTAGTTCATAAAGCACGGATCGGGAAGGCAGGGAGCCCGGAAGGCTGCAAAGCCGTGTCGAGAGAAGAACGTACTGGGGGCAAGACGAGAGGACGCAGGCTGAACCCCAGAGTACGCGCACGGCAGCGCTGCCTCCTTCCCATCCACCTCGACTCCTCAAACCCTGATGAAAAGCTCAGAGCCCTTCTGGGGGCACCTGGATTCCTCCGAGCCAGCTCCATGGCCCCCCAGGCACCGCCTGGAGCGCACGGCACTCTGGGCCGGGGAGGCTTTGGCACTGCCTCTACATCCACCTTCCCTGGCATCCTTCAACCTCCTGGTTCCTGCCTGCCAGGAGAACCTTCCCAGATGACCATCAATCCACACTGTATATGGGGCAGCTAGAGGGCACCATAGTACACAGAGCACTGGGCCTGGAGTCAGGAACACCCGAGTTCAAATCCAGCCTCAGACACTTCCTAGCTGGGTGACCCTGGGCAAGTCATTTTACCCTGTTTGCCTCAGTTCCTCATCTTTAAAATGAGCTGGAGAAGGAAATGGCCAACCACTCAGTATTCTTGCCAAGAAAACCCCAAATGGGGTCACAAAGTCCGAAATGACCGAACAACAAACGCTGTATGTATCTGGTATGCGATTGGGTTGTGAGACATGTTGTCTCTCCCTTTAGACTATAAACTCCTTGAGGGCAAGAACCATGTTTCTGCCTTTCTCTGTGTCCCCAGAACTTAGCACAGTGCCTGGGACAGAGTCAGAGCTTAGTGATTGTTGACTAAGGTTTGAAAAAGAGAGGAGCTGGGGGAAAATGTAATGAATTCCTTTTTGTATGTGTTTAGTCTGAGCAACCTACAGGGCACCCAGGGAGGGGAGTCCCTGAGGCAGCTGGTAAAACAGGCCCAGAAGTCAGGAGAAAGACTTGGCCCGGACAGAGGAAGAGGGGGAAGCTGTCTCCCTAGAGAGCTAAGCTTGGGTCTGAAGTGGCCTCAGCTCATCCAATGCTTGTTACATATCTGGGATTCCTAGAAGCACATTGTGGGGATGTGGACCCACACCCACACAGGCCAGCTCCCCTCCCAGAGAGCCCTCCCGAGGGCCAGGCTGCTTCCGTTCAAGCCCACTGGCCCCCAGGCCCCCGGGCCTCGGCTCCCAACTTCCCAGCTGGGGCGTCCTGGGACTGACGAATGCAAAGCCTTGATTAGGCTCTCACTGGATGACAGGTGCTGGGCTAAGGGCCTCAAGAACTTAGATTCTAATGAGGGAGGGTGGGTCTGGAACCATGGAGGAACCTATTGATATCGCCTTTCCAGTGGCAAGGACAAAAGTCAATTGGATCACAGATCCTGAAGAAAGGAGCAGAAGGGTGGACAGAGGCCAGGATGGTGATGAGCCGGCAAGAGGGCAGGCACAGCTGGAGGAGATGGAGGAGAATCCCTGCCCGGCAGAGGAAAGGGAAGCCTCGGTGCGGGCCCAAGCAGCGTGAGAGCCTGCGACAAAGTCAGGGAGGGAAGGGGCTGTGGTCTGGCCTCGGCGGCCTGCAGCATCAGCTGCTTCTCTTGGCTCTGGACAGGCTGAGTTGGCTCACTCTTGCCCACCCCAAGCATGTCCTCTCTAATCCTGGAAGCCCCCCATCAGCTGCCTGGCCCTGATGTTTCCTGGCCTTGTCTGAGTCACCAGACCACATCCTGTTTGACTTCAGCTGCCTCTGAAACCACCTGTCTATCCTGACCCACAAGCTTGGTGACCCCTCTACCACCTGTCTGTCCTGACTGCAGGTGCATTGTATACCAATTACCTGCCCCCAAAGTGCCCCGCCTGGCTTCAGTGCCCCCTGACCCAGCCTCTCACCCCCCAGTGCCCTGCCTGGCTTCAGTGCCCCCTGCACCAGCCTCTCACCCCCATAGTGCCTTGCCTAGCCTCAGCTGCCCCCACAGTGCCCTACCTGACCTCAGCTGCCTCATGTATTAGCCGCCTGCCCAACTCACATCGTGTCTCCTAAACCAGCCATCTGACCCAAATGTGTCCTGTCTGACCTCAGCTTTCTGCCATCCCCCCTGCCCACCCCGACCATATGCTGTCTGACCTCAGTTGTCACACGTTACCAGCTGCCGGCCTGACCCACGTCCTGTGTGACCTTGGCTTTCTCCCACACCATGTGTCTGCCTGGCCCAAAGCCTAGACAGGTTTTGGCTGTGCTTCCCACCTGCCGTTGGCCCCAGTCTTGCCCTGGACGCCTTATTTCTGACGGTCCCCATTAGAAGCAGTCCCTGGCTGGTAGCAGTACTCTGGTTTGCGCCACTGCTCCCTGATAGGCAGGGGGATATCTGGGTGCAGGGAAGGGTAACTCCCTGGACTATTCAGAGCCTCTGGTAAGCTGTGATTTTTGCAGTTCATACACATATAGGGTTCAGTTATTTAGAAAACACTCAATGTCTTCTCATTCATTCTCACCAGAGCCCTAAGGCAGCAAGGTTTATTGTCTCCTTTTTTACCGAGAAGGACACTGAGGCTCAGTCAGGTGGAGTCAGCCCCTTGCCCAGGCATGTGCTGTGGGCTGGGCAGGGAACAGCTGTCTTCAAGGTAATCTTAGTAACTGGTATTGGCACGCGACTTAAGTGTCTTATATATGTTGCTCCATCCAATCCTCACAACCACCATGGGAAGTAGATGCTATTATTGTCCGCATTTGATAGTTGAGGAAACCAAGGCTAAGAAAACGAAATGACTTACCCAGGATCACACTGCTAGTGTCACAGTGCTCTGACCACTATACCTCTGAGCTGCCCAGCATCTGAAGGGTCATCCAGAGGGCACACCTGGGAGTAAGGGGTGGACATTTCAAAGAGCCTTGATGAAAGGGGACGCTTCCTAACAAAGCAGAATGAGCTGCCTCCACAACGGTCAGAGATGAGGAAACCGAGGCCCAGGAAAGGACAGAGACTTGCCCATGGTCTCGTGGTCGGTCAGATCTAGGAAGGGACTCTTAGGATCCTCTGGACCCTCCCGCCCTTCAGAAAGGGGAAGCCTGCGCCTGGTCGCCCAGTAAGTGTGGTACAGGCCTCTGCCCTGAAGACCAGGGCTCTTTCTCCCTCCCCCCGCCGCCTCCCCAGAGCGATGGGAGATGTGGCTGCAGAGGCCAGGGATGTGCCGAGCTGTGGCCATACTGCAATCCATTGTAACAGGTGACTTCTCCTCTGGCTTAAAGGCTCATGTCCCACTTCTTCCCCACCAGCTCTAGTGGGTACCTAAGATCATCTGAGGGTTTTCACAGTTCTGCCAGTTTCAGGGTCAGGCTGAGTTTGGTGACTTACTCCAGAAAGAGGCTCTGATCATCTTCTACTAAAACCATCACGGGGAAGGGGAGGAGAGTCGATTCTGTGGAACTTGGAGACCCAAGCCCAGCAAGGCCCAGGGGCTTCTAACATCAGCCTCTCTTGGCCTTCCCTTCCCCAAGGGAACCACCACAGGAAAGAACAACTCAGAATGCTCTGTTTGGCCCCAGAGGGTAGGACCAGGGCATGAAGGAGGAGAAGGGAATACCACCTAGCAGTTGGAACATGCAGGACCAGAAGAGCTTGCTTTGCAGGCCCTACAAGGAGGGCCTCCCACAGCCCTTCAGCTGGGATGCCGCAGGCAGCCGCACTAGAGAATCTCGCAGGGCGGATCACGGCCTTTCCGTGGCTGTTGGTCACATTCAGCCAGCTATCCTCCAGGACAGCGACCGTCTAATCACACATCTGCAAGGTTACAAACAGGTCTCCCGACTCGAGAGCATGCCTGCCAATGCCGACGTGACACGCTAGGAAGAAGCAGCTCCCCCAAAGCCTGGGGACTGTGAGAACACCGGGGAACCCAACTCGGAGCAGGCCAGAACCTGCGCCCACCAGCGAGGCTGAGAACAAGCCCGCCCATCTTCCTGGAAAGGGAGGCAGGAGATCTGGCAGCTCCCCCCTCAGCCCGGAGCATCATCTGCCTTTGGAAACAAATACCGTCCCCGTCTGATTCTCTGCTCTTCCACCAGAAAGGACTCATCTATTGACTGGGCACTTCTCATAACTGGATTGACGCCTAGAGTTGCAAAAACACAACTCGGTTTAAAAAAAAGTTTTCAGGAGTGATAGGAGTTCAGATTTCTGTGGGTTTTTGAGGCTTATAAAGTACTTTTTAATCACAATAACCCTATGAGCTAGGGAATACAACAATCATGCCCATTTTACCAATGAGAAAACTGAGGCTCATGGATGTTGAGTGTGGGCTTGGTCACAAAGTTCCATCGCTTTTTCTGCCAAGCCCAGCTCACCGAAACGTGCTGCCTCTGGCCTTTTCTCTGTGAGAATGCACCACCCCAGTGCCACCAGCCTCCTCAGCCAGTGCGGAGAGCTGGGCTTTTCTCTCAGTTGAATGTCAAGGAAAGGCAGGCCCCCAAATGTCTCCAGGCCTGCCTCTAAGCTCTTCCGTGTCAGGCTGAGCTCCCTCACGTGAACCCTCTGTGTCGGGCAGAGTGGATCAGACCCTGTGGTCCAGAGAGGACCCCAGCCATTCCTGCCTCTTTGCCACCTGCCCTCCCCCCCCCCACAAGAACACATCCAAGATGAAGAGCATCTGTATACGCATGTAGAGAGGATACATCCGAGGCAGCTGGCAGGATGGCGGGAGCTCCCTAGAAGCTACGGGGCAGGGAATCTGGGAAAGTCTCCTGGAGGAGGCGGAAGTGGGTCCTGTCCACGTCGGAGCATTTTTCTTCACCTCAAGCCCGAATCCTCCCAGGGAGCCGCTCAGCCAATTGACTCCACTGCACTACTGGCTCCCCCCTCTTGGTGCGGGCAGAGCCGGTCTCCCCCATTTCCCTAGGAGAGCCCTCAGCATCTGAAGCCAGGCAGCCCCAGGCCCCCAGTGGGCCTTCTCTCGGTTTCCACACAACGCGGCTGCGGCACCCTCGTCCTTCTTCTCTTCCACTTTGTGGCTCACTGAGGCAGGCTCTAGCCCTTGGCTATAGGATCAATGCCCTGGAAAACTGACATCCCAGTGGAGACCAAGAAGGGTGACCACAAAGAGGCCTCGGAGGACGGGGGCTGAGAAGCGACCACCGGGTTTGACCATTAGGAGGTCACTGAAGGCAATGAGAGGACGAACAGGGGAAGCTAGAATAGGGACAAGCCCCTGGAGCCATGATTCCACTCAACACATCCAGAGCCCAGCAGGTGCAGGGCCTTGTGCTGGCAATGGGGACACAAAGACTATCTGAACACGGACCTTAGCAATCCAATGGGTAGAAAGGAGATGTAACCATGACATGAGACGGAGTGAGATCAGCTCTTCAGAAACAAAGGAAGCTTCAGGAGAAGTGCTGTGAGGAAGTTGAGGCAAGAGAGAATACTGCAATTTGGGGAAGTCAAGGAGGGCTTCATGGAGGAGGTGGCAGGGTTACAGGAGTTTCCTTCATTTAACCAATATTTTTGGGGAGGGGACTAGGCAATGGGGTTAAGTGACTTACCCAGGGTCACACAGTTAGTAAGTGTTATGTGTCTGAGGTCAGATTTGAACTCGAGTCCTCCTGAATCCAGGGCCAGTGCTCTATCCACTGTGCCAGCTAGCTGCCCTTAACCAATATTTATCATTGGCTATAGTTAATATATTACCGATTGATTAATATAACTATTAGTGAATATTAAGTACCTACTGTGTGCAAGGCCATGTACTAAGCCCCGGAGGAAATACAAAGTTTAAATAAAATTCAGTCCTTGCCCTCACAAAGCTCATAGTCTAACAGGGTGACAGAAGAGACAACCATCCCAGAACGAGGATGAGGGAGGGCATTGGGAAGTTCTGGGAGGCTCAGCCAAGGCTTCCTGGAGAAGGCAGAAGGGGACCAGGAAAGGAGGAAGGAAGGCGAGAGGGAAGGAGCAGCGGCACGCCCAGGAAGCCTTTTCCAGGGGCCGCATCGAGAGGGACAGGCTTCTTCCTGCTCCTCATCTCTTACAAACTGTTCTCCTAAGACTAGAGCTGGTGTAGAAAGTAAGCTCCTTGAGGGCAGCATGTAACACCAGCTGAATGTTGAGTGAATGACTGAGCTTGGGGCAGTTGGGAGCCCTGGCCTCACACGCACACCTGGCCCAATTTCTTCCCCTTCCTTCGCTCCTGGGCCCTTCTACCCAGCAGAGGTGGTAATACCATCTGACATCTGTCCTGCCGCCTTCCTACTCAAAGGTGCCCTGTTCAGTCACGGTGCTCGCGAAACCCCTCGTTACTAGAGGTCTTTCTTCTTCTGAGCCTCCACCTGCCTCCTCGTAGCTGACTCTGCCACTCCCCGTTCTTGCTTCGAGGGCCAGGCAGAATGAGTTCATGCCCTCTTCTCTATAATGACTGAAGGAACAATCATGTTGCCCTGAGCCTGCCTTCCTCCCCAGCCTTCTCATAAGTCAGTAAGTCGAGGACCGGTGGTTTCGTCCACGTTGGGGCTTCCGGTGGAGGAAATCCCTCCACCAAAATCAATCCTGTCCAGCCTGTGACTTAGAGACTCTTAGTCTTCTCATACTTAGGGGGAGAACAGAATGTTGGACCTGAAAGGGACCATGGGAAATAAAATGTTAGAGCTGGAAGGGACTTGTGAGACGCCTATTTATCAGCCTCTGATTTTACCTCTGGGAACGCTGGCGGCCCCAGAGAGAAGTCGCTCTCACCGGGGACCTTTCCACTCTACCTGCCTGCTTTCCTTCCTTACCCCATGAGACACTGAAGGGTCCCCCGTCAGGCAGAGAGAAAGAGCTGCTTTCAGCACTTCCCCAGGGCCCCGTGAAGCAGAAGCTGTGGCCCATTTCTCCCACCCATCCAGCCCTGCTCCCTGCCGCCCCCTCCTCTGGCTTCGCCTCTCCTTCCACCCAGGCTGTGTATTTGAGCTGGTGGGTCTGCAGAGCTCTTATTCGTGTGGATCCTGGGGATGGGAAGGAAACACTCTCAATTTTTATCAATTTTTGTTAAAATGTTTTCCAGGCTGACATTTCCCAGGATTATTTTTAGTGCTATGATGACACCATTGGGGAAAGTTTGAGGAAGATTGATTCAGCCATTTCTGAGCTCTCAGAGCCAAAGGAAAGGGCGTTTTCCACTCAATGGAAATGTCCAGTGTTCCTTTGGGAACACCGTGGTGGCTTGGCACTGAGAGAGAGCTTTCAAAAGGTCAAACCACACAAACTAGTGATCTTAGCAAGGACCACAGCTTTGCCAGTGAAAGGAAACAGGGGCTCAGAAAGGCAAAGCCAAAGAACCCCCAAGTCACAGAATACTCAGAATAAGATCTTAGCATCATGGACGTCACAAACTCTAGAATTTCAGGATCTCCATGTGGTAGAAACCACCAATCTCAGAGGTGGAAGACTCATGGGAGGTCATGGAACCTCCCGCCAGTGCAAGGAGGTCAAGCTGAGCCGGCTCTATTAGATTCCTCCCTAATGGAGCCATGGGCCTCTTGTTACACACTGGCTCGGGGGAAATTTTATTAGAACACAAACTGCCAGTTCTGCTAGAGAGCATTCAGTAAACGCCCAGCCTGCCCTGGAAAACAGCAAAACCACCAAAGGCCTGGCGACCTTTTCTCTTAAAGCCGTCCACGAGCCAGCGAGGGGCAGGCTTGCATTTTTATCAACTGCCTTCACTCATTTGCTTGGGCTCAACAGACAGCCTGGAAGAATCTCACAAAGGCATGTGAATTAGAGGTTAATTTTTTATCTCCAGAGTTTTATTCTCAGAGAATCACAATATTCAAGCTGGCCTTACATAAGCTAACAAATTATTCTCTTTCACAACAAGAATTTCCGGATCTTTTTGAATGAAAATTGTAAAGGTTTACTGATACATTTTTTTCTTGCTTTCGTGCATGGCAGTACAGAATCTCGTTCCCATTCCCTCCTCTTCTTCCCCTCTCCTGTCCAGTTGTCTCTCTGTCTCTGTCTCTCTCTCCCCTCCTTGGTTTCCTGTTTCTCTAACTCTGTTTCACCCCTGTGGCCACAGTTGTATCTGGTTAGCTAGTGGGACGTCAGGAGGCCTGCACTACAGTCTTAGATTTTCTAGTAAGTAACTCTGACACTGGGCAAGTAGCTCCTTTGGTAACTCCTAGCCTCCCTTTCCTCGTTGTAAAATCAGCTAATCTCTCAGGTTCCCTCCAGCTCTGCCATTCTATAGGCTGTGTTCTAAAGTCCCTTCTCTGACCCAGAAGCCTTGAATTTTTACTGTTCCTGGGAGGTTTTGTGTTGTGGTTTCCTTCAGCAGGTGACCAGTGGATTTTTTCTATTACCTCCTTACCCTTTGGTTCTAAGAGAGCTGGGCAGTATTCTTTTAAGATTTCTTGAAACCATGTCTAGGCTTTTTTTGCGGTCATAAAATTCAGGTAGGCCAATGCCTTTAGGCGATACCTTACATTTCCTTCTATTTTTTTTAGTCTGACTTTGTGTTATTATCTCTTGCTGTCCCATGGATTCTCTGGGTGTATTTGGTCCATTCTAATTTTCAGTTAGTTTGTTGCTTGGGCGAGATTTCGTATTTCTTGTGCCAAGCTGCTAATTACCTGTCTAATTCTTTCGTCCATAGCTCTCATTTCGTTTCCAATGTTTTTCCTCCAATGCTCTCATTTCATTTCATTTATTTCATTTAGGCCATTTTAAAAGTCTTTTTAAAAACTCTTGCTTCGTCCCTTTCAGGAATTCTAGTTGGGTTTGTGCCCTCCCTGCATTTTCTTTGAGGCTTTGCTCCCAGTAGCTTTGGGTCTTTGTCTTCTGAGTGTGCGGCTTGAGCATCCCTGTCACTGCAACGACCTTTCATGGTGGTATTCTTTCCGTGTTTGCTCGTCCTTCCAACCTCCTTCCTGACTTCAGACTTGACGTTAGAGTCAGGCTCCGTGCACTTCTGGAGGCAAGGTCTGGTCCTGTTACTGCTTTCTTGGGGCAGTGAGTGTTGTGTTATTGCAGGCTCTCAGGGACAGGCTGGGGACCTGGAAGCGTTTAGTGCTCCTTAAGGGGTCTGATCCGGCTCTGCAGGTGCCTGGCCCAGATCTGAACCCGAGCAATAACAGACAGCTGCTACACCCAGATCCTAGCAGCCAGCCGAGGGGCTCTGCTGGTTCAGAGGGACAGAACTGTAGGCTCCCTTTTGGTTTGGAATTCCTCCGCAGGCTTCAGATTAGGCTCTGCTCCTGAGGTCTGAGCCGCACTGCTGCTGCTGGCTTCTCAGTTTCTTTCCTTGCTCTCAGGACACGAGCTGGGGCCCATCAGCTCTCTTCACCCCAGAACGCCACCAGTGGGCACAGGTCACCTCCTCAGCCTGCCCTGGATCTGTGACCCAGAACCGAGTAGTGATGGACACAGCTGCTCCCACACTGCAAAAGGTCTAGGGGCCCTGGGCTGGATCTGGACCCTCCCCTCTTCCTTGGGCACAGTCCCCGGGTGGGGGAGTGCTCCTGGCCGTACGCCACAACTAGTGTCCACAGACGTCTTGGCCTCTCTCCCCACACTGACCTGGACTGGATAAATAACTCCCTGTGATGTCTCTTGGATTTCTTCATAAGGATCTGGCCTGGATCTTTTTCTAGATCTATGTGGGGCAGGGAGCTTGCCGAACTTCTTCCTGATACTCTACCACCTTCATGCCCCCTCTAAAGCTGCTGCTAATGCCAACATCCTGTGATCTGTTCTTCTGTGGTCCCTTACAACTGGAACGTTGGGTGTTCTGTGATTCTCAGGAACGAGGGCGTTCCCCTTGTAAGCAGGAGTCAAACTGTCCTAAAGTTGGAATCTCTGTGGGTGCCTGCACTCAGTGAGCCAGAGCCCACTGCTAATCCAGTCCCACAAGGGAATCCACTGTGGTGTAGACAAATGGATTCTCTAAACGGAGTCAGAAGACCCAGCTTCCGATCTTGGCTCTGCTGCTGCTGACTAGCTGTGTGAACCTGAACAAGGCACTTCTTTCCGGGCCTCAGTCTTCTCCCCTGTGAAGGGAAGAGCCTTAACTAGATGTTCTCTGAGGTTCTTGAGGGTGGGCGAGGTCAGTAGACAGCAGGAAGTAGCTGCGTGCCAGGGAGGGCTGGTGCCTTTGTCCTTGAGGAAAGCAGACAAAGCTGGTGGGCCTTCCTGAATTACCTAATTCTTCTCCAAACGATGCCACTGACGGCATTCAGCTCACAGATAGTGGCAGATTCCTTCAGGATTAAATGTCTGTGGGGCACGAAGGGTCTGGGATTTCCAAGGCTATGTAATCTGTAAACCCAGCAGGACAGTCAGACATCTTTTTGGACAGCTCCCAGGCTGCGCAGGCCTGTGGAGGCCTGCTGTTTGCCAATTCCCTACCCACCACGGACATCAGGGAGCTAGTGGGAAACAGGGTAGTATTTCATGAAAAACATGAACAGGAAAATGGTTTGGCTTTCAGTTGAAAAAAAATGGCCTTGGGACTTCAGAAAATGCGACACTTAGTCACCTTTCAAAGCGATGGTGCAGAAGGCAGAGGACTTGAAGCCTCATCCTGAGGGTGGGGACTTGCTGTGTGACGTGGGCAGAGTCACTTACTCTCTCTGGTCTCAGACTCACCACCGGCAGGATGAGGAAGCTGCAGGATGAGGAAGCTGGATGAGAGAAGCCGTGAAGCCTAAGATTCTAGGAGTGTAAAACCCAGTGATTTTAAGGTCTATTAAAGCAGACAGCTAGAAAAACATTATGTTCATCAGATAATATTTCAGCATAATTCACTCAGAGGGAGCTGGGTGGTCCAGTGCATGTAACGCTGGGCCTAGAATCAGGAAGACCTGAGTTCAAATACGGCCTCAGACACTGACTGGGTATGTGGCCCTGGGCAAGTCGCTTAACCACCTCAGTCTACCTCAGTTTCCTCATCTGTAAAAAAGGTATTATAATAGCACCTACCTTTCACAGTTGTTGTGAGGATCAAATGAGATCCTATTTATAAAGTGCTTTGCAAAACTTAAAGCTCTATACACACGCCAGCTCTTATCATTCTTGCATTTCACCTATGTAAAACATTATAGATCTTAAAGCACAATATAAATGTAAGTTGTTCTTTTCTTGATATAATAATTATTATTAATAATCAAAGCATGATAGGATCAATTGTTCCCATAGTAAAACAGTGATGGATTTGGGGCGGGGCTTCCCATTTAACAGATAAGAGAACTGAGGCCCAGAGTGTCAAGTGACTTGCATAAGGTCATAGTAAAAAACAGTCCAGACTGAGATGCAGTTTTAGACTGTAAGCTCCTCGAGGGCAGGGGCTGTCTTTTGCCTCTTTTTATATCTCCGGCATATAGCCCAGTGCCTGGTGCGTGGCAGGTGTTTCATAAATGTTTGCTGATTGATAGGAGGTAGGATTTTATCTGGGAATTGAAGAAAGCTAGGCTCACGCAGAGGCAGAGACGAGGATGCTCCCGGGACACAAGCACAGATGCAAAACAGGCCCTGCCTTAAAAGAGCTCCCTCGCTAGTGAGGAAAAGACCGTGTGTGCCTGTGTGTGGCATGTGTGTCTGTGTAGATAGAAAATTCTCCTGCAAAATAAACACAACTTAATTTCGGGGGTAGGCAGCAGTGTCTGGGGAGGGGGCTTTGGAAGAAACGAGGGGTTCTCAGAGGCAGCAGGGAGGAAAGAGAGCGTTCTAGGTATGGGGACAGTCTGTGAAGCCATCCGGAGTCAGGAGAAGTACAGTCAGAGGAGCAGCTGCAGGGCCAGGAGTCACTGGGTCACAGAGAGGGCCGGGGAGATGGCAGAAGAGCGGAAAGGCAAGAGGGTGTGGGCTGCAAGGGACTTTACAAGCAAAACATCGGAGGCTGGAGATGCTAGGGGGTCGCTGCAGTTTACTGAGGAAGGGGTAACATAGTCGGGTAAGGGCTTTAAGAAAACCAATTTGGGGAGGAATGGAGAAAATTCGGAATTCAAAATTTTTAAAAATATGAATGTTAAAAATTGTCTTTACATGTAATTGGGAAGAAATAAAATATTTCTTTTAAAAAAGTAAAAAGAAAAGAGAAAGAGAGAACGAGGTGATAGTTGAATGGAGAATGGAGTGGAGCGGGAGAGACTTGAGGCAGGCAGGCCCAGCAAACGGCTAGGGCAATGGCGCAATCGCAAGGTGATGAGGGGGTGGCTGCATTCGCAGAGAAGACACAGGGTAACATCTCCAGGGCTTGACGGCAGATTGGACCTGGGGCGCAGGGAGAGAGAGAGGAACGTAAACCCGGCTGACTGGGAGGACGCAGGGCTCTCCACAAAAGCAGGGGAAGGATAATGAGTCCGGTTTTGTACATGTTGAGGCCAAGATGACAACTGGGCATTGAGTTCAAGATGTCTGACTGGCAGCCTGGAGCTCAGCAGAGAGGCTGGGTTGGGTAAGTAGATTTGAGAATCATCAGCACAGAGATCACTGACTTCTTGGGAGCTGATGAGATCAGCGAGGGAAATAGCACGAGAGTCAAAGGGAACAGGGCCCAGCACAGAACGCCGGAGGACACCTACAAGTAGAGAGCGTGACCTGGATGAGGATCCAGCAAAGGAGCCTGGGAAGTGGTCAGACCAGATGACCAGCGGGAAACAGAGAGAGAGAAAAGGGGGACTGATGGTGTCAAAGGCTTCAGAGAGCTCCAGAAGCAGGAGGATCTTTTAAAAAGCCATTGGATTTGGTAATGAAGAGATCGCCAGTCACTCTGGAGAGAGCACTCTCAGGGGAATGAGGAAATCAGAAGCCAGATTGCTCAGAAAGGGTGAGAGGAGAGAAAGTGGAGGCTCCTGGTGCAGGTGACTTCTCAAGGAAACTAGCACAAAAAGGAGGAGAAGTAGGGGCAGCTAGGTGGTGCAGTGGATAGAGCACTGGCCCTGGAGTCAGAAGGACCTGAGTTCAAATCCAGCCTCAGACACATGACACTCATTAGCTGTGTGACTCTGGGCAAGTCACTTAACTCCAATTGCCTCACCAAAAAAAAAAAAAAAAAAAAAAAAGGATGATAGTGCAGATGGGAGGGTTGGATGAGAGTTTTTTGAAGGTGGGGGAGACACAGGCAGGTTTGTAGGCCGGAGAGATGAGGGATAAGTGAGAAGGCGGTTATGGTGGGGGGGATCAACTGTGCAGGTAGAGGGGTGGTCTTACCAAGGAGATGGTGAAGAAGGCAACAGGGGTAGATGGCATCTGCTGATGCAAGATGAGGAGTGAAAAGCAGGAATTTTAGACAAATGGGAGCCTGGAAGAAAGATGAGAAGGTTTGGAAGGGCCGGGTGGACAGTGTGGTAATTAGGGAAGCCCTGGCTGAAGTTACGTAAGGGGTGTGTGGTGGAGTCCATCAGCATGTTTCATGATTTTCTCCAGCTTATTTCAGCACCATGTGTAGGAAGGAAGGCAGCAGTTGGTGGGAGTGCTGCAAGGCCAAGCTTTGGCAAGGCAAGATTGGTGATACAAGAAGGAGATGAGGGGAGAGGGTAGACTGGAACTGGTTCACCAAAGGGTCAGGGTGGGGAAGGGATATGGAGGATGGCCTGGGAAAGAGCTGAAGGGTCAAGAGGCCAAACGCCATGGTAAGGATGAAGAATCTTGTGTGGAGTTGGTGGCCGAGGGAGAGGTAGAATGCCAATAGACTGGGATTAGCCAAGGGCATTCCAGAGTTCATTGTCATAGAAGTGGTCCCTGGAGGTGAGGGCAAGCCCACAGGTCTGACCATCTTTGTGTGGGGCTGAGTCCTCCATAAGGACAACAGAGGGGAGTGAGTGGGCTTCAGCAAACAACATCCTCCAGTGGACCACCTCTGGACCATCTCACGGCTGACAGAAAGATGCAGAGAACATTAGCTCTCATGTGCGTACTGTTTGTGGATTAGGAAAAACCATTCCATTTGGAAGAATGAAACATCACCTTCCAGTGCTTTGCCAGGGTACGCCTATTCCCATAGCAGGCTCATTCAGGATTCTTTGGAAGATGTAACACTACACTACACCCTGCTCAACAGCCCTCAGATAACAAGCACCAGGTGAGGCACACCATTGAGGCATGCTCACCACAGCAACTCATCACCGGGCTAAGAGAGATCCAGGGCAGAATTTTGACTGGACAGTCATTTCCTGGTGGTGTGCCCATCTGCAGATGACATTGTGCTGATTGAGTCAAGGCCCAGAACACTGCAGAGCGATCTGCACTCAAAGGTGACTGGCTGGCCCACTACAGAGCAAAGGTCAAGTGGATGAAGGGCCACGTTAACACCATGCACATGAATGGTCATCCTTAGGGCTCATGCTTCATACACATCTGGTGTATCCAAGACACACGATGCAGGTAGACAATGAGCTGAGCCCAGAGAGGAGGCAGAGGGAGGCTGGACTGCTTTGGGGAAACTGTAAGGCTCTTCCACTGACCTCCAGCTTCCTAAAACAGCAAAGGCTCGTCTCGTCAGCAAGCCTTGTATCCCCACTGCCTCCTACAAACCGAAGATGAACATGACCCAGAGGACAATGCCAAGGGAGGTGCATGTGCAGGGTGGGTGGGAAGAGACTGCAGTCTACTCTGATGAGGCATACTCATTGATAGAAAATCAAGCCGTAACTCCAAAAAACAGGAGTAAAGGATGTCAGTGATGCGCCGTATGACTGAGAGAAGACGCAGCACATTTCAGTGGAGAGATGACAGGGTGGCAAGTGGCTTGCCAAAGTGCTCCCCCTCGATGCCCTCTCAGTACCAGGAGAAAGTGAGGATGGCCTCCACAGCATATCAGGTGGAATTGCTATGGCAAACTGGTATCATTGAGGGGAGTTCCCAAACTGATGAGATCACAACTCCACTGGAAAATCTGTGTACATGAATCCCCTAATTGGGGAACTCACTCTACCAGTATAGACCCCAATCCTTCCATCTAAGCAGGCAGGCCTTCTGGAGAGGCTATGGCCAAAACAACCCACTTGGTGGCCAGCCTCCCTCTGGTGACCCCCCAGCCCCTCCACTCTCACTGAACAAGGCCAGTCCTCAGATCAGGCAATGCACAAAGCCCTTGCAGCTGGGCAGATCTGCCAGGGCCTGCATTCATTCCACCAGCATGGCCTTTGAGAGCCCAGAGACACCTCCGAGGGAGAGCTATTATCTTGTTTGAATAGCTCCAGCTCCTCCCTGGGGAGGCCACAAGACAAAGCAGGTAGGCAGAGAGGACCATGGGGTCACCATTCCCCAGCAGCCACTCTGGGGGCAGGTCCATGTAGAATGCAGTCAGGCCACTGCTGCTGCTGCCCAGTCTGGGTACACATAGTTCTGGCCCAGCTTGTACCTTTTCTAAGACAGAAGCATGGACTTGGAGAGGCCTGGGCTGGTAGCCAACATGTGACGTTTCCTAGATAAGATGACTTGTACTGTCCACCTCCCCTCCCAAGGCAGTTGTGAGCGAAGCCCTGTGGAAAGGTGAGCATTATTATGATCCTCGCAGATCCCTGAGCAGGAAGGACCTCCAGAGGCCAGGAATTCCCCTTCTGGCCTCCTCAACAGATGGCCACCCAGCCCTTTCTGAAGCTTCTAGTGACAGAGAGCCCACCGCTTTCAGACGCAACTCTTTCTGCTGTTGGGTTATCACGTACTCCTTGCTGATATGGAGCTGGAATCAGTGCCTCTGCAGGTCCATGATTACTTGTGGCCAGAACAGAGCATTAGGAAAATTTCATCTGGCAGAGGGAGGTTACTGAGTCTTCCAGGCAGGTGAAATATTGTAGCAGAGAGAATCAATCACTCCTTAAGAATTAACCATTTCCTCCTTCACATCAGCTCAATTTGCCAAACGTTTTATGTCCCTGCAGGGTACAAAGCTCTGGCCTAGGCACCAGGAGGGATTCAGACAGGAGTGAGACGTGGCCCCTGCCCTCATGGAGCTTACATTTGGGGGAGAGAGAAGACACAGTCCCAATTATCAATAACTAGGACTTTGATAGCACCTTAAAGTTCAGAAATCCTGATGTTTTTCATAAAAACCCTGTGAGTCAGGCAGTACAGGGTTGGGAGAGTTGGTGATCCCTGCACTGGGCCTTCCTTGAAGGATGGATCAGACCTTGCCAGGCAGAGTACAAGAGAGGGACATCCCAACTCAGTTCAACAAGCATCAGTTACTGAGTGCCTACTAGAAGCAAGGTATGTCAGACTACTTGGGAAGGTGAAAAGAGCCAAACTTCAAGTTAGAAAGACCTGGGTTCAAGACAGGCTCTGGCTTCTACTAGCTGGGGCTCCTTCCAGACCCAGCAAAGTCTTCACACTAGCAATGGTGTCCCAAGTCAAGACCCCAAATGTGCTTTCTGAACTGGCTATGGTTGACTTGTCTTGTGTGCTTCAAGATCCACAAAATGCCTTAATTGCAGGATCTCATTTGTGCTTCACAACAGGCCCAGGAAAAAGGGAGTGCAGGCATTAGCACTATTCTAGAAACAAAACAACAGCTCCAAAGAATCTGTGGAGCTGGAAGGTCCCTCTCCAGCAGGCTACCTCTCATGGAGAAGAGTGTGATCAAAGGCACAGAGGAGGTGGGAAAATGGGGAATGTTGATTGCCCACGTGTCCCTGGCTAAAAGGGATGGGCGAGAAATAAGCCTGGAAGGGGGAGAGGTGGCCTATTGTGACAGACCTTGAATGTCAATGACCATCATCCCATGAGAGGCAGCATGGGCTATGCCCTGGAGGGGTGTGAGCTCAGTGACCTGATGGCAGCTCCCTAGCAGGAGACAGGGCAGTTGCCTCTCCCCCCGTGTGACCTCAGGCAATTCCCTTCTCTCTCTGAGCCTCAGTGTTATCATCTGTGAAATGAGAGGCTTATTCCAGATGGCCTGAGATCTGAGAGAGGACTGCAGGGTAACGAGTGACCCTCTAACTAAGGCGTTTACAACTAAGTGTGAAGGATGAACTGGACAGCCAGGGAAGGCAAGTGGCTAATAACGAGAGTCTGGCCTCTCGTGGACACCGTGGGGATGGAAAGGAGATGGAGGCAGAGTTAGCAGGACTGGCTATGGCAGGGCCAGGGAGAAAGAAGAGTCAAAGACGGGAGCAGTCTGATGCTGAGAGACCCAGAGCCAGCCCACTGGGAGACACCCACGATGAGAGATCAAGAAGAGGGAGAGAAAACAGAAACTACGTGGTCATAGGGGTAAAACAAGGAATTTGGCCTCACAGAATGGGATTATATGGAGAAGGAAAAGTGGTTAATAGCAAAAAAAAAAAAAAATGGTACGGAAAGGTTGAGAAGGGGAGGGGCCTCAGAGCACTCCCATCGCTCAGCCCAATGCCTTGCACATCAACAACGCTTAAGGAGTTGGCTGAACTGAAATGAATACGTCACTGAATGGCAGAGTGGGGGCTGTGGGACCGAGCACACTGACTGGCTGAGCTGGCCATCATTTGGAATACCCTCCCTCCATCCCCCTTTATAAGATGAATGAGGAGACCAAAGCCAAGAGGACAATGACTGACCCAAAGTCATGAGGCTAATAAGGGTGGCACCAGCGCCCTGGTGGATCGCTTCGCTCCTGGGTCAGCCACATTCAGGTCAGGTGCCTGAAGGGAGGGGGACGGGCAGGTTCCTCCTCCCTCTCCCAGACTCTTATGCGAGGGTTCTGACTCAGGTTTCCATGGAAACGGCTGAGTGCTGCTGAAAAGATGTGGCATTCTGGGGGCTGTGCTGCACTGAGGGAGTGTGGGAGATTGGTGGGGCCAGCCCCTTCCCTACAGGCCCATTCTGGGAGTTCCCAGGGGACAGAACTCTGCACCCCACCTTTCCACTCTCCTGCCTCCAGGGCCTAGGCCTGAGCAAACAGCTAGGAGAGAAGGCCCTTAAGGCAAGGCATGGAGGAGAGCTGGATTGAGGGCATTGAGAGGAGTGGAAGCCCCAGGATCCTTCTGGGTTTGTAGCCACGAGGGGAGACATGCCAAAGAAGGAAAACCTCTTAGTAACAAAAGCCATCCCAAAGGGAGACAGGTCACCTTCTGACCTGCCCCCAGGTCGGGGCAGTGTGGCCTCCGAGGTCTGTCCACCCCAGAGACTCAGTCACTCTTCGACTCAAGCCCTTCCAAGGAAACAAAGATAAAGCCCAGATTTAGGATCATTTCGTTTCCTCCCTTGCCTTCTCATGAAGTGGAGACGACCACAGTTTGCAAAGGCCTGGAGACTAGAACAAAGGCTTTTGCAGGCTTGACCAAGGGGCAAAGGCCTGTGTCTGCCAACCCCCTGCCCATGGCCTGGGTCCCAGTGGGCTCGGCAGCAGCTCGGTTCCTGGAGCTTAAACTTCTCAAGCAGAGACCTGGGATGGCAAGATTGTGCCCGGCAGAAGGAAGGTGTGCCCTCATGGAGCCAAAGAGGCCTACCCCTGTGATTAACTCCTTCTCAACCACCCAAAGACATAAGGAAAACAGAGGAGGAAACTGAGGCTTAGAACAGTGACGTGCCCAGAGGCAGAGCCCAGAGCACAGATTCAGAGCTCCCAGGGCCTTCAGAGGGCCTCTGGACCAAGAACTAACATTGGCCTCCTGAGCTGGATGACCAGGGATCCAGGGCTGCCTGGCCCACTGCCCCTATCGGGGCTCCACTATCCACGCTGTCCAAGGAGAACAGGCGAGGTCCCAAGCCAGAACCCAGAAGGGCAGGGCCGGCGCTCGGAGTAGCCACCGCCAAACAGAAAGTTCCCATTTCTTCGCACTTGACGCCACACCATGGTGCGGGTAGCTCTCTGACAGAGGCCCAAGAGAGCTGCAAGAAGTCAGGGTCCACCCTGCTTCTCAGCGGAGGGCTCGTCCTCTGAAGCCAGGGCCTGTCCCCAAGGGCACTGCTGCCTCCTCTCCCCTATCCCACGTGTCACTAACATGGTGACCCCTCAGCCACAGACTAGAATGGCAGAATCAGAACGGGGAGCCTGAAAACCTAAGACATAGGAAGAAGAGCTGGGAAGAGGACCCCAGAGTCCACCATCATTCTACAGAGGAGGAAACTGAGGCCTGGAAAGGCATCACATAACGACAAGGCAGAAGAACTGATCCAAACCAGTTCTTTTCATGCTAGATGGAAGCACATCCCTCATTCAATATAACAAGCTTTTATTATGCTCCTATTGTGTGCAAGACCCAGTGCTAGACACCTCAGACACCAAGACATCAACAAAACATCAACAAACATCCTCTCCTTCGGGGAAGCTGTGTGGCCAGAGGGGTGTGGCCTTGCGTGCACCCATGAGGACACACAAAGAATGCCACTCCCGGGGTAACTCGCCTCAATTTCCTCAACCGTAAAATGATAACCCATGCACCCCAGGGCTTTCGTGAGGGTCAAATGAGATAACAAATGAAAAAAGTGGCCTGCAAACATTAAGGCACTGTCTGTGTGATAGCCAGGGAACAGAGCGGCTAGAGGAGGGGGCTTAAAGTCAGAAAGAACTAACTGGCTGTGTGACCCTGGGCAAGTCACTAACCTGTCTGCCTCAGTTTCCTCATCTGTCTAAAAGTGATCATGAGTGCCCTCCTCCCAGGATTGTTGTGAGGATCAAATTAGCTCACATATTTAGAGCATTATGCAGACCTTAAAGTGCTATGTGAATGGTATTCGTAATCATCATCATAAATTAATTGCAACAGCTCATTTAAGGTTAGAGTCAGAGGGTAAGGGTTAGAGTCAAAGGCATCAACAGCTGGGAGACCAGGTAGCCGCAGGGCTAAGCACGCATACACATGCATGTACACGCATGTACACTCATGCACATACATACCCCCATGCGCACTCACACAAGCTACAGCGAGCAGTCACGTCAGCCTCATGGCCTGCCAGCTTCGTCCAGGGAGGAGCAACGGTCAGTCCGGCCACAGTCATGAGATGACTCCATCAGCTCCTTCCTTTGGTGCCCAAGAGCTCACCAGTTTAAGGGAGACGGAGAGGCCTCCAGGAGGAGAGCTCCCATCCCTGGCACTTATAGTCACCTCCCTCCCAACAGCCTGGGGCAGTAGGTAGGCCAAAGGGGCTCCTTCCATCAGCTGGAAAAGGGGCAGTAATGAGGGGAACTGGAGCCCCCAGCCCACCCTCTGGAATCCCCCTTCTCACTTTATGGAGGCTCCTGAAATCTCAATCTCCCGTCCACAACAACCCTCTGAAGCAAAAAGTACAAGCATAGCCTCCTCACTCTTGAACAGGCAAGGATCTCAGGGATCTTCAGTCTAGCCCCCTCTTCCTACAGTTGAGGAAACTGAGGCCTAGGGAGGTTAGGTGACTTGCCTAAGGCCATACAGGTGGCAAATCTCTGAGGCAGGATTTGAACTCCAGTCTCCCGCTTCAGAGCCAGGGCTCTTTGCAATAGAGGATTCCCATTGTGTAGACGAAGAGACTGAGGCCTAGAGATGTAAAATGATTTAATCCAAGTCACAGCCTTAGAAAGTGGTGAAGGCAGGAGTCCAACACGGGTTTCCCGTCTCCGAAGTACAGTGAACTAGGGAAGATGCTGGGACAGGCTTGTCACAAGAATAAAAAAGTACCTTCAGCAAGTAATTTGATAAATGGAAAAGCACATACTAAGCATTTACTATGTACAAAAGCCTGTGCTAAGTGCTAGGGACCCAAAAAGAAAGGTCAGACAGTCCATGCGCTCCAGGGGCTCCCATTCTACCATCCTTCTAGGCAGGAAGAGAACTGGGAGCCTTAGTGTCTGTCCAGCCAATGTGACCTACTGGCCACTGGGCTGTACCAGCTGCTTGCCACTCTACTCTCCAGCCTGCCAGGCTTTACCCTGATGCCCACTGCCACTCCCTCCACACCCACCAGAATTTCTCTCTGAGCTCTTGGCCCTTGCCATCCACCCTGCTGCAATCACCAAAGGACCAGTAGGGCCTTTCCATCATCACTACAGGCAAACTCTCCTTTCTGTGTTGTCTTAATTCAATTCAATAAGTATTTATTAAGTACCTACTGTGTGCCAGGAACTGTGCTAAGCATTGGACATACAAAAAAGAAAAAGAAAGACAAGGGGCAGCTAGATGGTGCAGTTGATAGACACCTTGCCCTGGATTCAAGAAGACCTGAGTTCAAATCTGGCCTCAGATAGTTGACACTTAGTAGCTGTGTGACCCTGGGCAAGTCACTTCACCCCATTGCCTCACAAAAAAAAAAAAAGAAGAAAGAAAGAAAAAAGGGAAAAAAAAAGAAAAAGAAAGACAGTCCCTGCCCTCTAGGAGCTGACAGTCTAATGGGCCTCCTCACATTATAAAGTGGATTCCTTAACTGCAGAGACTGTCTCAATTAGCACAGTGCTTGGCACATCACCACTTAATAAACGTTTTTTCATTCCTTCATTCATCTTGATCACCCCCACCTAGACAGACGCTAGCATGTCAATGTCCCACCTAAAATGCAGAGCTGAACACAGTATTCCAGATGTGTGGCCCAGGCAGAACATTTTAGAACCATCCCCTCCCCTGTTCTAGACAAGCCAAGTCAACAAGCATTTATTGAGCAATTACTGTGTACCAGGCACTATGGGAAGGAGCGCCAAGCCAGAGGGGGACAGACAACATGCAAATACTCTGTACAAACTAGACAGATACCAGATAAATCGGAGGTGACCTCAGAGGGACTCTAGCAGTGAAGGAACCACATCCAAAAGGGAACACTGGAGGTGAGTCTCAAAGGAAGCCGGGAGGCAGAGAAGAGGAGGGAGAGCACTCTAGGCATGGGGCACAGCCAAGACAAAGGTGATGAGGTGAGAGGCAGAGCATCACGTTCAAGGAACTGCAAGGCTGGAGGTGCTGGCTTGTAGGGTATTTGGAGAGGAGTCAAGTAGAAGACCACAAAGGTAGGAGGCCCATTAGACTGTCAGCTCCTGGAGGGCAGGGACTGTCTTTCTTTTTCTTTTTTTTTTTCCTTTTTTCTTTCTTTCTTCTTTTTTTTTTTTTTTTTTTTTTTTTTGGCTAGGCAATGGGGTGAAGTGACTTGCCCAGGGTCACACAGCTAGTGAGTGTCAAGTGTCTGAGGCCAGATCTGTAAAAGTCAGAGGATTTTATGTTGGTGCCTGGAGGTGATTGGGAGCCCCCGGAGCTCCCTAAGGAAGGGACCTGCACTGCAGGACGATCATTTTGAGCACTGAGTGCAGGGTGGTCTGGAGCGGGGGAAGCAGGTGGCAGGAGGTGCCCGGGGCCTGGGCAGGGGAGCCCAGCAGAGAGATGCTACCAAGGCAGAATTGACAGGACCAGGCAACTGATGGGATATAGTGAGTGAGAAAAAGCGAGGACCCAAGGATAATGCCCTAGACTCCAAGCCCAGCTGCTCGGGAAGATGGCGGGGGGTCTGAGGGGCAGGTCGTGATTTCTGCTTTGGTCCTGGGATGGCCGTGGTTCTTCCAGTTCAAGGCGTTCTGCGGCTGGAGACGCAAGCCCGGAGGTGAGCCCATCGTCAGGGAACGTGGCCCTCGCCGCCCACACACTGAGCTGGCAGCCAGCCACACTTCTCCGGGCCTCCCCTCCGACGCTTTCCCAGGGGATGAGCCCCCCTCCCTTGGCTCTCTCCGAGTCTGGGTAGCTCTAGCTAGGGCGGCGGCGGCGATTCCCACAGGCCCCTCCACCACCCCAGTACTGATCAGCACAAGAGCTTTCCACAGCTCCAGCCTTCCAGCCTTCCAGCCTTCCAGCCTTGGTCACCTGCTTGGTCCTCCGCTCCCGGGGGCTTGCCATCCTAGGACGAGCCGGATGGAGCCTGCCCAGTCAGCTCAGAGCTCTCCAATTCAAGCGACCTGCCAGCATGCACCCCGACCCCTCACTAGCAGCGATTGTAGGCATCACACCACCTTGTCGGCTACGCCCACTAACACTGTGAACGTCTCATCCAAGTACCAACCTAGGAAATCTCCGGGACGCTCGCTGCCAAGCTGGCCCCTGAGTAACGGTTTACAGTCATACACACTCTGGAAGACCTGCCAAGGCATATCAGGCTTTCTAACTGTATTGGGAGAAGACCCACATCAACAAAATCCCAGGGTCCTGGAGCACCATCTTCTCACATTCAAACCACTGTCTCATCTCTCGAGACCTTCTCAGGTCCCAGTTCCCATCTGTATCATCCGTCCCTCCCATCTGCGCCATCCACAAATCCGATACGCGTGCTCTCTGGGCCTCCATTCGGTCATCGGCTAAAATGCCGACCAGAAGAGAGCCAATGACAGAGCCCTGTGGCATTCTCCTCTAGACAGCCCTGAAGGCTGCCACGGGTCCATCCAGCAAGAAGGGGCATCCTCACGTCACTAATAAGTGTCTGAATACACTCATCTCCTTATTTTAAACATCACTCAAGAAAAGAAACAAGCAAACGAACCCTTTCAAGTCTAGCACTGGGGCACAGCTCTGACTTCCTCCTCCTGGCACACAAGGATGCTGTGGGAGGGGAGGGACTGATCATGGGGCCCCCCTGCTAAGCCATCCCTGGGGGGCACAGTGGGGGCCGACCAGTGTGTGCTCTCTCCTCCCCACATCCTAACGAGAACAGAGAGAGCTCGACTGTCTGTCATGCCTTCTGCCTATAATCCAACAAGCTTAAGAGGGGGCAGAGGGGTGGGGATGATTATTCCCATTGTACAGAGGAGGAAACTGAGGCCCAGGGAGAGGAAGTGACTAAGGTAGAGTCCAACAGCTCCCAGAATGGGGCTCTCCCCTCTTCACTTTCCACCCAGAGATACAGAGAGTTGGGCTCCCAGCAGACCCTGAGACCAATCACACCCACTGAGGACACATAAGCATTTCCCCTGCTTTGCCTAAAAAGGTATCTGTGTACAAAGCTTCCTGAGAAGACAGAAGGAGGGACAGGATCCCTGTCTTCAAATATCTGAGAGGCTTTCATGTGTGTGCATGTATGCATATATGTGTGCATGTGTGTATGTGCATGTGTGTGCATGTGTGTGCATATGTGGGGCAGGGGGATACAGAGTAGAGGCAGTTAGAGAGATCCCACAGAGAAGGGACTATCTTGTCAGATAGTGAGCTCCCTGTCACAGCAGAAACTGAAAGACCTCTCGTCAGGGAGGGCTGGCATCTGTACGGCACTTCACAGTTTAATGCAATTCGTAAAGCTCACTTAAGGATGGGCCTTGGGCCCAGCACTGTGCTAAGTCCTGGGGATAGAGGCAAGATGGCAACCAGTCTACGCTTGTAAAGCACCTGGTCAGGGCCTGGCATGCAGTAGGTACGATATAAGGACCATTTCCTTCCCTTCTCCTGGCCTCAAGGAGCTTACATTCTAGGGAGGGAGGACTGCAGTGATACCTGGACAAATACGGAAGGCAAAGAACTGCCCAGGAGAGCTACTGGGGGGGGGTCTCAGCAGGAGGCAGCCCCTGACTGAGCCCCGAGGAGAGGTGAGACCACAGCCTGGGGAAGGCACAAAGGTGGGAGATGGGATTCTGAGCACAAGGAATCTGTGAAGGGAGCTCATGGGGAATCACTTAGGAAAGCCAGGCTGAAGCCAGATGGAAAACAGCATTAAAGGCCAACTGAGGCACAATGTTATCCTAGAAGTGAGAGGAAGGAATGATGCTCCGTGAGCAGGATATGACATGGTCCTGCCTGTGCTTTTGGAAGAACTGGCAGATTGGTTCTTTTGGCTGCAGCTGGCTCTTGCCCTTCCATGTTCTCTCTACCCAGAGCCGTGGTGCTGTCACTGTTCAGCTCAGGCCCTGGCTCCAAGACTTCTCCACTCCAATGCCAGCCCCCTAGTATACCCCAGCACCAACTGCACCCACGAGGGTGCATCCCTGGTGCTCGAATGCATGACCGAGGACAGCGCCAGTGTGGGTGGAGGAAAGGGGTGTGTGTAAGAGACAGAGACAGAGAGAGAGTGCATGTACGTGTGTATGTGTGCACGTGTGTGTGCGTGTGTGTGTGCTTGTGTGTGTGCGTGCGTGTGCGTGCATGCGTGTGTGCGTGCGTGTGCGTGTGTGTATATGTGTGTGCGTGTGTGTGTGTGTGTGTGTGTTTGTGTGTGTGTGTACCAGGAGGACTGACCAGATTTGCAGACGTAGGAACCTGGAGGGATGGAAATGTCCTTCACAGAAGGAGGGAAGTTTGCAAGGGGGCTGGATTTGGAGAGAAGAGAAGGAGTATGACCTGAGACACACTGGGCTGGAGATGCCACCAAGACACACAGGCCCATGCCCAGTGTACACGTGGAGAACCTGAGGCTTGGAGGGGGGGTCAATCTCGGCCTGACTCTCCAAGGCCAGGGCCCTCCCGGCCACGCCCCAATGCTTTGGAAGGGGCTAATGTTTCCGGCCCTTGGCCACCTCTAAGGTCTCTGCCAGTTGGGTGAGGTTTGGAGTCTGAGCCAGATGAAAGCTTTCTACTGAGATCAGGGCCGCCTGGGAACAGGGGATAAGGTAAACGGAAGCTAGTCTCCCAAAAGGAATCAAACAATATCCCAGGCAGACCCAGAGCCCAATGGGGTGGGGCCCTTCATTAATTAGCTTGTCTGGCGTCCTTCCTTCAGCCAGGCCTCGAGAGTGCTTTTAAGGAAGAAGCTCCCTGTCTTCCCAAGGCCGGGCTCATTGGCCGCCCTCCTGGGGCTCCCTCCACCCTCATCCCTGCCCCAGATGCTGTTGTTTTGTTGTTCCTGGTTTTCCTTTCTGAAACCATGATCTGAAGCAGGTAAAAACTCTCCCCCAATTGTTGGACTGCGAATAGGAGTTGCTGCTGGGCCTCTGGATGCTGAGCTAAGAGGACCTTTAGAGAGAATCAAATCCAACCCCTGACCTTTACAATGGAGGAAACTGAGGCCCATAGAGGGGCAGGGACTTGCTGAGTTAGTGGAAGAGTTGGAACTCAAACCCTGGCCTGGCAGAAGAGGCAGAACAGACTCATCAGGCACCCCACCCCTACCCTAAAGCAATCTCTTCTATGAATGGAGCAAGGGGAGGAGGAAGTGTGCCCCTCTGTGCCTGGGGACCCCCAGAGCAGGAGTTGGGGACCAAAGCTATAGCTTCTTTCTACAGCCCCTCCCCGACACTAACACAATCTTCCCAACAAGGTGGTGCCCAGCTTCTGATGGGAGACCTCCAGGGATGGGGAGCTCACCCCTTGTGCTGGCAGCCCATTGCCACTGGGCCTCACAAGCTTCTCTTGTCCCAATCCTTTCAGTCAACCCTCCCGTGGCATGATCACAGGGCCCTATGTTCACCCTTCTGTCACTTCTCTTTGGGTACAATCTAGCCGGTCTGTCGATGCCCACCTAAAAAAAACAGTACTCCAGATATGGTCTGACCGATCAAGCACACACTCACACAATCCACAAGCATTTATGAAGGGCCTACTATGTGCAGAACCGAATAGAGCAGATCCATCTATTGCCTGGTGCTGGTCAGTGTGGCGCCAGTAGGGGGCAGGGCAGGGGCTACCAGGGTCTCCACGCCCCCTGGACATGGGGCACGAAGCAGAAAGCAGAAGCAGCTCCAGGGCGAGGCCATGGAGGAGGTCAGCCATTCGAGCCAGCCTTGGGCGCCTACAATCCAAGGACTCTCAGTGTTAGCATCCAGCTCCCCGCGTGCTTGCTGCCAAGACGGGTGCCCGGACAAGGGCCCTGGCAGCCCTGGTCCCACAGGAGGGAGCAGGAGCAGGCCGAGAAATCGGCAAAGTCCGTGGGGATCAGCGCGACTAGTGCTTCTTTATCTGCACAGCCTCGTAAGAGAGACAAGAACAAGGGTGGGCCAAGGTCTCCAAGGCACTGGGCGCTAGGTGACAGTACCGAGCCCATTTGAGGCAGTGCTCACCTTGCCTCCTGCCGGCTGCATCTGCTCAGCCATGTTCATGCTGCCCACGAGGCCAGAGTGGGCCTCAACTTCCTCCTCAACAAAATGACAGCCCTTGAGGGTCTTTCAGATCCATAGCTAGGCTCCTCTGGCCTCCCTCAAATACCTGTGTGAACAGCGCTCCTCTGGCAAAAGCCTTCAGTAGGAGCTGCCCCACTACTGCTAGTCTAGCAAAAAATCTGCTAGACTGGGAGGCCAAGGACCTAAGTGCCAATCCTGACCTCCTCCAGCCTTGACCCAGCCATTGGCCCACATGCCTCATCTGTAAAATGACTGCATGACCTCGGAGATGGAAGCTCCTCAATCTGGCGTTCAGGGCTCTCCACAATCTGGGCCTACCTACTTTTCTAAACTGATCACCCACCACTCCCCTTCATGACCTTTCACCTTGGCGTTCAAGGCCCTCCACAAGACGGTCCTCACCTGCTCCCCTACTTGAAACCACCACACTAGCCAGGCTGGCCTCCGGCACACCCCTGCTTCCACCTGCCTCTTGGTCGTCATGCAATGCCCACCTGGAGTCTCACCACCTCCACGATGCCTCCAAGGACTGCTCCAGCCCTCTGTGACCTCTCCCTTCTTCAAAGGCTAGTAGTATTTAGCCACGCTGCCTGCGCTGTCCACGCCAAGACCCTGGCCTCAGGAGCTTCAGATGGCGGCCATCCCCCATAGAGGACAGGAGCGTGACTGAGAGCTACAGCCCTAATCTCCAATCGGGCAATCAACAGGCATCGATGAAGCTCCGGCTACTGTGCGCCAGGCCCTGTGCTAAGCACTGGGCCACAAAGAAAGGCAAAAACAATCCCTGCCCGCAAGCAGTGGGGGGTCCATGAGAACACGGCTCCCACGCTGCTGTGGCTCACTGGGGACAGACAGAAAGGCTGAGTGTTTCATTATGGCCCCTTCCATTCTCGGTAAGGCTTACAAAGCACACCGTCACAACCACCCAGCAAATCAGGGCCTGCAGGGGTCACTATCCCCATTTTAGAGATGAGGAAACTGAGGCTCAGGGCATTCAGGTAACCTGTCTCAGGTCACACAGCAAATATGTGACAGATGGAGGCCTCCTGACTCCAGGTCCAGCACTGCCCACTCCCCCTTCCATGGACAGCTGGCGGTAAAGTGGACAGAGTGCTGGGCCAGGAGTCAGGAAGACGTGAGTTCAAATCTGGCCTCAAACACTTACTAGCTGTGTGACCCTGGGCAAGTCACTTAACCCTGCTTGCCTCAGTTTCCTCTACTATAAAATGAGGATACTAATAGCGCCTACCTCCCAGGGTTGTTGTGAGGATCAAAAGAGATATTTGTAAAAGGCACTTAGCCCAGTTCCTGGGACGCAGTATATAGTATATAGCAGTATATAGCAGTAAGTGCTATATAAGTGCTCATTCCCTTCCCACCATGGCCCCCAGCCTCTCTACCTCAACAACCACTAGTTGGTTGAGCTTGTCCGGCCCTGGAGTCCCGAGAGGATAAGGGAATTGCTCTAGGTCATGGGGCAGGCAGTCACCGAATCAGAATTTGAAACAAATCCTTGGCCTCTAAACACCTAGCTCTGCGCAGCAGCCCACAAAGTCATGGGTGTTCAGAGGAGAGGGTTGGTGGAGTCAGCGGAAGGGACTTTGAGGACTGCACAGACCTAAGCATCTCTGTAGACGATGAGAAGGAAAAGGGAAGAGGCCAGAGAGGGAGGGGAGGTCAGCTCAACCCTTCTCCCCATTCTTAGGCAACTGACCTAAGAGTTTGGCCACAAAGACCCGATTCCTGGTAATGGACCCTTTGGTCAAAATGCAAGTAGGCTTCAGACCTCGACGCGTGGTGGCCTACAGACTGTCAGTGTTCTGTAATAGGAGAACAGACTTGCTCTTCTTGGCCCCAGAGAGCAAGACTGGGGCCCATGGGTGGACGTGACAGGGAGGCTGGTTTCCATGTGATAGAAGGAAGAATATCTTCACAACCAAGGCTGGCCAGCAAGGAAGGGGCCACAACCAGTGGGAAGGCAGGGCAGCGAAGTGAGAACTGACCTGGGCAGACGGCCGATGTCAGCAGACTCAGGGTGTGTGGCCACGGCAAACACTTAACCTCTCGGATTTGTTTCCTCATCTATGAAAAGGCTATAGCAGGGAAAGAAAGGCTTGAAAGCCCTGTGTGAGCTGGGCACGTTACCTTTATTAAGATTTGTTAAGACTACCAGAGCCCTCTGGGGCCTCGCACAGCAGGGAGGCGACTTCTCATTGGTTCTCCAGGATTGCAGGGGGGAGAAGCATTCAAGTCAAGCCAACATTTATTAAGCCCCTACTGCATGCAAAGCACTGCCAGAGATAACAGTGATAATCATAACACAACACGCTGAGGTCCAAAAAGCAGAGGAGGCAGGCTCAGCAGATATTACTATCCCCATTGTACAAATGAGGAAACCGAGGGTCAGGGAGGACCCATGGCTTGCCCAGGGTCACTTTCTAGCAAGCTTAGAGTCCAAATAAAATACATTATTTTTTAAAAAGTGCATGACATAGTTAATAAATGTACGGTCATTTGAGATCAGGTGAGGTGGGGAAATGCCCTTAGGCATGGGGAAAGGCCTGGGCCAAAAGCAATCTCTGCTTCACCCTCATTTCTCCCAGAATGATTAGCTCTGGGAAGGGGGAAGGGAAACTTCAAGCTAGAGCTCTAAGGGGCCTTGTAAATTATCTAGGCCAACCCTTTCATTTTAAAAACAGAGACTGAGGGGAAATGATTTACCCAAGATCACATTGCTAGTAAACAGTGGAGCCAAGACTGGAATTCAGTTCCCCTGACTCCAAACCCAGAGCTTTTCCCACCACACAAGGCTTGTTAACCAATATCGAGGTGTTCCCGCTCCGTCTCCCAAAGCACTGCGGCCACAGAGAAGAGGCTGGGATGCCCAGAATGGAACAGACATTGCAGGGCAACAAGGTCAGGCTGGCCAGGCAGCATGAGGCACCGCCGAGCAGAGCAGAGCAGAACCAGGGGATTTGCCCCACTCCTGCAGGCCTGAAATCCGGAGAGGAAACTATCCGTCACTAAAGGGAAAGATGCTACAATAGCAGAACCCCTTCCCAAGTTACAGCTCAAAATAGTAACGCCTCCTGTTTCAACAAGCAGTCGTTTGGGGTGTCCAGACCACCGACCCTGGACCAGCCTTCACTATCTGCCCACCTTACAGGTTCTGCTGAGGATCCCGTGGTCCAGTATCTCTCAGCAAAGTCCCGGAGCAGCAGGATAGGACCTCAGGGGGCCACTGAGCCCAACGAGGACCTACGCAGAGGTCCCCTGCAAAGCATCCCCAGCCATGCCCTTGGAGGCGAAGGATGGGAGGGAGACCTTGCTGGTGGGAAGTTCCTCATTCTAGGAAGACGAAATCTGTGGGCCTACAATTTCTTCCCTGTGTTTATGATTTTGTCCTTTGGGGTCAAGCAGGACCGATCTTCGCATAATAACCCTTCCCACACTTGAAGACAGAGCCCATGCTCTCCCTAAGATTTCTCGTGTCCAGACTCAATGTCCTCAGTTCCATCAGCCAGTCCTCCTATGGCCCAGTCACCTTCCTCTGGACACTTGTCAGCTTGGCACTAGCCTGGGCACAATATTCCACTTGGGGCCTGATCTGGATAAAGGACAGCAGGCCATCATCTTCCTCATTCTAGATGCTGTATTTCTATCACTGTGTCTGTATATCTATCACTGGGCCACAGCTGATGCTAGTGAAAGCCTTATCCTCTGCTAGGTTATAAGAGCATTTCAGTATTGATAGATCAGCCTGAAGCACAAAGCCTTTGTCCTAGTGACAAATGAGGGTGAAGCAGAGATTGCTTTTGGTCCAGGCCTTTCCCCATGCCCAAAGGCATTTCCTCATCTCACCTGATGGCAAATGACCTTACATTTACTAACTATGTCATAAACTTTTTTTAAAATGTATTTTATTTGGACTCTAAGCTTGCTAGCAAGTGGCCCTGGGCAAGCCGTGTCCCCTCCCTGACCTTCAGTTTCCTTCCCTTTGGGCAACAGCCCAGATATCACTAAATCATCATCAGACTGCATTCCACAAGGAGGGCTGCATGAAATAAAATATGTAGGACAACAAGGGAAACCATTCACATTGAAATAATCTAAATAATAAACAAACAGGTCCTCAGGCCCTGAGTTAAGAGCCTCTGACCTAAACACCCTGAAGTTCCTTGATTCTGGGAGAAGCCAGGTCACAGCCCAGCTCCAGCCCTCCATGTACTGCCCCATGAGGGCGAGGTCCCTGCCCCCTGAGTCCCTGGCTCCTCCAGCCTCTGAACTCTAGACTCAGTAAAAGGAAACCCCCATGGACAGTCACCACCACCAAAGCAAAGAGAGAGCTCAGGATTGGAATGGGGACGTCCATATTCCTGAGCAGAGCACCCCGGATTGTCTGTGCAGGGGCTCCTCTGTGTCCCCGAGCCTGAGCCAGACTCCACCACTGGGACCCAGGCTGATCCCTGTGTCTTCTGCAGAGCTGAGAAGGTTTCCTGGGGGCCTGGGGCTCAGGCCTGGCCTAGGGAGTGCCAGGGGGCCAGCTTTCGCCGTACCCTGGAGTGTACTGCCTCAGATGCTGCATGCTCCTCAGATTCCTCTAGAGAGAAAGGGCACCTCCAGGGCACAGCCTTCCCCTTCAACCTCTGCCTCCCACCTTGGTATTGGAAGAATGTTGGGCTTGAGTTAGAAGGCCTGGGGTCAAATCTTGGTTCTGACTCTTAGCAAGTGAGGGAGACACTCTAGAAAGCCCCACAGAGGCCCAGAGATGTCTTTAGGAGACAGCAGGGGATAGGAAAATAACCTGGAATTGAGATCAGAAAGTCAGGGTGCAAGGCCCAGCTCTGCCCCTGACCTCTCTGGCTCCCAGTTTCTCCATCCACTGGGCCTCTCCTCACAGCGGCTTGGTCCCCATTCCTCTTGCTGCATAAACTAGAGGGGTCAGCACCCAGCTTCGAAGTGGCATTCATCCCCACACCAACTTGTCTCTTTGCCGTAGCCCCACTCACAAACAGAACGGAGACGACAGAGAATTGTCAACAGATGGTCATACGTCCATGTCAGCTCCTGCCAGGCAAAGTCAGGCTGGGGCTGAGAGAGAAGAAAAGGAAGGGATGCCAAGCGGATGGGCGCCTGGGGAAGGTCCAGGCAAGGACCAGCGAGAGAGAGCCCAGGCCCTGCAAACAGGGAGTAGACAAGTTGTTGCAAAAGTCTTAGTGCAGTCTTGAACTGTGAAGGCGTATAGCTGCACCAACCCTTGGGACGCCCTCCATGAACCACCTTATTGAGGAAGCCGTCCTGGATCCCTCTTAACTCAAGCACCTTTCCCATCTATCCTGCACCTAGCTTGTTTGTCCATAGCTGTCTGCACACTGTCTGCCTCATTAGACTAGGAGCTCCGTGAGGGCAGGGACTGACATTTGCCTTTCTTTGTATCCCCAGCACTTAGCACAGTGCCTGGCACACAGTAGGGGTTTCATAAATGTTTGCTGACCAATAGGACTGTGACAGAAAAGTCTCAGACACCCACACTCACCAGCTAAGTTGGACAAACAGCTTCCTCTCTGAGCTTTGGTACGCTCATCTGTAAAATGGGGATGATAACCTTTGCCTTCCGAGGGCTGTTGTGATGAAAGTGCTCAGCAATGTCTCTGGCTCCCGGCTGGCAGAGGCAGCTGCCTGGGAGAGTTTCCATCAGCTTGGTGACCTGACGTGAGCCTTACATCATTTTCCTCCTCCGTGGATGGAAAGGAGAGCTCTCTGGCTCTATGGGTCCGTAAGACATGCTGGAAGACCACGATGAAATCTAAACAGGGATAAATAGGAAGTCCTGCACATGAAGTGCCTACCAAAAGCCAGGCACCCAAGGGTAAGAGGGTAGAGATGAGGCGCGGCCACTGGGTGTAGAGAAAAGATGTGGGGCTTCCCGCTGCCCCCAAACGCGATCGATGTCTAGCCCAGGGGAGACAATGGTCCCGCTGTCTTGGGTCCTGCTTGGAGAACAACACCCAGTTCTGGGCACCACGTTTTAGGAAGGACATGAACAAGCCAGCGCTAGTTTAGAAGAGGGAGGCCGGGATTGGGAAGGCCCCGGAGACCAGGCCATAAGAGAACGGGGCTTTCTCTGCCCTCTCCTCTGAAATTTTTAGGCTAGACAAGTGTAGTGTTTGGGGGGAGGGGAGGAAGTGCACATGCTGTCTTCAAGCACTTGAAGGTTCATTGTCCCTGTGGGTCCAGAGATCCCAGACCAATGGAAGAAAGTGCCAGGGAGGCCAATTTCAGTTCAATGTAAGAGAAAACTTTCTAAGCGCTAGACTGCCCAACAATGGACCGGGCTGCCTCGGTGGGTAATGAGCTCCCCATCCCGCGCGCTCTCCTGAGCCTCGCTTCCCAGAAGCAGGGGAGGCCGCCTTGCTCCCTTCCTCTGTGGCTCTGACTAAACCCCCATGCTTCCTTCCCCTTGCAGAGTCGGATGGCCGAGAGCCTGCGTCTCTTTGACTCCATCTGCAACAACAACTGGTTCGTCAGCACCTCCCTCATCCTCTTCCTGAACAAGAAGGACCTGCTGGCAGAGAAGATCCGGCGCACCCCGCTGACCGTCTGCTTCCCCGAGTACAAGGGCCAGAACACCTACGAGGAGGCGGCCGTCTACATCCAGCGCCAGTTCGAGGACTTGAATCGCAACAAGGAGACCAAGGAGATCTACTCCCATTTCACGTGCGCCACCGACACCAGTAACATCCAGTTTGTCTTTGACGCGGTCACGGACGTCATCATTCAGAACAATCTCAAGTACATTGGCCTCTGCTAGGAACGCGTGGAGACGGATGGATCCATCTGCCTGTGGTGAAATCAATGGAGGAGAGCCCACCACCGCTGGTGGTGGAGATCCGCAAAGGGCAGCCCTTGACGGCCAGAGGAGAAAGGGCGGGGGGTGAGGTGGGGAAGTGAGCGACGTTCACACCTCCCCTCTATTCCCTTGTTCCCCACACTTTTTGCAAAAGTACATATATATATTCAGATACATAGAGAGAGCTAGATAGGTAGGTAGGTAGATAGCTAGACATATACATATAGAAACACATTTGCAAAGTTCCCCAAAGAGGGCTTTCGGAGGCATATGAAGTGTGTTCACCATAGTCACTGTAAGCTCAAGCCATCCACTTCATTTGGCTTTCTTAAGAGCCGCTCCATTCTGTGTAGCAAACAAGCATCCACCTGGCCTCGGGGCCATCTCACCACCTCAGAGAAGAGGCAGAGCGGGGAGAATGGGCCCACTCTGCCTTGGCTTTCCAGAAGTAAGGCAAGGCCTGTGGGACAAGACAGGCAAGCAAGCAGAGGTGCCCAGGTGAGCGGGGGCTTTGGAAGTCCACACAGGCTAGATGTGGCTGCTTCTACTCTGCACAGGGCTCCCCCCCGGGTGCCCTCAACACCGTTCAGAAGCCAACGGCACAGACCTAGCTTAAGGTTCCCAATCTGATTGTCACCCCCTTGGAGCTGTTCACAAAAGCTTCAAAGACACGTGCATCAAAATCAAACCGGGCCAGAACGGGGCCAGCTATTCTTGTATCAGTCATGAGTTTTCTACGTCCAGATATGGGCTTTCTTCTTTGACTTTTTTGAGGAGGGTGGGAAGGGCAAATCTTGTGGTGTTTTACAGATGAGGAAAAAAAATTATAGAAAATTGAAAAAAAGCAAATGAGTGTTCATTTTAAAATATGGATTGTAAAAAGAAATCGCACGATAGTTATTTGGCTTTTGTGTGTGTGTGTGTGTGTGTGTGTGTGTGTGTGTGTGTGTGTGTGT
>NW_020953945.1:2367158-2380230 GCF_900497805.2 Vombatus ursinus | reverse complement strand
TGTGTGTGTGTGTGTGTGTGTGTGTGTGTGTGTGTGTGTGTGTGTGTGTGTTTCTAAGAGGACTGTTTGTGTGTTTGGCTTGCTGGGTATAAAACCTGCCAATGGGAAGCTTTGGATCCTGGAAGGAAGTTCTGGGAAATGTGGTCAGACTGTACCAGCCTCCTTGGGCTCCTGACCCTACAGGTGTAGAATATAAGCCCCTACAAAAGCCCATTTGTTCCTGCTGAAGTTTTTGGTTCTATTTTTCACTTTTAAAACATAGTGTATCTGATGAGGGTTAATGTGGGAGCGCTGTGAACAATAACTAAATGTTTCGGTGTTTAAAAGAGTAAATGCTTGGCTCTTCAGTTCAATTAGGGATGGAGGGTAAAGAGACAACTGCATTTCTGGGCTTCCCAATACCATCTCATCATCACAGGCTGACGTCAGCTCGGCAGCCCCGATTCCTGTGAAGGCCCAGAGAGTTTGGGTGCCTGATGGAAGATTAAGAGTATATCATGGGGACTCTACCAAGAAACATGCCCTCCCATCACACAGTCCTTCCTTCTGCCACATCCCAACCATAAAAGCCAGTTTTCAGACTTGTCCAGGAAGAAATAGGTGGCACAAATACACGTCCAGCCATTGCCGAAGTGGCCAGCACAGTGAAAATCTTCACTCTCCCTTTGTTCCCTCCCATGTGGTCCAGGATGAGTGTGAGGATTCTCAGTCAAGGGCCTTCAGAAAATTGGGAGGGAGGGAAGTGATAAAATCAGAGTCCGAGGCTGTCCACCTTAAGAAAATAAAATCATCCAAACAATCCCGGCTGTTTTGTTGGTTTGTACTACATCACGGTGTACAGCAGCGGGGGGGTCCAGGTCTGGAAAGCTGGGGTCTTAGGGCCTTGGGGTCCAGGGCAAACCACACTGTGTGCCCACCCACACACAATGGGGTCGTCCTGGTTCAAAAGTCCCAGAGGGAAGAGCCAGTTCTATTCAATGAATATCGGGAATAAAGGCAGAAGTGAATGGAGTTTGGCGCTTTCACTCTGCCCTTTCCTAGGATACTGTTCCCACCTCTCTAAAGTGGATGGGTTTAGATTTGATGGGCTAAGTTGCCTCCAGTAAATCAGAGCACCAAGAGAGAGGTACCTTTTCTCCCCAGTGAGTCTTTGCTTCCCAAATTATTTCTATATCCAAAAGAAGCCAGTGACCCAGAAAGCACCTCATTCCCGGAGGATTGACAGTTTCCACTCAGGAGGCCGCCCCACACTCCCCTAGCAAGTGAGAGGTATTTCAAGATGGCAGGCGAGCTGACAGTGTACTGTGGAGGAGGCGTGAATCTCACCTGCCCACTCCTCACCAGCTCACAGGGCTGGCGCCGCTGTGCACGCAAATGAGCAGCAAAGTTTCCCCAAAGAATTTTAATTAAAAGAAAGAACAAAAATTCTTCCATGTCTCTGGGGCATCATGAGTGTGAGGAAATCATGCTGAAGCAATCTGTACAGAAGTGCATCGAGCCAGTCCCTGACAGCGGCAGCAGCGGCAGCGCCCGTTGACACGCTAGCTGGCCTCTTTCAGGGCCTGGCTCAGTGCTACCTCTTCCAAGCAGCCTTCTCTGTACCCCCAGCCCCCCATGGCCTTCAGCCTCTGCCTTACAGGCCTCAGCTCCCCCATCTTCAGACTCATCTCATGGACCCTTCTGTGTAACTGCAATCTGTGCAGATGGTATTGCTCCCTAAGACACCATCTATTCTTTAGACAACCTTTGCACCCATTCCTGCAACCTTTGCAGAGTCGCCTGCACAAAGGCCCTGCTTTGTAAACACTCCTAAAGTTCAAGCAAAGGCTCCCCACACCTCCCCCAGGGAGGCATAGTGTTTTAGGAAGAAGTTGGGGGTGGAGGGGAAATTCCAACTCTGCTATTATTTACCTATGTGACCTTGGGCAAGTCACTCACCAGGTCTCAGTTTCCTCCTCTAGAAAATGAGAGGATTAGACGAGATGATGTTAAAGGTGGCTTCCAGCCCCAAATCTATGATCCTATAAGTATTCGCAACTGTCCGGGATGGAGGCAAGCCGAAAACTTTGACCTAGTATTCTTTCCAATTCAATTCAGCTCTAACAATTCAGCATTTATAAAGCATCTACTAAGCAAACAGCAGAACTTTGGAGCTTGCCTCGCAGCTAGTAGGAGTAGCCCACACGGACACAGCCGTCTCAGTGCTTACAAAGCCCTTCCCTCACAACTCCCCTGTGAGGTTGGGCTGCATGGATGAGCAGCTCACCGCCAGGTTATAGATGAGGAAGCTGGTTGGTGAAGGTGTGACTTGTAAAAGGCCGTAGTTAATAAAACAGTATATGCAGGAACTGAACCGTGTTCGGACTCAAACTTCCTTGAGCTTTTTGTCAGGATTTCACATTCTACTTTGTTTCATGTTTATGGGTGTCCATGTTCTGTTCCCCCAGTAGACTGTAAGCTCCTTGAGGGCAGGAACTGTGCCCTGCTTCAGCTCTGTACCCAAAGTGCCTTGCACTTTACAGATGTGTGTGGAATGTGAGTTGCTTCCAAGCTCAAGGTCCTTCCCACCACCCAACACAACCTCCCAGTTGTTCCCACAATGGTGGACGCTGGAAGAGCTAACTGTTTCCATTAGACATCCCTGGCCTGTTACTAAGAACCACCCTAGAGAGCTCTAGCCATCAGAGGGCCTCCATCCAGTGCTCCCTTGCCCCTTCCCTGGCCAGCTAACCTCGCTCACGCTGAGCTCTAGTGATTGTGACCACTCTAGCCGTTTTACAAAATACTGAGTTGCTTCAGATGTCCACGTTTTTATGTGTCCTACAACTGTTTCCAGTTCCTATTCATATCGGATTCTGGCAGGCAGACCTGGAGTAAATTTCCATCCTATGAAATTTCAGAGAATGACACCCAGTACTAGAAAGAGGTCGATTCCTTAGCTACACGGCCCTCCTGGATGGGGTGGGGTGGGAGGTTAGTAAAAACGACCCACAGAAACAATGCCCATTTCCCTCCTCGGCCCTCTGCAGAGTTAAGGGAGAAGCCAGGAGCAGTTCAGAAACAGGTGGCAGCCAGATGTGAAGGGAAGAACCCCAGACTTAGCCTACCACTCGTCCGAGAAGTTGGTGGGCTGAATGAGATTCCTTCTGAAGTCACTGCCCGCTCTGAGAATGTGGGAGTGGGGTCCTGCGACCTGGGCTCGAGTAAAGAACAACCAAAGGCCCTCCAAGTCCCTTCCGTCCTCGCACCCTTGCCCAGCAGAGCTGGTGTGACTGTCCATAGAGTCTTCCGGGCCGAGGGGACTCGGCGTCTGGATGGGTGCTACATTCCCTGCTCCTCGGCTGGGAGCTCCCTGAGGACGAGGACAACGGCCAGTCTGCATCTCCCAAACAAGGTGGTGTACCCAGCAGGCCTTCCCAAGCTAAGGCCCCTGGCAAGGACACGAGGCTGCTCTCTGAGCACTATCCGAGTGGGGGTGTCAGGACTCGATGAGGGTTTCTGGGAAGTGGAAGGTCCTGCCCTGCTGCCCCAGTGAGCCCTAAGACCCTCCACAGGCCAGGCTCATAAAGGAACAGGCCAGTGGGTCTGCACAGGCTCTGGAAGGAAAGTGCCCGGGCCAGGGGACTTTCAGACTGGCTTGGTGCTCTTCCGGCCTGCCTCCCCAACCAGTGGGGTCCACTAAAAATAGACTGTGAAAAGGCGACGGGGAGAAGGCTACTTTTGTTCTCCAAAAGGCTCAAGGAGCAAGGGAGACAACGGATGCAGCCGCCTCTGATCAGGGCGAGGACCGTGAGCTGAGCCAACGCGCCATTCCAGATGCCCCGAGCCTCCAAGGCCGAGAGCGGAACCATCAGGGCTGCAGTGCAGGCCCAAGCTGCGACCCGTCCCACCGCGTTTCACATTTGCTGCCTCATGGCCAAGCTTCTTCTCAGGGTTCAGCTGACCCTTGTCAGAGGCAGCGTGCTACAGTACAAAGAGACTGGAGTTGGAATCTGAAGACCTGGGTTCAAATCCTGACTCTGCCATTTACTCTCTGTGTGACCTGAGACAAATCCTAGCCCCTCACTGGGCCTCAATTTCTTTATCTGTCAAATGAAGGACTTGGGTGATGTCTTAAGAACCCCTACAAATGAAGAGTGCTACTCTTGTACCCCACACCGGGCCCCCGGGCACAAAGTCTGGCGGCTCCCCGCTGACCTGCCGCCATCTGCCCCTGTGCTCGATCCGCCCCAGCCGTTGAGGACTCAGGCTCGTCAGACTTCTCCCTGCCCCTCAGTCTTGTCTCTGCCCCTGTGCGCGGCACGGATTCAATGCTCCACTGCCTCTGACAGTCTGCCTTTCCATTCAAGGCCCATTCAGATGCCACCTTCTCCATGAAACACTCGCCATCCTCCGGCTCTTTGGCACTTGGAAGGTGGGCTTCCATCCCCTTCTTCCTCGTGGTGTATTCATTTGTGCCCACGTCCTATCTACCTTATTAGATCATCAGCTCCTGGAGGGCAGGGATTGTGGCATTCTTCATCTCTACATCCTTATCACCAAACCCGGGGCCCTCGATGCAGGAGAAACTTAAGACCTGGTGATTTGAATTGATGATGAATCTTCTCTGTGCACTTAGGTAGCCTGACCTTCAGGCCGCAGACCCAGCCCTTTACCAGCCCCTGTTTGACACTTGTTCCAGTGTGGTGGAACCTGACAGAAATCCCACCGCTCCAAAGAAGCCAGGACCAGCTCCAGACCAGGCAGAGACATCAGCGTAAGCGAAAACCAGCGCTAAATCAAACCCCAGTTTCTCCCAGGGTCTCTGCAGGGCCTCAGATACGTCCTGAGAATTCCCGGCCTGTGCCCCCATCACCATGTTCCACCCCATTCTCCTGTGTCAGGATGGCCTCACTGCCCTGGAAACCGCCAGGGAGAGGACGGTACGATGGAACGGACATTGGCCCTGGACTCGGGGCTACTAGCAAGCCACAACCTCTCCATTTCATCGTCTGTGAAATGAGGCCCACAATCCTTTAGCTCCCCACCTTACAGAGCTTTTGAAGTGAGGGAGTACGACCTACTGTCGCTACTGAAGCCAGGGAAACGAGTGCCACCGTGTTGTCCCTGCCCCTGCTGCTGCCTCAGCCTTGGCTCCTCCCTACGTTCTCCACCACCACCAGCTGCCACTGCTGGCTGGGGAAGGGTCCCCACGTCCCCCTTAGTCACTTCAAACAATACACCATATGCACTGCCACCCTGCTCCCTGCTGCCACACACAAGCCATGGGCCTAAGGGTCCCCAGCCCTAAGGAGAGAAGGACCACTGTTCGTGCTGCTGCCACAAGCCAGGTAGAAGGAGAGAGGAAGGACATATGCCCGGGCTCGCAGCAGCCTCGAGCACCAGACTAAACTACCAGGGGCCAGCAGCAGCCACTCGTGAGGACTAGGATGGAGAAGCAGAATTCAGGGGCTGTCCAAACCCCACAATGCCTCATAATGTTGGGGGCCCCTTCCATCATTTCATCTTTAGGATGCCTGTTATCATCAACCCTGGCCCCTAGTAAATGAGTTCCCTTTTCCTATGGCAAACAAGCTGTCCTTTCCTCGGGGCAAATTCTTCTCTCCCCATACTTTCATCCCTACCCAGCTCAGTCACTATCCAGCTGCCTGAGCATCTTCTCATGAACAAACTCTCCTCAATGCTAAGGATCTTCCCCTCGAATTTTCTCCCTTTCAGTACTCATGGGAAGCCACATGTTCTTCTGTCCCCAAACACTCTAGACCAAGGAGACTCTAGAATGCTCTTCCCCTCGGTCCTCACCGCCACTTTCAGATCTTCACTCCACCAAAGCGGGGCTCCCACTCTGCCAGAGATGACCAATCCATTCACCGACACCAACCCATCCATCTGCTTTCTCAGGTGCAGCAGCTGGCTCACAGTCTTCCTTTCTACCCCAACTGCTCCCCTCTACCATTGGAGACTTCAATATGTTGACAGTGACATATCTTAGGATACCCTGGCCTTCTAGTTTGTCAACATCAACTTCCACAACCTACAATGTCACCGAATCAAAGAGCTAGAAGGCCCGTGGAGGCCTTCTAGGCAAACCAGTCCCAAAACAAGATTTTTCTCTACAGCATATCCTATGGGGGCCCATCAAGACTTCACGTAAAGACTCACAGGGACTGGTGACTGCACTGCCTCCCTTGGCAGAGATCGGACTAATTGTTATGAAGTTTCTCTTGACGTCAAGCCTCTTTGCAACCTCTTCACACTGCTCCTAATTCTGCCCTCTGAGGGCAAGCAGAATAGTCTAGCCCGGGGTGGGGCCACATGTGGCCTCGAGTCTGTAGGTTCTCCACCTTGGAGTCGATCAAAAGGCTGCACTTGAGGACCTAGAGGGCCACATGTGGCCTCGAGGCTACAGGTCCCCCACCCCTGCTCCAGCCCTTCACATATTTGAAGTCCTCTATCACAGCCCCCAAGTCTTCTTCTCCAGGCAAAATATCCCCAGTTCCTCGAACAGATGATCCTCACGTATCATAATCTCAAATTCTTTCCTCATCCTGGTCACCGTCCTCTAGATATTCCCCGGTTGATCAATGTCCTTCCTTAAATCTGACCCCGCAAACTGAACACGATACTCCAACATGAGCTGACCAGAACTGGCCTGCCTAGACCCAACCTGCACCAGAACCGTCTCTTCCCTGACCCCAAACACAACACCTCTCTTAACACATCCTGTGACGGTGTTCATTTCTTTGACTTGCCCATCATACTCAATCTTGCTCTGCCTGACCATTTATTCCTCAGGCCCCTCTTCCAAATTTTTGCAGACCTCTTGTCCCCTAAATATGGGCATCTCCCAAGGCTCAGTCCCAATTCCTTTTCTCTTCTCTCTCTACACTCTCCCTTGGTGATCTCATAGGTTGAATTGTATCTTTGCAAATAACTTCTAAATTTCTATGTCTAGTCCCAATCTCTGATGAACCCAACATATTCAAAATCCAACTCATCATCTTCCCCCTAAGTCCACTCCTCCAGCTTCTCTGTTTCTGTGAAGGGGACCATGGTCCTTGTAGGCTCAAAGCCAAGGTGAACATTTTCTATGCCAGGGGTGGCATCTTAGCACATGAAGCCTAATTGTTGCCATCTTGGTGAGAGCTTGGCCACTTTCCTGGCTCTTGTCTTCATATCTGGGCCCATGGTGGAGGGTCTCCCCATACCTGGGCCCACAGTGGAGGGCCTCCCCACTGAAGGCCTCCAGTCTTCTAGTCCCTGAGTCAGCATGTGCTTGCCTTCCAAGCTTAGGCTTCCAGACTGGTGCCGTCTGAGGCTATGGGAGCTGGAAGGCCCCCTAGTGCTGAGTTCCCCTGGCTGGGTCCCCTCCGTGGTAACCCCAATCTCCTTGTTTTCTCTTTATTTTTCTTAATAGTTATTAGATCTGCTACTCTTTTATCTTCTGTGAGAATTGAGCTGTTCTGCTCCCAGGTGTTCTGCCATCTTGTCTAGAAGAAGTCAGTAAGCATCACATGTGCCTCTGCCATCCCTTTCCAGAACCAGTCTATGGCCAAGCACTGACTCCACATCTCCTCTCCCATTCATCCCCTTCACTCACGTGGTGACCACTCTGGCACAAGAATGTGAGCTCTTCTGATTCTTTATAATCCTTATGTGACTACTTTTCTCTCCTTGGCTGAGGCTTTGGACCTCGTGAAAGAAAATGCTTCTCCTCACTGGTGTCACTCAAGACTCAAGAACTCAAGCTGGTTCACAGGCTGCAAAATTGGGCCACTGGCCATGAAATCCTCAAGCAGCCAACAAGGCCGTTTTCCTACAGATTCACTGTAGTGCAGAGGCCAACAACCAACTCTGAGGAGCAGGGCAGTGAGGAGCTTTTGTCCCAGCACTATGCCATTGGCCAAGTCACTTACCCTCTAAGGGCCTCAGTTTCCTTATTTAGAGAGTCATAGAATGTTAAAGTTTAAAAGGGACTTTACACATGATCTAGTTCTAATCCAATCCCCTTTTTTGCAAATGAAGAAACTGAAGCCTAGCTGGGTGACGCAGTTTTGATATGGATGCGTGTTGAGATAAAGCTGGAACCTAGGATTTTTATTCTCAGGCCAAAACTTTCTCCACTCAAACACTACAATGAGAGGGCCTAGTCTGCATAAGCAATCTCTAAGGTCCCCTTTCTTAGTCCAAGTCCTATGAGTAACTCTAAGACCCTTCCTAAAAGCAGATGCTGCAATCCTGTGTACTTGCTTCAGCATCAGAATAACAGGACTTGTACAGGATTTATATAATGTGAGTCTCATAGCAACCCTCAGAGGGTAGAAAAAGTACCTTAGCCCCATTTTGCAGATGAGGATCCTGAGGCCCAAAAAGGCAAGACACTTGGACTTGAACCCTGGTCCTCTGGCCCTTCCCCACAAGGCCACCTCCTTTACAGTCTGTTTTTCCTTTGGCCTCTCAATGATCCTGCCAGTGGGGCTAATAATGATGCTTCACCAGACAAAAGCCACCTTCCAGCCTCTTTCCCTCTCTCCATCTTTTTGCCCCTTTCAGATGCCTGGGTTTTAATCCCAGATCTGCTTCTAACTCAAATGGCTGAATAACTTTAGTCCAGTCACTTAACTCCGTTGGACCTTCATGTTCTAACCAATCATCTCCAGAGTATCTTATGGCTTATACAGAGAATTGTCCCCATAAATACCCCATGAAGTAGATAAGTGCAAGGATCATTAGCCCCACTTCACAAAAGAAGGAACTGAAGCTCAAGACAGTTTAGTTAGTATCTTGCCTCACATCCCGTATGAAGTGAGGGTGAAATCAAGGATTCAGAGCTATGGCTTTCAATTTCAAGACCAGTGTTCTTACAAATTAAAAATCTTCATCATCATCATCATCATCATCGTCATCATCATGGCCACTGCCATCATCAGCATCATTGTCATCATTATTGACATCATCACCATTGTCATCATCATCATCACTATCGTCATCACTATCGTCATCATCATCATCATCATCATCATCATCCTACTACTTGCTGGGGAGTTTTCTTAGTCTTTAAAATTGTGCCGTCCTTTTTGTCAAAAAATTTTTTATTTTTTTCAACTAAAAATTATTCCTCAGCACAGGAACGAGTCCAACCTACATTCTTTCATTAATTAGCCATCCATCTTCCCTCTCCTTCTTTGCTGACATCCCGTTGGGAGTGAAGTGGGATGGGCACATCCCATGGCTGGCCTTGCCTCCTCTTGCTGGGTTTTTTCAATAGCCAATGTTGCTTCACTTTGAAGCTTTCCCTCTTTCCAGCCACTCCATCTGGTTTCAGAAACCTCTGAGCCCTCTATTATGGTAAAATACACATTTTCTTTTTCCTTCCATTTTTATTATAAAGTTAATAACATCAAAAAAGATTAATAATCATATCAATAGAAGAAGGAATAAAATCTTATCTAAACCCTTAGCATTAAACAGAGTAGAGCCAAACAAATTAACAGATAACAATAATGAGGCTGTTCTGTGCCCCTTCCCATTATGCAGCTTGCTTTCTTATATAGATATGTAGCCACAGTTATAAGTGATACATTTCCAATGGTGCACGGGTGGTGGGGTCATTCTCATCTTCCACTGACACCTTCCCCTAATGTCTGGGAGGTGACCCTGGGTTCCAGAAGTCACTGGTAGAAGAATATGACTTCCAATAGACCTTTCCAAGTGGAAAGACTGCAGGTAAGGGTCACTGATAGGCCACCGGGGGTCCATCCTTTAGGAACCAGCCTCGCTAAGCGCAGAGAAGCTCACCACCGAGGGGAGGGCCACCAGGCAATGACTTTTTCAACCCTGGCAGCCCAGAACCATGGAGGGGGAGCACGCACACTGCCTAAAGCCAGAGGCCTCTCAAAGTATCAAGAGCAATAATTCCTGTTTCTATCTCACCCCATTTCAAAGGATTCTGGTTCCCCACACTGTCACAATTTGGGAGTCATCCTTCACTCCTCACTCTCCCTGCCACACCCCAATATCCAATAGGCAGCCAGGCTACGACACACAAAAACCAATTCCGGCCCCGAAACAGCCCTTTTGGTCTCCCTGACACAGGCCTCCTCCATCTCCACTCCATCCTCCACGCCGCCACCAGAGTAAGCCTCCTAAATGCAGGGGAATCATGCCACTCCTGCTCAACAGCTTCCAGGGGTTTGACATTTCTGTTTGACATTTCAAACTCTCCACAACCTTTCCCCCACTCTGTGATCCAGCCCCACGGGCTATTTACTCTTCCACAGTAAGGCACTCCTATCTCCCACCTCTGGGCCTTTACCCTGGCTGTCCCCATGCCTGAAATGCCCTCCCTCCTTCCTTCAACTCTTAGAATCCCTGTTTTCCTGCAAGTGACACTTTCTGCATGAAGATATGCTGGCCCCCACCCTGGCCCCAACTCCTTCTCTTCACCTTGTATATAGCATGTATGTATCTATGCGTATACACATTGTCTCCCCATTAGAATGTAAGCCCATCGAGGGCAAGGGCAGGTTCCCTCTTGTCTCTGTATCTCCAGCATTTGCTCAGTGCCTGGCACATAGTAAAGGGCTTAATAAATGGTTCTTGACTGAATGGCTGACTAGTGATGAGACTGGCTTTCCTGTGTGGCTCACAGCAATGCGCCTCTCACTGTTAGAAACATATCCCACGAGGACACAGTTAAGTCTAATACTACTTAATGTAATCATGCCATAGAAATGAATAGCACAGAAATGAGAGGCCTATCAGCTCTGACCTGGGCCACCTCTTCTTTTCTCTCCACCTCTCACTTGGTGACCAAATCAGCTCCTGGGAGGTTACTTATCTCTATGAATATGACTCCCAGATCTATTTATCCAGCCCTTGGCTCTTCCCTGAGTTTTAGTCCTAAATTAACAATTACCTACTGGACATTTTCAACTGGATGTCCCAAAGACATCTCCAACTCAACTTGTCGAAACAAAACTTGTTACTTTTCCCCCAAAACGCATCCCGCTTCCGAAGTTCCCTATTTCCATTGAGGGCACCACAGCATTCTCCCACCCGGTCATACCCTTCACATCCTAGGGACTCAGAACTCCTGTACATCACCATCCAAACCCTATTCCTTATCCCCTACCACACAATTCCTCATTCCCAACCCCCTCAACCCTGCTATCCCAAAATTTCAACTTCAGCCCCTCCACTGTGCCCTCTGGAATGCCTGTTCCATAGGCAAAAAACTTTCCTTCATCCTAAGTCTTTTCCTCTCCCACTCCTTCCTAGTTATTAGTGAAACCTGGCTTCCCCCCTGATGACAGCCTCCCTGGCCCCTTTTCCCAGCACTGGCTGCACCTTTACTTATTCTCAGGCACACAGGTTGAGGCAGAATGGGGGAGCATGAGGAGTTGGAATACTCCTTGCTCCCCACTGCCATTCCCAAGTTCTCCCCCTACCTCCAGCCCTCAGTAACCTCTATTCCTTTGAGGTCCATGCTATTCATATCTACCACCCAATCAAAATCCTGGTAGCTGCTATCTATAGAACGCTCCTCCATCTGCCCCAGTCACTGCCCTTCCTTCCTCAATGAGTTCAATGGCTCACAACTTTTCTCTCCTTCCCGACTCTTGCCTTCATACTAGCGGGCTTCAACATACATATTAACTCTTCTTCAAACTCTCTAACCACTCAGTTCTTCACCCTACTCGTTTCACCCCAACCACATACAAAGATGGTTAAACCCTTGATCTTACCATCACCCACAAATGTACCACTTCTATATTTAAGGATTCTAAAATCCCCCTATAAAAACCATCTTCCCTGCACTAACCACTCTCTCCTCTTCTCCCCATCGTGACCCCCTTGATGAGCCAACACAACTCTATACTGTCCTCCTTTCTTGTATCCTTGGCCCCCCCTATAATTTCACACCCAACCAAGCCTCAGCCTTGGGTCACTCCCACTCCCACCATTACTCGCCTTCATACGTACAACCCATGCTGCTGAACAAAGGTGGAGAAAATCACGCCATCATTCTGGGTCCACTACAGATTTATGTTATCCAGCCTTAACTGGACCCTCATGCTGCTACACAATCCCCCTATACTCCCCTTACCAGTTAACCATCCTTCTCTCCACCCAAGCTCTTCCAAACCTCTTCATCCCTCCTCAAACCTCCAATGGTTCCCCTCCCCTCACTCAATTGAGAACCTTGAGAATCTCAGATTTTACAGAAAAAAACTGAGGCCATTCACTGTGCGCTCCATCTTCTCCGCTTTTCCTCATCTCTATCACTCGGGTGCTTTCTGCTCCTCTCTCCTCCTTCACCCCGTTCACATGATGAGGTGGCCTTCCTCCTTACCAAGGCTGACCCCTCTGCCTGTTCAAGTGATCCATCCCACCATCTCCTCCAACAGACTGCCCCTCTTTTTGTCATCCCCATTCTTGCAATTATTTTCAATCTCTCCCTCTCTACTGGCTCATTTCCTGGTAACTATCATACCATTTCTCATCTACCCTTCACAATGAAACTCCTCAAAAAGCTCACCCACAACCGGTGCCTCCACATTCTCTCCTCTCACTTTCCTTAACCTTTGACAATCTGGCTTCAGACCTCACTGCTCTTTCCAAAGTTACTGGTGATCTCTTAGTTGCCAGATCCAATGGCCTCTTCTCCATCCTCATTCTCCTTGACTCTCCGCAGCCTTGGACACGATCGACACTCTCACCTCCTTGATACTGTCTTTTCTAGGCTTTTGGAACACCATCTCTCCTGGTTCTCGTCCTCCCTCTCTGACCACTTCTTCTTTGTCTCCTTTGCTGGATCCTTCTCCAGACGAGTCTCTAGTCACAGGCATCCCTCAGGCCTGGGCCTGGGCCCTCTTCTCTACTCCCTCTATAGTACTTCACCAGGTGATCTTACAGGCTCCCAAAGATTTAATTTCCATAATTAACCATCTCTATGCTGATGATTCTCAAATCTACTTTTCCTGCCCCAAACTCTCCACTGACTTACCACCACCTGCCCTTCGTACATCTTGAAGTGAATGTCTAATAAACATCTTGAACTCATTTTCCA
>NW_020953945.1:2361885-2367148 GCF_900497805.2 Vombatus ursinus | reverse complement strand
TGAATGTCTAATAAACATCTTGAACTCATTTTCCAAACTTAAATGCCAAAAACAGAACTATTCCCTTGCTACTTTGCCTACTACTGAGGAGGGTACCATCATCCTCCCAGCCTCTCAGGCTCACGCCCTAGGAATGAGTCATCCTGGATGCCTTGCTCTCTCTCACCCCTCTTATCCAAGCTGGTGCCAAGGCCTGATGATTTCACCTTTGCAACATCTCTCCAATATGCCCTTTTCTCTCCTCTGACCCTGCCCCTATCTCCTCACACCTGGACTACTGCAGTAACCCTGGGCAAGGCTGGGGCGAGAAGGTTGAGGGGGGAGTCCTGGCTGCCTCTAGTCTCTCCCCACTCCAGACCATCCTCCCTCCATTCAGCCACTAAAGTGATTTTCCTAAAGCTCAGGTCTGATCATGTCACCATCCCAACTCTATTAACTCCAGTGCTTTCCTATGGCCTCCTGGATCTAATACAAGATGTTCTGTTTGGCATTCAAAGCCTTTTGTCCCAGCTGCCCCCCATCTTTCCAGTCTCCTTACACCTTACTCCCGAGGTACTTTTCATGCTCTTCAATCCAATGACTGGCCTCCTGGCTGTTGTGGAAACAAGACCCTCCTTCTCCCAGCTCTGGGTGTTTTCTCTAGCATCCCCCATGCCTGGAAGGCTCTGCCTCCTCTGCTCCAACCACTTACCTCCCTGGCTTCCTTTAGGTCCCAACTAAAATCTCACCTTCCGCAGGAAGCCTTCCCCTGCCTCCCTTAATTCCAGGGCCTTTCCTTTGTACATATTGGTTTGCACGCTGTCTCACTCATTTGATTGTAAGCTCCGTGAGGACAGGAACTGTCTTTTGTTCCTTTTCCTATTCCCAGCACTTAGCACAATGCCTGGCACATATTAGCCATTTAATTAAATCTTTATTACTTGCTTGATTGAGCCCTGACTCAATCAAATCTAATGGCCCCCTCACACTTCCCTGCTAGGCACCACCTAGCCCCACTCCATCCAGCCTTAGCCTGGTGGCTGGCACATAAACTGGGAGATTCCGACAAGGCCTGTGCCAGCTCTGAAGTTCTAGGATTTTCTGACTAGGGTTAGGCAATGGTCATCACACAACAGGCAACCAAAGGAGGGATCACTTCTCTAGAAAGCTTGATGGTTTGTAAAGCACGTTCCTCACAACAGGTCAGGGTGAGAAGACAAGGATGTTCCCCAGCAGTCCCCGATCTCCCATGGGTGGGATCGAAGGGTTCCCGGCTCCCAATCCGGCACTCCCACCTCAGTGTGTGGCGTGCACCTGCCCTAAGCCAGGAGGGAGCGAGGTGCTCAGGGACCACGCCTCCTGCCGTCACCTAGGAAGGTGCAGGGAGGCCTGCCAGGCCCTGACAGTGCTCCCAGAGGAGGCTCAGAGAATGATTCAGAGGCAGGAAGAGAGAAGGATGCAGGCAGGGCAAGGGAGGGAAAGTCAGAAGGAGCCTCCCCAGAAATGGCTGTGCCTAAGCACCACCTGCTGGTCAAACTGACCATTCCCTGCAAAGCTAGACCTGAGGAAGAGAGTGGACATTTCAGGGAGGAATAGAATATGACTTAGTCCTCAGTGGATAAAATGAAGAATTCTGGCCACTTACTGTAGAAAGTACCAGCTGGGTCCAGGACACAAGGGGAGAGACACAAGGTTTAGATAAGACATGGGTGTTGGCCTCCCCTAACAAGCGGCCCCTGACTGTGATGGCCACTGCCAAGCAGCACGACAAGGGAGAGAGAGGCTGGGCAGCATGGGCAGCGGGTGCTCTTCGGCCGATGCACGTTCAGAGGAGCAAAGATACACACCCAAAAACCAAGGGCAGCAGATTAAGGCACTGTCTGTACACCTGGCACCCAGATGCAGAGCTGGCCGCCCCCTCACCTGGAGGTCCTGGCTTCTGTTCCAAACGTGAATCTCCAAATGGAGCACCTCGCCTCCAGGCCCACAACCCCCTGGCCAGATGCCTTGCCCAAGCCATGGAAGCTGTCCACCATCTTCAGCGCGTGGTGGCAGCTCCCACCCCTTCTGTCCTTAAGCCAAAACAACCACGTCTCCCAGAGGATCTCATCTCCTCCTTTAATGAGAAAAGAGCTCACTGGCAGCCAACTCCCCTCCTCTGTCCTCTTCACCTCTGACACCCCTTGGCCTGAGCCACATTCTCTCCCTCTATCTAGTCTGCGGTAGAGGGGAAGCCCATCTTCTCACTAAAGCAATAACCAGGCACCCAGGCTCCCAACCTAGGCCCAACGTCAGCCGCTCTCTCTCCCCCTCCGTATCTAATCCACTGCTAAATCTTGTTTCGCCATTTCTGCCACCCCATCTATCTCTCCACTCAAAAGCCACCCCCCAAATCCAGGCCCTCATCACCTTTCACCTGTGATGATCCCTGAGCCCAGGCCTGACCATGTCAGTCCCTGCCACGCCCACTGGATGGAGTCCAGAAGCTCCCTCCAACCTGTCAAACAGAAAGCCCTCAGTCGGCCACTGAGGCCCTTGCCACCAGGGCCCATTCTTACCTTTCCCATTTTCTTATAGTTTACTCCCTTCTAGGACACAGGCACAGTGGCCTACTTGTTATTCTACCTTTCACCTCCTAGGCTTTGCACTGGCAGTCTCCCCTGCCTGGGAGACTGCCCCTCCTCACCTCTCCTGCCTCTTAAGTTTCCTTAGCTTCCTGCCCTTGAATTTAAAAAAAAAAAGCCTCCCCAAGTATTAGAAATCCAAACCACCATTTGGGCCCTGGGGTTTTCACACTCACAACATTCTGCTCAAAAAAAACAAGGTTCGGCTCCAGTCCATAGAACGTCCATTCCCGCCAGACTCCTTTTCAGAGAGAAGGCACGGGCCATAGCTGCTGAGGATCCCAGGGGAGAGGCAGCCTGGACACCAAAAAGGCCAGCCTCTGACACACCCCGTGGCCACTGCACCCTTTGGGCACTCTCTGCTATGTTACCTTGTTTTTATTTTCTATGTTTTGTATTCATGGATATATGTTTATCAGTCAGTCAACAAGCATTTATTAGAGATAAATTTTTTTGAAGTATCCTGGGTAAGGAGCAGCCAGGAGGCCAGTGTCTCTGGACTAAGGTCTAAGAAGTCTAGAAAGGGAGGAAGGGGCCAGGTTCTGAAGGGCTTTGAATGCCAAACAGCATTTTGTATTTGCTCCTGCAGGAGATAAGGAGCCACTGAAGTTATTGAGCGAGGCGGGTGGAGGGCAGTGAGATGTGGTCACATCTGCATTTTAGGAAAATCACTTTAGTGACTGAAGAGGAAATGGACTGAAGCAGGGAGAGACCCCCTCATAGTCCATGGCAATAGTCCAGATGTGAGGTGATGAAGACCTACACCAGGGAGGTCGCAGTGTCCGAGGAGAGAAGGGGGCGTATTCGAGAGATTCTGCAAAGGTAACATTGACAGGCCTTGGCACTAGCTTGGACACTGGGGGAGGGTGTGAGAGATAATGAAGAGTGCAGGATGACTCCTAGGGTGTGAGTCTGGGGACCTAGGAGGAGAGTGGGACCCTCCACAGTAATAGGGAAATTCAGTCAAAGAAAGGGTTTGGGGGGAAGGTCAGGAATTCCACTGACCGTGAACACACAATGTTTCACTTCTGAGGGTAGACCTTGCCTCACGACTGGCGGGAGACCCTGGACAGGGGACTGCCCTTCTCGAGCATCCTCTCAGGCCTCTGACACCATCTTCACAGCCAGAGGTGCCCCTGCTCCCTCTTCTATCCTGAGAAGGCAGATTCTGTTGGGAGTTCTCCCCCGCCTACCTCCCCCACACCCTTCCTCTTCGCCAGGTCTGCCCTGCTACCATCAGCTCCAGGAGCACGCCCCTTCATGTCCTCCCTCCTTCACCTCTGACCTCAAGGCCTTGAACACAGCAGGTATGAAATAACTGAAGCCTGGATTTTTCACAGACCTTCCCTTGCCTACAGAGAGGACAAGCAAGCAACTGGCCTCTACCTCTCCTCCCTTTCACAGCCAAATTCCCAGAGAAGGCAGCCATTGAATGAGCTCCCCCCCACTTCTCCAGGCTGCCCAGAGTCTGGCTTCCCCACTCCCCTGAGATGCTCCCTCCAAAGTTTCTTAATAGCTGAATCCAAAGCTCTTTCCTTCACCTTTGGCTTTCTTGACCTCTCCCGTGGTAGACCTTAACGCTGTTGGCCACGCCCGCCCCCAGTTCTAGACCCGGGTCCTAACTGCCTCCTGGCAGACATCCACCCCCGAAGTCCCCAGGGCATCTCTAAGTAGAGCGGCCAAAACCTGCCCCTACCCCAAGCTGTCCTTCTCTCTCGTGGGCCCCCAACGTCACAAGCTCAGTCATCTTCAACCCTTCCCTCTGTTGCCACGTGTGGTCAAGTCTGCTCTGGCCACATCCCAGCCACCAGCCTGATGTGAGGCCTCAACCCCTCTCCAAGATACTGTGAAGGCCTCCTCCTCAGCTCCTTGGCCTGCCTGAAGGGGTTATCTCACCACATCATGTCTTAGAAGACAGGCAGGCCAAGCATCCTCGAGTTGCCAAACATTTATTAAACTCCTACTGCATTCCAGGCCCTGCCCACAAGGGGCTTCCATTCTAGTTGAGGGCAGAAGGAAGGACATGATATGCCTACAGGTAAGTATGAAACCAGGGAGGAATGTGATCGTAGCGAAGAGTCGGACGACACAGAAAATAGAGATCTCCCTCACCTGGAGAGTCTCCAAGGTCAAGGAAGACTTCCTGGAGGAGGCCCCCTCAGAGTTCAGCCTTGAAGGCAGGAAGATGGGGCCGGGCAGGAAGGAGGAATGGAGCAGCCAATGTCAACCACAGGCAGTGCAACCCCGACTCGGTTTCTCTCATTGACATCTGCGTAAGTAACGGCCGAGGGGGAACCTCAGACGGCTTCGGGGAGCCGCCCTGAAACTGCTCCAGGTGGGGGCTTCCTTCTGGGCAGTTTCTAGAGCTCCCAGCCCGTGCTACCGCTGCGAACAAATGTCAAAAACACGGGCAGTCTCCTACCTCTGGGCACCTGGGCCACGTTCTTGTAGGTCTTGTGCAAGTATCTGCGGCACAGCAACATGGAGTCGTCCAGAATCTGGGAGAGCACGAGGATGACGCCATGCTTTAAAAAGCCTTCTCTAGAGAGACAGAGAGAGAGCTTGGCTTTAGGACAAGGACAGTGACCGGCACCCGAGCTCACAAAGTCTGCTGCCATTTCAACCAATTCCCAGGGCACAGCAGCCCACCTTCCCAGAGA
>NW_020953945.1:2303116-2361485 GCF_900497805.2 Vombatus ursinus | reverse complement strand
AGGAGAGGAGAGGAGGGGAGAGGAGAAAAGGGGAGGGGAAGAGGGGAGGGAAGGAGAAGGGAGGAGGGGAGGGGAGAGGAGGGAATGGGGAGGGAGGGGAGGAGGGGAGGGGAGAAAAGGGGAGGGGAGAGATTCATCCTCAGCAAAAATCTCCCTCTGACACCCCACTGCAGTAAAGAAGTGGCCCTGGGCTCTCAAAGGCTATGCCTTGAAGGTGTAAGCACCAGAAGCCCTGGGGGTGATGTCTGCCTCTCCAGAAGGAGCCTGGCTCGATTTGGAAAGGCTCATGACTGCTGACCACTAGGTGACGCATTCTTTGGCCATGACAAGCCAAAAAACAAAGAAAGATGCAGCATGCACCCCCTCCCGTCTACAGGGTCTCATCCTGCCCCAGCAGCCGCAGTGACAGACTTGCAGAAAAGGAGGCAGAGAATGCTAAGAATGGCCGTTGGGGGCTCATCAATAACATGAACCGTGTCAAGGCTGCAAAGAGGATGAGAACTGAGAAAAGGCCGCTGGCTCTGGTCATTAAGACACCGTAGTAACTTTGGAGAGAGCAGTTGCAGTTGAATGATGATGTCAGAAGCCAGACTGAGGAGAACTGGGAGAGGCAGAGCAAAGGAGGTGGTGGCGGCTCCTGCAGACGGCCACAAAAGGGAGGAAAGACGTGGGACCACGGTGAGCAGGAATGGATGGATGGGTTTTTCAGGGTGGGGAAGACATGGGCATGTTTAATGTAATACAACAGAGCAGACGCCAGCAGACAAGGAGAGATTAAAGATAAGTGGAAGGCGAAGAGGAGAGAGGGAGCGATCTGCTGGAGAAGACAGGATGGAAGGAGATCACGTGTGTGTCTGTTTGCCTTGGCAAAGAAAAGGGAGGGAGGGACGGAGGGAGGGAGGAAGGAAGAAAAGAGGAAGGGAGAAGGAACCAAATATATACATACATACATATATATATATGTATATATATAGAAAGAGAGAGAGAATATATATGTGTGTATATACATGTGCATGTATGTATGTATATGTGTGTGTTTATATACTGAACACACATACTTATCCAGGGAAGTAAAAAGCCCTTGTCTTTTCTACTGTGACCTTGCCCGGCCACTGTCCTCTTGTCCATCTGAATGATTATGTTTTTCCCCAGAGTCCAGGGGATGGTCTTAATAACCCCTCGGCATCCAGTTTCTGACCATTATCATTTTCTCCTCCCAATGAGTCTAGCAGTTAAAGCTCCCAAGGGGTTGGGAGAGCTGGGACTGAGCCCAGCAATCTGGCATCCTTTTCCCATCGGCGTGCCCCTGCGAGAGCCTGCCAGTCTGCCAGGTGGGCTGCTACTGGGCTGCGGCATCTTCTGGTTCCTGCTGCTGCCGCTGGGGCCCAGAACTCTGCCTGCCGACAGTCAGAGCTTTGAGAGGAGGAGCTGAGCACACGCTGAGAGAGCCGCAGAATGGAGATTAGTCCACACAGACAAGACTGAGAGCTGAGAAAACTCCATCAGATGGTAAGCAGGGAAGCGAGCTGTCATGCCCCACACTTCCCCTGGGCATCCTCCTGGACTGCAGGGTGCTCTCAGACACCCCCGGCCTTCCCCTCATCCCTTCCTCCAAGCTGCAGGAACAGAAGCAGCTTAGGGAAAGGGAGGGTCAGAAGTCCCCAGGTGTGAGCCTCAGGCTCTCTTATCCTCTGTGTGAGGCTGGCTGGACCCACAGGTAGGCTGAGGGCCTAGGCCCTGGGAACGTGAGGGGTGGGCGTGGGAACCCTGGGTTTCCTAGGTCAGGTGTCTGAGCCCGATCCCATGTCACCCCTAGGTCCAATTCTAAAACTGGCCTTTGTGGGCTTTCAAAGGCCCGGCTCCCCCACAAAAAAATGCCAAAGGGGTCCCCAAGAACCAACCAGCCCAGGTGTTTGCAGGCTGAGTGCCCTCTGGCGGCTAGAAGGGAGACTGCAACTTGCTCCAGAGAACTGAGGTGTGGCCGCCGGCCTACTGGACAAGAGCCCCAGCAAGTGGACATCTCGGATCTCGCGCCTGCATAGCTCAAAAGGTCACACACAGGCACGAGGGGTCACACTGCCACCAAGCTGTCTGTGCCTGGCCATGGCCCCCGCTCCTGCCAGCCAGCTCTCCCCAATAACTGGAGGGTCTATACCTGCAGACCTCCAGGTGAGAAGCTTCACTGCAGCTCTCCAGCTGACTGGTGCCTCCCTGCCCACAAGCTCCAACATGGGAACCAATCAGATCCACACTTCCCCCCAAGACCCCTGAAGCAGCTCTGCAACACCAGTGAAGCTGGACCGACAATGACCACAGAGCCAGATGGGCCTTGGGGCCTCCTTCCTCCTCCTGCAATGGCCTGGAGTCGCTGTGCCCCCCCCAGGAGGAGGGGAGGAGCCCTTTCCTGGCCTACTCTGAAGGTGCCAGGCCTGGCCCCAGTGTGGGGTGTGCCGGGCTGGGAGAAATACCCTAGAATCCTTCCTTTGTTGTCCTTCTGTCCCCCTTAAGAGCATCTGCAGCCTCTCCATCAACGAACCAAATCAATGGGTCTGCTGATTTCAGCAGAGATCAGTTCATCTAATTTTTCTGTGAAGCCCCTTTAAATCTTAGCAACAGAGCCCAAGAGGAAGCTCCAATCAAATTTAGATGTTTTAATGATCTGGAGGAAGGGCACAGCGAACATAATTCAATTCAACAGACGACTGAGTGCCTCATCTGTGCAAGGCACTGTGGGAAACATTAAGCTCTCACCAGCAACAAACGCCACGCCAAAGAAAATCCACCGCAGGAAGCCATCTCTCCCAAAGGTCTCCTCCCTCTCCCCTGCCCTGCCCGTTCCCCCAGACCCACCACTAGCTTAGGTCGCCGCGTCCATGCTTGGGAGACGAGGGGGAAACAAAGGGGCAGCTCCTGATGGAACTGGCGTACTCATGTATGCACAGAAATACATAAAAACTAAATATGAAGTAATTTCAGGAAAGGCCTAGTGTAGAAGGTAGTCCTTTGGCTGGGTTCTCAGGGGTGAAGAGGAGAAGGGGGCAGAAGGAGAGGAGACAAAAGATTGTCGTGTTTGTGGAACAGCAAGGTGCCAGCTGGGCCAGGCTGAAGAGGGCCTGAAGAGGAGAAGCACAAAAGACACATGGGGAGGGAGACAAGCCGCGCTGGCAAGGGATCCCCATGCCCACGCGGGAGGGACAGGGAGCCGCGGGGCTCTCCTAAGCCAGGTCAATACTGTGATGTGGTCATTGTGTCAATCAACAAACATTTATTTATCACATACCTTGTGCCAGCCACCGTGCCAAGTAATGGAGACACAAAGACTGGGTAGAGCTAGGTGGCACAGTGGACAGAGTCAGAAAGAACCAATGCCAAATCTGACCTCTGACACTTTCTATCGATGGGACCCTCACAAGTCACTTAATATCTTCCACTCTCAGTTTCTCTGCCTATAAAATGGGGTTAATAATAGCACCTACTTTATAGGAAAGAAGGAAGGAGGGAGGGAGAGAGGAAGAAAGGAAGGGAGGCAAAAAAGGGAGGGAGGAAAGGAGGGAGGAAGGGGGGAGGGAGGGAGGAAGGGGGGGAGGGAGGGAGGAAGGGAAGAAAGAAGGAAAGAAGGGAGGTAAGAAAGAAGGAAGGGAGGAGAGGAGGGAGGGAGGAAATAGAAGGAAGGAAGGAAGAAAATATTAAGCACCTGCTATGTGCCAAACATGACGCTAAGTGCTTTACAAATAATTGTCTTGTTTTATCCTTAAATTCAGGAATCCAATGAGATGGTATTTGTAAAGTGCTTTGCAAACCTCAGAGAGCCATCTACCTGCTAACTATTGTTAGCATCATACTATAAAAGATGGACATAAAATGGTCCCCACTGTGAAAGAAGCTCTGTTGTAAGCAAGCAGGGAGACCCCATGGGTAGCTCCAAGGCCGTCAGGGCACCAGCACCACCACCGTGAGGAAGGGGCAGAGGGAGCAGCGTCTGGCAGGCTCAGGGAAGGCACCCTGCAGCGGATGGCTGGGGAGGTAAGTTTTAAAGGAATTCTAAAGGGCGTTCTAAAGGGATTCTAAAAGGCAGAACTGAGAAATTTTATTCAAAACAAGGAACAGTCAGGGCAAAGGTGCAGAGAAGGATGGCTGGAAGTGTCTATGGTGTGCCAAGCACTGGGCTAGGCACTTTGTAAACAGGGTCTCATTTGATCCTCCCAACAGCCCCGGCCATCATTATCCCCATTTTGTGGCTGAGGTAACTGAGGAAGACAGAGGTGAAGTGACTCGCCCAGGGTCATAGAGGTGGTAAGTGTATGAGCTGGACTTGAACTCGGGTCTTCTTGACTCTAGGCCCAATGCCATACCCAGTGCACCACCAAGCTGCCTTTGGGATGGGAGCTGAAGCACTGCATATGAGGGAAGTGGGCAGTGTGGGAAGAGAAATAGTAACAGACTGGACAGCTCGGTTGGAAGGCACCGGCACCGCAGGCTGTATTTTATTCTCACGTGACATTAGCAGCTGAGTGAAGGACGGACTGGAGGGGAGAGAGACGAGGCGCAGAGAGTTCGGGCCAAGGTGAGGGGGGCCTCAAGTACAGTGGTGGCCTTGTGAATGGAAAGAGGAGGACGTGTGAAAAGATGGTGTAGACAGAAAACCAGGCCCGGGGAAGTGACCGGATGTGGAGGCGAGGCCTTGAGGGAGGAGCTGAGAATACCACTAAGATCGGGGCTGATGGCACGGGACGGGACGGCACGGGACGGCGGCATCCTCAGCACAAACAGGGAAGTCTAGGAGAGGAACGGGTTTGGGGAGAGAGCTAAGGAGCTCAGTTTGGGACCTGTTGAGTTTGAGATGGCTCCGCTTTGCAAAGTCCAGCGGTCACGCTTGCATTTCAGGACTATCGCTTGGGCAGCCACGAGGACGGTGGGAAAGAGGAGAGATGTCTGGCAAATGACTGGACGTGTGGGGTGAGGCTGGGCAAGGAGTCAAGGATGGCGCCAAGACCGCGCCCTTAGTGACTGCAAGAATGGATGGTCATACTCTCCAGAGAAAGAGGGAAATCCAGAAGAGGATGACTTTGGGAGGAAAGAGGATGGGCGTTCAAGGGAATTAAGGAATGGCTAAACAAACTATAACATATGAATGAGATGGAATATTATTGTCCTGTAAGAACTGACAAAGGGATAGTTTCAGATAAACCTAGGAAGACTTGTATGATCTGAGGAAGAGTGAAATGAGCAGAACCAGGAGAACAATGTATATCAATGTGGGAATTTGCTTTGCTTCACCATGCATATTTGGTTTGAAAAAAAGGGGGGGGTTGTTTTTCTTTTTTTTCTAATGGGGGGAGGAGGCAGAGACAGAAAACAAATGTTTGGTTTTTTTAATTCTTAATGTAAAGAAAAAGGACTTTATGAACCTTTAAAAAAAATGTCCCAGTTGCAGGCAAGATTTTAGTTGGGACTTAAAGGAAGCCAGGAAAATCCACAGAGAAGGGAGAACATTCCAGCTATGGGGGACACCAGAAAAAAATGCCCAAAGCTGAGAGATGGAGGGTCTTGTTTGTGGAGCAGGCAGGAGGCCCACGAGGCTAGATCAGAGTATGTGTTGGCGAGTAAGGGATAAAAAGGCTGAAAAGGTAAGAGGGGGCTGGACTAGGGAAAGCTCTGAAGGCCAAACAGAGCCTTTTGCATTTGATCCTGGTGGCAAGAGGGAGCCACTGGACTTTATTGAGTAGGGGGTGGTATGATCAGACCTGTGCTTTAGGAAAATCATTTTGATGGCTGAATGGAGGAAGGACTGGAGTGGGGAGACACCTGAGGCAGGCAGACCCAGCAGCAGGCCATTGCAATAGTACAGGCATGAGGTGATGAGGGCCAGCACCAGAGTGGGTGACGGAAATGATTATTAATAACCAATACCTTGGGGAGATTTAGAGGTCTCCACTTTTTCTACATTCCTCATTTTTAAAAGTTCAGCTTTCTTGAGGCCATTACTGATAATAAGGTTGCAGTAACTCTCCCGATCTTGGTCTGACCCCAACCTTGCTAGGAATTTAATCTAAGGTGGGGAAGCCCGAGTGTTCTCCTCAAGCTTCAGTGCAGACAGATCCTTTTGTCTAGACAGCCCAAGGCTGGGGAGTGGTCTGGTAAAGCAGAGAATGGTCTGGTATAGACATTTTCTCTGTCCAAGAGGATATGATGACGGGATGACATCAGCTCCTCATTGGAAGAGTGTACAAACTGAGCCCCACCTCCATGATTGTCTTTGGTCTCAGAGAGAGATGGTTGAATGATGATCCTTTTATTAATAACCTGCTGGATTTATTAATAAAATGATTAAATTACCCAGGAACAACGACTCTTGAACCTTTTCAAACATAACATGAGGACAGTGTCAGAGGAGAGAGAGGGGTATGTTTGAGAGACGTTGGCAAAAGTGAGATCTCAACAGGACTTGGGAACAGCTTGTATATGGGAGAGGGGGGCAGTCCAGGATGACACCTAGATTGGGAGCCTGGGGGACTAGGAGGATGGTGCCCTAGACAGTGAGGTAGGAGAGGTTTGGGATGAAGATAGTAAGTTCTATTTTGGACATAATGAATTTAAGATGTCTATGGGAATCCAGTTTGAGATGTCTGAAAGGCAATTACAGATTCCAGATTGGGGGTCAGCAGAGAGGTTGGGGCAGGATAGGTAAATCTGAGAACCATCAGCATAGATTTGGTCATTAAGTCCCTGGGAGCTGATGAGATCCCCCAGTGAAGCAGTACAGAGAGAAGAGAGAAGAGGCCCCAGGACAGAGCCCTGAGGGCCACCTCAGGGTAGAGTGTGTGGTCTGGAGGAGGAGACAGAGGAGAGGTCAGTGAGGGAGGAGGAGAACCTGGGGAGATGGCGTCCTGAATACCTGTAGAGACTCAAGGAGAAGAGAGGGATGGATGGTGGCCAAGGCTGTAGAGAGTCCGAGGAGGAGGAGGACTGAGAAAAGGCCACTGGACATGGCAATCACTGGTAATTTTGGAGAGAGCAGTTTCAGTGGGATGATGAGGTCAGAAGCCAGATCATAAGGGGTTAAGAAGAGCGTGAGAAGGGGGCAGCTAGGTGGTGCAGTAAATCAAGCACCAGCCCTGGAATCCTGAGGACCAGAGTTCAAATCTGGCCTCAGACACATAACACTCACTAGCTGTGCGACTCTGGGCAAGTCACTTAACCCCAATTGCCTCACCAAAAAAAAAAAAAAAAGAGAGAGTAAGAAGTGGAGGCCCCTGGTGTAAACAGCCTTTTTGAGGGCAGAAGAGATATAGGACCATAGTTACTGGGAACAAAAGGGTTTTTTGAAGATGGTGGAGAAATGGGCATATTTGCAGGCAGTTGGAAATGAGCCAGGAGGCTGGGAGAGAATGAAAAGAATGGGAGTGAGGATGACAGAGAGAGGGGGCAATCTGTTAGAGGAGACAGATGGAGTGGGACTGTGTGAACAGGCAGAGGGGTTAACCTTGGTAGGGATAAGGCCCCTTCATCACATGAGACAGGGGTGAAAGAGGAGAAGGCGGCAGAAGGTATCCAAATGATAGGAGATGAGGAAGACGGGAGAAGAGGGAGCTCATGACAAGTGGCTTCAATTTCGTCTGTAAGCCATGAGCTGCTCAGATTCTCAGTTGAGGGAGTGGAAGAAGAGGAAGCCATAGAGGTATGAGGGGGGATGAAAAGGTCTGGAAGAGCCTTGGTGGAGAGGGGGATAGGGAGGAAGAGTAGGATTGCTGAGCAGCAGTGAGGGCCCACTGGAGGTTTCTACTTGCATGTTCCACAAGCATATCCAAATCAACGTATCCAAAAGACAGACTGTCTCTAATTTGTGGCCAAATTCTAATTCGTGACCACTACCCTTGTACTCACACAGGTTAGCTAACTCCTTAATCTCCCTCATCCCATATTTCCACTCTTTTGTCAAATCTCTTTTCTCCCTCCACAACTCTCCTAATGTCCCCTTGTCTCTACTCCCATGGCCACCTCCCAAGGACAACCCCTCGTCACCCCTCTCCTGGCCTTCCAGTGGATCCCCTAGCCTCCAGTCTCCCCAGTCCATTGCATTCTCCACTCTGCCGCCCATATGGACACAAATATTCACCGCAGCTCCTTCCGTGGTGACAAACAATTGAAAACCCAGGGGATGCCCATCAATTGAGGAGCAGCTGAACAAGCTGGGGTATGTGAATGTGATGGATACTATTGTGCTGTAAGAAATAATGAAGGGGTACGTTTCAGAAAAACCTGAGAAAATTTGTGTGAAGTGATACAAAGTAAAATGAGCAGAATCAGGAGGACAATGTAGACAGTAACAGTAGTACTAGTAAAGATAATCAACTCTGAAAGACTTAATAACTCTGATCAACACAGTGGTCACTACAAATCCAGAGGATTCATGATGAAACATGCTATCCACCTCCAGCTGATGGACTCAGAGTGAAGATCAAAACATAGTCTCTTTTCCTTCCTTTTCTTTCTTTCTTTATTTTTTTTTCTTTTTTTGGACATAGCTAATGTAGAAGTCTATTTTACATGACTATACATATTTGTAGAGTTTTGTCTTTCTTGCCTTCTCAATGGGTGGGGGAGGGGAGAGGGGAAGGAGAGAATTCAGAACTGAAAACAAAATAAAACTGAAATCTCTTTTAAAAAAGGGTATCGAGGCATCCCTTGAAACTTGGTTGACTCGGGGAACTAAGAGCTTGGACCATACTCTGGCATTTATTGCCACGAGGACCTGGAGATGGAGGGAGGAGAGGGCAGAGCAGGTCCCACTGGAGAAGCAGGATGGGTAATGCAGGCGAGAGCTTTGCTCAGATGAATCAACTCCAGCTTTCTTCAGTGCCCATCTCTGTTGAACATCCTTGCTCTGCTATAGCTAAGCTCATCTCTTTTCGTAACTGTTGTTCACGCTGAGTGTCTCAGTCTATTCAGTTTGTTTTCGGTGAGGCAATTGGGGTTAAATGACTTGCTCAGGGTCACACAGCTAGTGAGTGTTTTGCGTCTGAGGCCGGATTTGAACTCAGATCCTCCTGACTCCAAGGCCAGAGCTTTATCCACTGTGCCATCTCGCTGCCCCATCTCAGTCTATTCTGCTAGGGAGCCAAAACTACTGGGCCACTAGCCTGAGTCAGGCCCAGCCAGGACAGGCTGCCTTGCTGGAGGCCTCCAAGCAAAGGCCAGACCACCACTTGTTGGCCGTAGCACAGTGGGGATCCCTTTCATGTACCAGTTGGGCTGGATGGTATCAGAGGCCCCTTTCAACACTCAAATTCTGTGATATTACTTGAGCTTTACAAGGCTTTGTGATGTAGGTATTATGGAGATTATTATCTCTCATTTCCAGTGGAGAAAACTGAGTCTCAGAGAAATTAAGTGACTTCACCGTGATCCCACAGAGGGTAAGCATCAGAAAGACAACTCAGAACTAGGTTTCACCTGGCTTCTGGTCCAGCGTTCTCTCCCCTCTATCACACTGCTACTGTGACAGGCCTTGGGGACCTGCAGGGGATGGAGCTGGACCAGCATCCATGACGAGGCTTCGTTCACAGCTTTCTATCAGTCAGAATAATCTGAGAGCCCACCTCCACTTGAGAATAGGTAGGAGAAGAATAGGGGAAATGGTGACCAACTCTAAGGTGGTCTTTGGAGTGTCTTATACACACACACACACACACACACACACATATACACATACAGATACACACACATACACATACACACACACACATATATATACACATACACATATACACACACACATACACACACACTTACACAACTGTCCCTCATCACCAAGACAAATGTGAGAATTCTCTAAGTTACTTAGGAGACTGCTCAGAGGTCTGTACAAGGCACTTGCCCTTTCATATAGGCTTTACAGGCAATGATTGCCAACACAATAAATAAGTAAACAGGTTTTGTTCTGTCCCTCTTCTCACCATGCTCTTCCGGACTTTAATCATGAGATGAGCCTTGGGAGCCTTCATCTTTTCAATTCAGGAATTCAGTTCAGTTCACATCAAGTAAAAACCATTTACTCAATACCTTGAAGCAGACAGTGTATTAAACCAGGCCTTAAAGTGTCCTTCAAGCCTAACTCTGTCCTCCGGAGGCAGACTTAGGGGTGACAAAAATGGGTTCCTGCACTCAAGGAAGATACCAGCTAATACTGGAGGATGAGGAATGTACATTTAAAAAACAACAACAATACCACACATTAAGCAATGCGTGAACAAAACAAGACAAGGAAAATGAAGAGAAGAAAAAGGAAAGAAGCATAGAGAAGGAATGCAGGCCAAACAGGTTCCACCCCTACATTGCTGTTGACCTTGGGCAAGTGACTTCACCTGTCTACTCTCTAGCTCAATTACTCATCTGTGAAATGATGGCTGGGCCAAGATCAGAGGTGTCAACACTCCCAACTGCAACCCGAAGCAGCTCAAAATGCAATTAGGAAATAACTTGACAAAGGAAATAAAAATCCAATACAACACCAGTGAGGTGACATTTTCAAAATGCAGCCCCCAGGAATCCTTCTGTAAAGATCAGTGGGCCCCATTTCTATCTGAGCTGAGCACCACTGACCTAGACGGCCATTTTACCGAATGTAAGGTTGGGAAGAAATCTGGGACGTGATCTCTCTAATCTATATTTCTGAGTGTATGGATCCTACAATTTCTCATCTTTAAGACATTTCAACCTCCTCTCTTAGAATAACTATGTTCAATATAATTTAATAAACATTTATTGAATTTCACAATAATAAAAAACAGTAACATTCCGTGTACCATGCTTAAAGCCAACATTCACATTCCCAGGACCCTGTGAGAGAGGTGATTGGACAAGCAAGATGGGCCCTTTGAATTTTCAAAGAAGAAACTGTGGCTCGGAGAAGCCAGTTATTTGCCCTGAGTCCCCTCCGCAGTAAGGAGGGTCCACACTAAGATGGGAACCCAGCGGTACCAGCTCCAAAGGCAGAATGTTCCTTCCATCCCACTGTGCCGTGTGCCCGAGGACAGACACCTCTACGAGACAGAAAACAATACAGCGAGTGTCACGGAGTCAGGGCTGGAAGGGGCCTTCCCAATGAGCTGATCCCAATCCTTCAGCTTACAATGGGGAATCTGAAGCAAGAGAGCTTAAAGGACCTGCCATGACAGCAGGAAGAAACAGAAAAGAGCCAAGACCCGAGCCCAGCCCTTCTGACTCCAAATCCAGCATTCTGACCCCCATTCTTTGACTTCTCTTTAGAAATACAAAATGCGTCTGACATTCGGGAACCAACAATCATTAATAAAAGAGGCCTGAAGAGCACACCCACCTGCCCACACTGTGATTAGCCATGGTGTCAAAAACTTCGACCGTTTTTTGCCGCACGGTGCTGTCCGGGTCTTTCAGCAGAAGTTTCAAAGTATCCAGAAACCCTAGAAATCAGAAACCTCTTTGAGCATTCATGAGATTCAGAGTTCACGTTAAAAGCTGGTAAAACAAAGACTGAATGGAAAACAAACAGACCCTCCGAGGGCTGTAGTGCTATGGTCAGTGCGCGGTGGAGGACTCCTAACGCCGCCGCCACAAAAACTCTACGGTGCACGTATGCAGTGAATGCTGCCCCATGCCGCGCGAGTGAGTGAGCCTAGACTCTGGGGCTATGCCACCGGCACACCAGCTTCGGCAGCTTCCACCAAGCTGACAACCTTCCCTGCCATCGAGAGCCACTGCCCAAGAAGAAGCCCAGCTAGGGAGAGAGGTTCACCCGCCAGAGGCCGGCCTCCGGGTGACGAATTCTCTGAATTCTCTGACCACGGCGATCTAGGAAGGAAGGCAAAAGAAAGAATGCTCCTGCGTCTGTTTCTTCATGGGCTTGGCAGGCTGGCAGAAGTGGTTACCAGTCAACAAGGAGAGTCACGTAGCTCGGTCTGGTTTGGTTCTAGACTGGCTCTCTTGTAGGAATGGATGCAGAGTGAAGTGAGCAGAGCAGAAGAACACCGTACACAGTAACAGCAATGGTGTAATGATGATCACTGGGAAAGACTTAGCCACTGACCAATGCGGTGATCCCACACAATTCCAAAGGATTCATGATGAAAAATGTTATCCACCTCCAGAGAGAGAACTGGGGAACTCTGAGTGCAAATCGAAGTATAGTTTTCTCACTTTATTTTTCTTGCTTACTGAAGGGAAAGAATTTGGAACTCAACCTTTTTAAATGAATGTTAAAAACAAATAATAAAAAATTTTTTAAATATCCTGGATCTCTCTGGCTTGCCCCAGTCTAGCAGCTTGGGGGCTCTTCATGGGCACTGGCCAGTTCACTCCTCCTAAGGTGGCCTGGTGGCTTTCTTACCATATTGGTGTTGGACCCAGTGCAGACCTTCTGTTGGCTTTAGTCCACTACAGCTCCAAAGTTCCTGAGCTCAAGCAATCCACTAGCCTCTGCCTCCCTGTGAACCCAGCAAACCATGCAATTCTTAGACTGTCTCTACATATTCATCTACTTGTCTGCATATGAGATCCCAGTCCAACAACTGGGCTGGGCAGAATACTACTAATGGAACTCAGTCATAGCAATACCAACATTATCACTAAATGCAACCTGAAACTCAGAGGGGACTGAACTTAAATGAAAGGATGGTTCTCCCAAATAACACAATTCACAGAATTCAATTTGTCGGACTCCCAACACCAACAGGAAATATCCTCTCACTGAACATGTGGTCACCTCACAGGCCAGCACGTAAGCAAAAGGACTTCCACGAAGACACCTGCAGCTAATGTTGCAGAGCAGGATGAAGAGAAATTATAAGAAGATTTTGATATGGCTCTCCAAATGAAATTAAGGTAATGAGGCACAAAGTTCCAAGCACATTCAATTTATTGGCAAGGCTAGCAATTACCAATAAAAGGAGTCTTGACTCCTCAGTCAGTTAAAAGACCACAAGGTAGGGCTCACTAGCCTTCAACAGTCTGGGGAAGTACAAGAGAGCAAAGAACAGGATGCATCAAACAATATGACCGGATGGAAGTCAAGAATGCAGGATTAGCAACAGCCCCTCTTCCATCTTGTTGCCAGGGAAAGCCCAATGGTGGTGTCTACCTGCATGGATAGTCCAGACTTTCTTGAAAGACAGCCAGTGTTGCAGAAATAACAGACTTCCTGGCACCCACCTGCACCCTGCAAGACTCATAAGTGAGATTATAGATCTCCCTTAATTGCACAGGGGCAGTAAAACGTGTAGAGACAATATAATTCTCAGAGACAAAGAAACATGGCTTAGGCAATTTTATAACATGTTGGAGGTGAAACAGAATAGAATCAATTACAAAACGGAATTGGAATCAATATGGTTTTCTCAAAATCCATATATACTTCAATTTTCATGACTTCAGTGCAAAGGCAAACAGAGGAGAGGCACTGAAAAACACTGTGGAAACTATACATCTGGAACAAAAAACAAAGAGGTCAGAAGCTTGTGGTGTAGACAGAAACCTCACCCCTGTATATAGCATGAACAATTTGGCTTGTTGTCTTTCTTTAAAAAGTTTTATTGTAGCCTTTTGTTTTTATAACAAATGTTTCCCCATAAAGCACCTCTCTCTCAAAGAAGCCACCCCTGAATATTTCCTTCAAAACACAAAAAGTAAAACTGACTTATCTTTTAAGTAAAAAAATTTATATTTAACTTTTTCTAACTACATATAATAACAATTAACTTTCTTTTTTTTTAATTTTGAGTTCCAAATTCTCTCTCTCCCAACCCCGCTCCCCCCCCCCAAAGAAGGCAAGCAATTTGATATAGGTCATACATGTGCAGTCATGCAAAATATATTTCCATATTAGCTATGTTCCCAAAAAACACAGAGAAAACAAAAAAGAAAAAGTGAGTTTAAAAAGTATGCTTCAATCTGTATTCAGACTTTATCAGTTCTTTCTCTGAAGATGGATGGTATTTTTCATCATAAGTCTTTCAGAATTATCTTAGATTGTCAGCTGTATTACTGAGAATAGTGAAATCAATCATCATACAATATTGCTATTACTGTGTACAATGTTCTCCTGGTTCTGCTCATTTCACTTTGCATCAGTTTGTGTAAGTCTTTCCAGGTTTTTCTGAAGGCATCCTGCTTGTCATTTCTTATAGCACAACAGTATTCCATCACAATCAAATATCACAACTTGTTTGTCCATTCCTCAATTGATGGACATCCCCGCAATTTGCAATTCTTTGCCACGACAAAAAGAACTGCTATAAATATTTTTGTACATATGAGTACTTCTCCTATTTTTACCTTTTGGGATTCAGGCCTACTACTAGTATTACTGAGTCAAAGTATGCACAGTCTTATAGCCCTTTGGGCATAGCTTCAAATTGCTTTCCAGAATAGTTGGATCAGTTCACAACTCCACCAACAATGCATTAACATCTCAACTTTTCCATTCCCTTCCAACATTTGTCATTTTCCTTTTCTGTCATATTAGCCAATCTGATAGGTGTAAGGTGGTACATCAGAATTGTTTTAATTTGCATCTCTCTAATCAATAATGGTTTAGAGCATTTTTTCATATTACTATAGATAGCTTTGATTTCTTCTTTTAAAAACTGTCTGTTATGTCCTTTGTCCATTTATCAAAAGGAGAATGACTCGTATTCTTATAAATTTGATTCAGTTCTCTATATATATGAGAAACAATGCCTGTATCAGAGACACTTGCTATAAAAAATTTTTTTCCAGTTTTCTGCTTTCCTTCTAATCTTGGCTGTATTGGTTTTGTTTGTGCAAACCCTTTTTAACTTAATGTAATCAAAATTATCTCGTTTATATCCCATAATGCTATTTTTTATTTGATCATAAATTCTTCCCTTATCCACAGATCTGACAGTTAAATATTCCATGCTCACCTAATTTGCTTATGATATCACCCTTTATGTCTAAATCATGTACCCATCTTAACCTTTGTACATGGTATGAGATGGTGGACTATCCCTAGTCTCTGCCAGACTGCTTTCCGGTTTTCCCAGCAATTTTTGTCAAATAGTGAGTTCTTGTCTCAAAAGTTTACATCTTTGCATTTATCAAACACTAGATTACTATGGTCATTTCTGGTGTATTATGTACTTAATCTATTCCACTGATCCACCACTCTATTTCTTAGCCAGTACCAGATTGTGTTGATGATACGGCTTTGTAAAACAGTTTGAGAGCTGGTATGTCTAGGCAACTTCCTTCACATTTTTTTTTCATTTATTCCCTTGATATTCATAACCTTTTGTTCTTTCAGATGAATTTTGTTATTTTTCAAGCTCGATAAAATAATTTTTTGGTAACTTGATGGGTATGACACTGAATAAGTAAATTAATGTAGGCCGAACTGTCATTTTTATTATATTGGCTTGGCCTACCCATGAGCAATTAATATTTCTACAATTGTTTAGATCTGACTTTATTTGTGTGAAAAGTGTTTTGTAACTGTATTCGTTAGTTCCTGGGTTTGTCTTGGCTAGTAGACTCCCAAGTATTTTATATTTTCTATGGTTATTTTAAATGGAATTGTTCTATCTTTTCCTGCTGGGCTTTGTCGGTAGTATATCGCAATGCTGGTGATTTATGTGGGTTTATTTTATATCTTGCAATTTTGCTGAAGTTGTTAATTATTTCAATTAATTTTTCAGATGATTCTCTAGGAGTCTCTAAGTGTATCATCATACCATCTACCAAGAGGAACAATTTTGTTTCCTCATTATGTATTCTAATTCTTTCAATTTCTTTTTCTCCTCTTAATGATATAGCTAACATTTCCAGTACAGTATGGAATAGTAGTGGTGATAATGGGCATCCTTGCTTCACCCCTGGTCTTGTTGGGAAGGCTTCTAGCTTATCCCCATTACAGATAAAATTGAGTATAACTTAAGAAATCTGACATAACTAGTTACCAATTTGAGAGTCATCTATGAATGAACTGTTTGCATACAGTGAAATTACAAATTTTTAGAGGAAAAAACAAAATCAACACCAAATTAGATGAACAAAAATGAGAAGATAATGGAATAAATTCAAAACAGTTACAACTTGATCTATTTAAACAAGTTACCTTCACTAAAAAAATAGGATAAAGGTGATATCAATATAGGCTATCACTATTTCCTCTAACAGTTTATATGATGTAAAGCAAATGCCATTAATAAGGAAGATTAAAAAAAAAACTAGAAGTCCCCATAGCTAGCAAAAATATGCTCTCCTTACAACCAAGGACCACTGCAGTTTGGAATATTAATGCCCATGCCAAACCCTGAAGGGGAGGATAGTGGGAGTTTATGAGAAGTATCAGCTCATAAAATCATGAGAAAAAATAGAGGGGAAAAAAACAGAAAGCGTAGCATGAGGGCCAGGGAAGCCAGACTATCCCAAGAGCATTTAAAAAGAACAAACAGAAATAAAATGGGGAGTGGGGTGGGAAATCAAGACATCCACATTGAGCATTTTTCTTCCCCAATGACAGAAGAGTCACTACACTTGGACGCTAACGTCAGAGTCTGCAGAGAGCTGCACAAGGACGTGGAAACAACACTAAAGAAATCACAGCTGGGAAAAGCAGCTGGACTGTTGACATCTCCCACCAGAAAGGAGGTCCAGGAAAGGGACATAATTTTGAGTTGGGGGTTGGTCCTAAAGACAATCTGAAAGCAGGGAAAATACTGAATGATTAAAAAAAAATTCACTGATGGTATTAGTACCAAAAAAGGAAACGAAGGGGACATTACTGATCTACAAGCCTCCTTTCTCAGCTCAACAAAGTCCTCCTGAAGAGGAGCTACGCACTGTTGGGGAGCATCCTCGTGGAGACGCCGGAACGGAACTGGCAAGGCTTGCACCGACAATGCTGGGCGTCCCAAAAGTCTTGGTGCCGTTTTTGCTTGAACAGCTTAAGACGGCACTGAAACTTTTGGGATGCCCTGTATTTACATCACAGTCAAAACAACAGATTGCAAGGTCCCGGGAATTCAGGAACCCTGAAGATGCTGATTCAGGAGAACCGAATACAGCATGCCAGCTCTCCAACAAAGGGTCTCTATGCACACTGCCATCATAAGATCCCAGCCCCAGAGCTGGGAGGAACCCCAGAAGCCAGCTAGCCCAACTCCCTTCCTTTTACAGATGAGGACACTGAGCAGACACAGGTAAGTCACACAGCCAGTAAGCGTGACAGTTTTGAACCCAAGTCTTCCTGGGTCCAGATCTAGTATTCTATCCATTAGGCCACATTTCCTCATACAAGATTCCCTGACAGATGTAACAACAGAGTTAATTCTGGTCAACAATACTTGTTATCAATAGCAAGCAAGACATAAAATACTGGGGCAAACGCTAGGCAAGGTGGTTGCCCCTGCCGTGGAGATCACGCAAGCAGTCCTAAAGGAAGAATCCCCAGCTGTTTGCTGGTGGCATTGTACTCAAGGCATCAAACTCTGGGACCTTGGTGAGCCTCCCAAGCTTGACTCACAGTCATTTAGCCTAACAATCCACACAGGAAAAACTAAGTGGATGAAGAATGCCTAGTGACCAGATCATGCGATTCACTTGGATGGACAGCCCCCTGAGCTAGTCCATCAGTACAGACACTGCAGATGGCTGATCACCTGGCAAGAGAATTGAAGAGGAAAAAGAGAAAGCTGGAATGTACTCTGAGAACTCTAGTACTTCAGTGACTCTAGGCTTCTTCCTAAAATAAAAACCTAGAACACCAATATTATTCCATCAACACGTTTCTCCAAATCGGAGGATAATACCATTTCCAAAGACCTCAAAGTGCCTTTTATTTCAGGCCCCAAATCATGACCTAATGGTCATTTACATTTTGTAGTTTGTCTTTTGAAAACTGTCCCTATGTTTTACATGGTCATGCATCCCTGCATGGTCTCTTTTATGGAGTTCCTCATACACAATTTATTTGGGGGTCACAGGTGGCAGCCTGCCTACTCCCAACCTACGACATTCTGTTGCTCTCTGGGCAACTTGCAGTTTGGGGTCTTTGGAAATGGTGATATTCTGCGAATTACAGCCACGTGTGACGACGGAAGAGTACTGGTGATAGAGGTTTTTATTTTAAGGAGAAGCCTGGACTCGCAGAAGGGGCTACCCGGTTGCCAAAGGACATTTCAGTTTTCTCTTTCTTGTTTTCAATTCTGTTGCCAGTGGTGGCTCCAAGTGGGCACCCACTGATTAGGAGAATGGCTTTAAAAACAAACTATGACATAGAAATATAAAGGAATGGAGCAAGTAAGACATGTGGCCTTTGAGAAATTCAGAGAAACATGGGAAAAGCTGTAGGAACTGTATGATGAGTAAAATAAGTTAAAATAAGTAGACCCAAAGGAATCGTATACACAATAACTGCAACGACGTACACGTCTTCATTTACCGAAGTTAAATTCTGAGGCAGCACAAAACCAATGGTGGTTTTAGAAAGCCGAAAACAAAGCACGGCTCCCTCCGCACAGCAGAAAAGCGGGGGGTTGTTGGGTAGAATATGATATACGTTGTCCAGCTGGGGATAACACCAGCTGTGCTTCCTCGTGCCAAGGGAGGGCTCCTTCTGGAATGGGGACAGGCTGAGAGGTCTTTTGCCCCCAATGACTATGATTTAAAGACAAAAGGCATCGATAAAACTTTTTTTTAAAGAGAGGTTTGCCCAGAATGAGGGAAGGGCTGATGCCGGAGTAAAATCGAGGGGCTGCCCAGAGGCTCCTGAGAGGCCTAAGGGGAAGGGTTGCAGCACCCCGAGTGAGGCCCTAGGGGAAAACAGTGTTACTCAGGCTGAGGCAGGGAGGGGCCACACGCTACCCCCACGTCCAGGAAATCTCCACTGAAATGCCGAAGTTGTATATGACTACGGAAGGAGGAATGTAGCTAGAGAGACATATTACTTCAATGTTTCAGGTCTGATACTTCCCCCACCAACACAGACTGTGCCTCACCCACCCACTAAGGCCACAGTGGACAGTCTATGAAAAATCTATCACCCCAAAAGCCAAGATGATTATCCAGCTAGGATCCCCACTTTACAGGTGAAAAAACTGTGGCTGGGAAAGGTTAAGTTACAACTCAAGGGTCCTAGAGTTAGTGTTTGAGGAGAGATTCGAACCCAAGCCTTCCTGACTCCAAGTCCTGTGTTCTATCCACTAGACCACCTTTCTTCCTGGTGGTCCACTGCCCAGAGTTATCTCCATATAGTAACAAGGTATTACAAATGGGTTTTAGTGGAAGACACAGGCACGTGAACTATTTAGAGACAAAACATGTTAACCACGGACAGATGGAGGAGGGAGCCCAGAATTGCCCAAGGCTTAGTCAGCCAACTCAGTCACACATTCAAGACGAGATAAAAATCATGAAGGTGCTAAGTTCCACATTCTGCCCCTGCTAGAGGTGGGGAGAACAAAAACCACTCAAAGGTAGCCACCCTCAAATTCATACAAGTCAGACTTGGGGGAGAAATGTGGATTCTGTCTAAACCAATACGGCAGGCACCATGAGAAAATGAATGTCTGGCCGCTAGGCACTCCAGAGTGAAGAAACTGATTTGGGGACATGCTCAGGGACACAGACCTGGCCTGCAGGACTGTAAAGGCAGAGTAAGAAAGAACCTATAGCTGCTGCAGTACCAGGTGGTCAGCCCCAAGCTGTCCTCCTTTGACAGAGTGTGGGTCTCCCTCAGGGTTGGGGCCTCAGGTCCCAACCAGATCCAAAGAAGAGAAGTCTTATCTTCTGCGATTCTGGAATGGCAGGGACCCTGACCTGTACCTGTGGGCAGCATATGGCAGGCAGCTGTTTAATTACAAAAATTGTTTCATAAACTAAAATCAGTGCTTCATAAATAAAGTGATGATCATTAGGGCCTTAATCACCTCTGACCTGGATGCTGCATTAGTCTTCTAATTGGTTGCCTCAAATCTCTCCCCACTTTAATCTCTCCTCCATTCAGCTGCCAAAGTGACTGACCTAAAGGATATGTCATACTGTCTCCCTTCCCCCCCCCCCACCCCTGTCCCTCTCCAAGATCCCCTCTGAAGTCCTTGGTTTGCCATTCAAAGCCTTCCATGACCCCTGCCCCCTCCTCCCTTTCCAGTCTTCTTACACTTTGCTCTCCACCCCCCAACTCTACCATCTAGCCAAATTGGCCTTCCTTCTTCCTGTTCCTCACTCTCAGCACTCCATCCCCCACCTCAGTGCCTTTGCATTGGCTGTGTCCCTCACCTGGAATGTTCTCCCTCACCACTGAGGCTAGGCTCAAACATCGCCTTCTGCAGAAACACATTCTGGGGCTCCTCTCCCCGCCCCCTCCCCCAAACTCCTATAGCCTTCTCTTCCTTCGAAGGTATCTCTGTCCACACCTATTTATTTCCATGTTGCTTCCCTCTTTGACTGGGAGTTCCCTAAGGACAGGGAATATAGTTTGCCTTTCTTTGTATCCCCAACACTTAGCACCACGCCCTGCCCCTAAGAAGCTCTTAAAAACCTGCTTGGTAATTAATAACATCACTGCTTACAGTCCAGTTAATCAAGCAAGCATTTGCAAGTACAGAACGTGACTTACTCCCATTTTGGCTTCCCCTCAACTAGGCCCACCTTGGGTACAGCCCTCTCAGTGCTCAGCTGTGTAGGGCACATGTTGCATTCCCCTGGTCTGTGTGTCCAAAGCACAGGCCGCTCCTCAGCCCGCTGGCCTAGCGCCTTCACAGAGGCCCCACTCGGAGTCTCTGCCTCCCATCTCCCTCTGTCTCCTAACCACTTACCAGGTCCAATGAGCCAGCATCTGCAAAGTGCTGAGCCCAGGGCAAGGCCCATGGGAAGGATGTCATGAAGGCGCAGAAGGATCGCCTGTTGTGTCCCCACTGCTCTTCAGTCCGGTCTTCTACCTCTGAAGCACATGACAACTCCCCTCTCATCCAGATCGTCTCCAAGGTGCCAGCTAACTTTAAATGGGTGCTTCTTTTCCACAGGACCCGCAGTCTAGCTATACCCTCCCTAGCTTTCACCTGGATTCAAAAACTCAACTTCACCAGTATACTCACTTTAACTGAATTGCCTGTCCTTCTCCTCAGCCCACCATCCTAGCTAACACCACTCCGGGATGCTAGTTCTGGGCCCCCGTGTTCTGGTTTTTCTCATGGCCCCCTCCTCCTCTCACCCCAAGCTTGGGATCACATACACATCTGATAAACATGGCCAAAGTGCTTCATGCAAGTGATTCCTTCCAAGGCCAGGGCCAGCCCCCTGGAGAGTCTCACCAGAGAGCTCCTTTCCTGCCCCTCTGTCCGCTGCCTAGATGTCCCAGTGGTTTTGTCAAGGGCTGGCATAAAGACACAGTGGGTTGGTTTTCTATCTCTGAAGACAAAGCAGGGCCAGGATGGTCATCTAGCACACCACACCCCAAGAGATCTTAACAGTCACAAGTGGGCTGAATTTGTGATATGACATTTAAGAGGGGAAAGTGGGGCATTCAACATCGGAGTTAAGAAAAGGAACCACCCACGGACAAGACAGGGAGGCCCGGCTTAGGTCAGAGACTCGGCTGGAAGGGAGGGACCCCACTTTATGTGACAAAGACCTGGGCATTTTAGCTGTCAATAGGAGCCCAAAACCTCCACAGCCATGTAAAATAGCATCCACAACCATCCAAGGCTGAATTAGGGTCTCCAGGCCAAGAAGAAGAATTCAGATCCATTCCTTTGTTCTCTCTGTTGACACCTCTGGAATCTGGCCGACAGTCGAGAGCCACCTTGGCCAAAGGACTTTGACAGGCTAGAGGTCTGCCCAGGTAGAAACAACGGCCCGGGTGGGTGGTTGAAGGAACTGAGGCAATTTACCCCAAAGAGACTTGTGGGGGTCAGGGTCTTCAAGTATCTGTAAGATGACCCTGCAGAAGCTATTGTATGGGGCTCCTGAGAGCAGGGACAGTGGGAGGCCAGGACACAGAAACAGATATGGGTTCCATAGAAGAAAGAACAGTTCGAGCTGTCAGAAATGGAGTGGGCTGCCTGGGAAGGCAGGAAGATGTTTGAGCAGAGGCAGGGTGGGCAGCTACTGGAGGTCTCAGAAGGGATCTCCAGTTAACGTGCGGTCAGCAGTCCTTATCCCTCCTGTCTCTCCTGGAGATGTCGGCAGCCCTGTACCTCGCTGATGTGCTAACAGAAGCCTCCTGCGCTGTCCAGACCACTTACCTATGCCGATGGCTTGGTACGCGTGCTCAGGATCATGCACCAGGTCACACAGAGCCATGAGGGCCCTCTGCCGGGTCAGCAGATCTGGGGACTGGAGCTCCTCATTCAGCTTAGGCAGAGCTCGTCGTCCATAGGCGATGGAAGCTTTGGTAGGGTCAATGTCAGGAGGCAGGTACTGAGAAATCAGAGGACTCGCCATTGGTCCAGGCAAGAGACAGGGAGGGAATCCTCCCTTTGGAGAGCAACTAAGACAGGGGCTGCCAAGAAAAAAAACCAGAAAACCCATTACTCAAGGCACTGGCTGCTCTGAACATACCTGAAAGCTGGAACCAAGAAAGAGGAGTCCCAGGACATGGGTTCAAATGCTGCCTCTTACACTTTTTGGCTGGGTAGCCTCAAGCAAATCCCCTCCCTTATTATTATTAACACTGTATTAATTTGTATCCATTATGTACAGTTCTAAATTCTGTGTGAGCTTCCCCATTCAGAACATAAGCTCTGTGGAGGCAGACTTTCACCTCAGCACAGTGCCTGGCACATAGTAGGCCCTAAATTAGTGCTTGTGAATCAATTAGTAGCTGACATTTACCCAACAGTTTTACAATTGATAAAGCTGTGTAGCTGGCCCCCATTTGATCCTTACTTAACCCTAGAGAGACAGATACTGTATTTTTGGGTCCAAGGGGGGGACTACAGTTGTGGAAGCTCCCTCCATCACTGCAGATCCAAACTCTCTTGCACGGTCTTAAAAGAGGGGCCTGGGGCTCTCATATTGATGTGGGCTTTCCTCTGTTCAAAGCCCTTTACTTACACTATTCCATCCAACCCTCACAACAGCATGGTGAGGAGAAGGCTCTTATTCTCCTGACTTTACAGATGGGGAAACTGAGGCTCTGATGGGCTGTGCCTTGCCCAAGTTCACTGTGCTGCTGGAGTCAAGTCTTCCTTCTTCCAAGACCAGCCCCCTATATCCACCGCCCCGACCCAAGCCCCTTGAGGCAGATCCTGTGGGTATGATCATGCCCATTTTACAGATGAGGAGGGAAGTGACCCGTCCAAAGTCACACAACTAACGTGCCAAAGCTGGCACTCAAACCCAAGTCTCCTGAATCCGAGTCCTCTACTCCACAGACGCCTCAGTCTCCCTCTCAGTGAAAGGAAGGGGTGGGCCTACATGATCTCTAGGTTCCTCCCGGGTCTAAATCCTGTGCTCTAGCTCGGCATTCTGGGCTCTCGGGCTGAGTGACTTGGGGCGAGCCCCTCAGTTTCCCCATCAGTGGAATGGAGGGGTGGAACCTACGGAGCTGTAAACCCTCTTTTTTAACCCTAAATCCCACGATCCTCAGCCAGGCGCATTCTCGGGGGTCCTCCGGGACGGTCCCGGGTTCTTGCCTCTGTCTCCTGGGCCCAGGGCCTCAGCGTCCCCGTGTGTGAAATGGGGCAGGCGCGTCCCCGGCCGCTGCCTCAGCCTCACCTGGGCCTCGGGGAGGGGCTAGCCTCCCTGGGACTGAGGACCCCTCAGAGTTACAGTTGCTAAGGCAACCGCAGAGACTTCCGACGCGGAAATCCCAGGAAGTGCGTCCCTCAGGTCCCGCCCCCGCCTCGCGTCGCCTAGCAACGCACAGCACGCGCCCCCTGGAGTCAGCGACTCGCCTCGGGACAGCTCCCTTTCACTGCGCGCGCGCCCTCCCTTTCACTAACCCCCGCCCCGCCAACGGAGCCCAGCGCGCACCCACTGCGCAGGCGCCGGACAGGACAGCTCCCCCTCCCTAACCTCCGCCTCCAACCTTCAGCGGGCGTCCACTGAGCAGGCGCGAAGCCCGAGTGCCCTCCCTTTCACTAAACCCCGCCCCCCCAACGGAGCCCTACGGCGCCCATTGAGCAGGCGCGAAACACACCTTTCCCCCTCCTCCCCCGCCTCCTCGCCTCCCCCCTTCACTAGCTCCGCCCCAACGCCGGGCTGGCTGACCACGTGCTGGGCACCCGGGGAAGAGCCCGTGTGCTCCCTGCTAAACTCGTATTGGGGGCAGGGGGGGTTCTGAAACCAGGAGGACGCCCCCAGCGAGGTCGAGGATGCCTGCCCATGGTCTAGAGCAGCGGGGACCTGGAGCCCTGCCCAGTGTGTAAAGCCGCTGGGCCTCAGTTTCCCCATCTCTGTGTGAGGTTGGGATTGAGACCGCCCCCATTTGGCTTCCCTCTCTTCATCATTTCCCATTTAGCCGGTATGTAGTTAGCTTATCGTCTCCCTCATTAGAGTGTAAACCCCTTGAGGGCAGAGACTGTGTCTCTTTTTGTATCCCCAGCGCTTAGCACAGTGCCTGGCACACAGTAGGCTTTTAATAAATGTTTGTTGATTGACCACCTGGTGTGGACCAAGTGAAAACACTTTTTGATTGAATCACACCATCAGAGCTGAGAGTGAGCAGAAGCTTACACCTCCTGGATGGATCAAAGCCCTTATGTTAGAGCCTGGGGGAGAGAAGAGGAGGGGAGATTGTGAGCCTCTGGACTGGGGAGACTGGAGCAAGGGGAGGATGGAGCTGGGCCCAGGAAGGACACGGTGACGGTGACAGCTCATTAGCTCTCCGGGCATCTCGGAGTGAAGGACACAGACTGGGGGCAAAGCCCCAGAAAAGGGCAGCTCCTTCCCTGGCTTCCCCTCCTGATGTAGCCCATCCACAGACTGCCACCCTCTAATCTGCTGTTTCCCTACTCAAACCCGTCCAGTGACTTTGCCTCAGTCTGTCACAAAGAAGTCAGAGGCTGACTTACGATAAATAGAAATCTAGGGTTAGACAAAGGGCCCACCTTCAGACTAGGTATTAGGAACTTTACTAACTAGGGGCTTGGAGAGATTATGGCTGAACTCAGAACTTTTCACTCAAAAATAAACCCTAAAGCCAAAGGAGAGGGAACCAAATGGACCTTCAGGACCATTATATTGCCCCACAGATCTAAAATGAAGTAATTATTACAAAAATTATAGGTAATGCAATGGATAGAGCACTGGGTCTGGAGTCAGAAAGACCTGAGTTCAAATCCAGCCTCAGATATCTACTAGCTGTGTGACCCTGAGCAAGCCACTTAACTTCTGTTTGCCTCAGTTTCCTCAACTGTAAAATGGGGGTAATAGCATCCCTCACAAAGGTTGTTGTGAGGATCAAATGAAGTATTTCTAAAAAGTGCTTGGAACATAGTAGGTGCTATATCAATGCTTATTCCCTTCCCTCCCCTTTATAGGGTGTTACATGTAAAATGAACTACGAGATCTCTAAGGTTCCCTCCATCTCTAACTTTCTAGTCAAATGTAAGCTCCTTGAGAGCAGGTGTTCAGTCATTTTTCGGTCATGTCCAACTCTACATGACCCCATTTGGAGTTTTCTTGGCAGAGATACTGAGTAGTTTGCCATTTCCTTTTCCAGATCATTTTACGGATGAGGAAACTGAGGTAAACAGGGTGAAGTGGCTTGCCCAGGGTCCCACAACTAGTAAGTGCCTGAGGCCGGATTTGAACTCATGATGAGTCTTCCTGATTCCAGGCCAGGCTCTACGCACTATAGTGCCACCTAGCGGCCCCAAGAGAGCAGGTACTGCTTTGCATTTTGTCTTTCTATTGCCAATGCCTAGTGCATGTCAAATAACAAGTTATTAATAAATGCTTGTTGGTGCTGAGATGTCACATGATCCATTTCTTATTTCTGTACCTTTGTAAACACTCTCCTTGTGCCTAGAAGGCACTCGCTCCTCACCTCTGCCTCTTGAAATCCTTAGCTTCCTTCGAAGCTCAACTCAAGTGAATAAAATATAACTGGCCTGGCCCTCAGGCAGTGAAGCAACTAATGTTACACATAGATCCCCCAAAATAAGGCATGAGTAACGCTGTAACTACTTCAAGCAATGACTGGAAGGGGAAAAAATGGATTTCCCACAAGGACTCCATGAATTGCCTAGATGAAACGACTCAAGTGATTAAAAACGAAATAAAAGTTCTGGAGGAAGCAATTGCAAAGAGAATAAATATCTTAGAACAAAAAGTGGTCCACTTTGCCCAAGGAAGAGTCTACTAAAATAGACTAAGCAAAAAGCAATGGTTTCATGAGATAGCAAGAAATACTAGAACAAAGTCAAAAGATTGAAAAATAGGAGACGTGTAATATATTTGCTATCAAAAACAACTGACCTCAAAAACAGGTCATGGAGAAAAAAATTTAAAAGAATTATTGAATTCCTTGAAAGTCATGATAAAAAAATATTTTGGACATTATATTTCAAGGTAGTATAAATGAAACCTGCCAAGAACTATTAGAATCATAGGGCAAAGTAAAGTTTGAAAAAAATCCACAGATGACTTTCTAAAAGAAACCTCAAAAGGAAAAGTCCCAAGAATATCATAACCCAAATCCAGAGCTCCCTCTTCAAGGAAAAGGATGTTGCAAGCACCCAAAAATCAGTTCAGGAACCAAGGAATCATAGTGAGGATCACATAAGCCCTGGCAGCTTCTACTGTAAATGAGAGGAGATCTTGGAATACAACAGTCCAAAAAGCAAAAGATGTAAGCTTACAGCCAAGAATTACTTTCCATTTGAAGCTGGGTATAATCCTACAGGGAAAAAATAGATGTTAATGGAATAGAACACTTTTCAGCATTTCTGATGGAAATATCAGACACGAGTAGTGACTGAAAAACAAACACAAGAGTACAGAGAAACCTAGAAAGGTAAATTTATTCAGGCAATTAGAAGGTGCTTTATAAAGACATGGTGTTAACATTCTGATTGGCTGGTTGGTTGTCCTTTGTTCTTGAAGAGGACCAAAATGACATCACTACATTGGGAGTCAAGTTAAGTCCAACTGTGGCTGATCAGACCAATACGAGCTTGGAGTGTTCTACCACAGGTTGGACACAAATAGTCCATATGAACATTTGGGGTGGAGATGTCTCTAAATTTGCACACCTCATTTCTTTTGAGCTACTGTCATTCTGCTTCCCTCATAGAGCACAGCCCCTTCATTGATTTAGGCATGCCATGCTGGGCAGTCCTTTGCCAGTGTCTCCCAATCTATTCCAAAGTTCTTCAAAGAGACCCGGAGAATGTCCTGCATCTCCCCTTCTCACCTCCATATGAACGCCTTCCTTGCATGAGTTCTCTATAAAATAGTCTTTTAGGCAAATGTACATTTGACATTCAAACAACTTGGCCAGCTCATTGGAGTTGCACTCTGCAGGAGAGTTTGAATGCTTGGCAGTTTAGTTTGAGAAAGGATCTCAGTGTCTGGTATCTTATCCTGCCAAGTGATCTTCAGAATCTTCCTAACACAATTCAAACGGAAGCAATTCAGTTTCCTGGCATGGTGCTGGTATACTGTCCATGTTCACAGGCTTACAACAATGAGGTCAGCACACCCTCCGTAGACTTTCAGTTGGGTAATCAATCTAATACCTCTTCTCTCCCACTCTTTCCTTTGGAGCCTCCTAAACACTGAACTAGCTCTGGCAATGTGTGCGTCAACCTCATTATCAATGTGCACGTCCCTGGAAAGTACACTGCCAAGGTAAGTGAACTTATCCACAGCTTTCCAAACTTCTCCATTTGTTGTAACCAATGGTTCCACGTATGGATGGTGTGGTGCTGGCTGATGGAGCACCTGTGTTTTCTTGGTGTTAATTGTCCGGCCAAAATTAGCACAAGCAGCAGAGAATCGATCCATACTATCCTGCATCTCAGATTCAGAGGCTGCATTGAGTGCACAATTATCTGCAAAAAGAAAATCATACACCAACACCCCCTCCACCTGGAGAAGAAACAAGTGTCTCTTCAGAGCCTTGATGTCTTCAAAAGATGGAGAGAGTTAAGTAAGAAAAACTAAAACATGGGGGTGGTTTAGTTCTGTTCTGAGGCTTTAAAGAGGAAGAAGAGAAGAGAGGGTTAAAGGAATAGACTAACACAGGATGAAGGAAGAAGGGAGCAGACCTTGCTGTTTCTCACATTTGAGGTGCGTGAGAGAAGTAAAGGGACATGGAGAAAGTCCGAGCCCCCGTGGAGGAGCAGGCATCAAAAGAATCTCATTCTTTTCCGAACTGGACAAAAGAGGGTTGAACACACATACACAGACACTAAGAATGGTGTAGGTATACATTAAATTTAATAGGAAAACAAGAAGAGACTGGGAGAGAAGTTAAGAAGGAAGTTAATATGAAGGGGATAGTCACAAGCGAAACAAACTTCCTGATCCACAGGGGGAGGAGAGGAGGTTCAAAAGGAAAGCAAGCACAGCCAAGTTTGTAGAGTAGAAAGAAGTATAATGGAGCTCCCCCACCCAAACTCCTCCCAACAAATCTAGAAAATGCACCAGACCAAATCCTAATGGGGAAATCCAAGAACAAGTCACAGTGAGTCGTGTTTCCAGGCACAGTCAGCACAGAAAGACAGGTTTTGGACACCAAGGATATCTGTCAAGGAGCAACCTGGGGGTGTGGATCACTCTGGAAAGGCTGGGCAGCAGGGAAAGAAGAGGTCCCAGGCCCATATCAGCGCTCTACGACCTGGCACAGGATGTGGGAATAGGTGCCAGCTGGTGACTCAGTCACTAACTACCCCCTTCCTGGTCATAAATCCAGGGAGGAATGAGGAGGGGATTTGTGCCCAGCGCGGCATACTGGTGTGAGCTGTCATCCTGGATGCTCCCCTGTGCACCAATCAAGACTGTGACTCTGACCCCAGGAGCAAAGCAGAGCCTCAACTTCAACTTCTAGCCCAATTTGTAGCCCACAGAAAAATAACCAGGGGTAGGCTGAAGGTGGCTGTTCCTTAGACCCAAACCCAGGTCAGCAACTTACAGAGCTCAGACAAAAAAGGTAGTGATCAGACTTTGTCCTGGATCAGACCACTTTGGGAGCATGGAGAGGTTGCAGGTCCCCCAACTAAACTGTCTCTGAGAGCCTGGAATAAAACAACACTCAGTACCCTAAGAAAAAAAAAATAACAGGACCATCCCAGACCTCCAGAAGTGTGCAAAGCTTAAAATCAAGTCCAAAATCAGAAAGTAGGCTAGAAAAATAAGTAAACAAAAACAAGTCCCACCATAAAAAGCTATTACAATGGCAGGGACCCTCAAAACACAACCCCAGAAGAAGAAAATGATTACAAAATGTTTTACAAGCAAAGCCTAAAAGAAAAACACAAGTGGGGCACAAAGTCAACTAGAATTCCTGGAAGAAGTGAAGTAAAAATTTGTTTTTTAAAAGTAAGTATACTTTAACATTCTTTTTTTTAAATTTGAGTTCCAAATTCTCTCACTTCCACTAGCTCCTCCCCCACCCATTGGGAAGAAATAAGTAGTATGACATCAGTTATACATATGAAGGTATACAAAACATATTTCTGTATTAACCATGCTGCAAAAAAAAAGCAAGAAAAATGAAATGAAAAAACTATGCTTCAATGTGCACTCAGAATTCATTATTTAATTGTCTCTGGATGTGGATAGCATTTTTCTTCATGAGTCCTTTAGGATTGTCTTGGATCATTGTATTGATTAGAGCAGCTAAGTATTTCACAGTTGATAATCATTACAATATTGTATTACTGTGCAAACCATTCTCCTGGTTCTACTCATGAAGAATTTTTAAAGAATTTTAAATGTTTTTATAAATAAAATTAAAGCATTTAAAGGGGGTATTGGAAAAGAAACGAGAGCTATGGGGGCAGCTAGGTGGCACAGTGGATAGAGCACTGGACCTGGAGTCAGGAGCACCTGAGTCCAAATCCAGCCTCAGACCAAACACTTGACACTTACTAGCTGTGTGACCCTGGGCAAGTCACTTAACCCCAATTGCCTAAAAAAAAAAAAAGAAAGAAAAAAAAAGAAATGAGAGCTATGAATTGCCATGTTGAAAGCTAAGAATTGGAAAGAGAATTCACAGCTTAGCATAAGAGGTGCAAATTTTTGCCCAAGTAACAAACTCCCTGAAAATTTAAATGGACTGAATAGAAGTCAATTACTCCATAAGACAACAAAAATATTAAAACAAAGCAAAAACACTGAAAAAAAATAGAAGAAAAATGTAAGGCATCTCATAGCAAAAACAATTGAACTGAAAAAAAGGAGAAAAAAAAATTTAAGACTCAATGGACTACCTGAAATCCATGACCAAAAATATTAGCCTAGACATCATATTTTGTATCATCATATCATCATATGATACACATCATATTTCAAGGAACCTTGAAACTACCCAAATCTCTTAGAACCAGAGAGCAAAGTGGAAATAGAAAGAATCCAGTGGTCACCACCTGAAAGAGACCCCAAAATGAAAACCCCCAGGAACATTATAGCCAAAATCCAGAGCTTTAAGGTTAAAGAACAAATATTGCAAGCAGCCAGAAAGAAAGAATTCAACTACCAAGGAGCCCTGCCCAGGATCACACACAATTTGCAACCACCACTATGAGGAAGTGGAGAGCCTGACATACGATATTTCTTGAAGGCAAAGGATAAAGGCTTATAGCCAAGAATAGTTTACCCATCAAAACTGAGTATAAACTTACAGGGGGGAAATGAACCTTTAACAAAACAGAAGACTTCCAAGTATTGCTAATGAAAAGGCCAAAGCTAAGTAAATATCTTGAAGCCAAAACCATTCAGTGTCGGTAAGCGCCTTTGCTTTGAGCTAAGTGTACCTTTGGCATACTACTGAAGAAAAATTCATTGATGGGAGCTCCTGAGCTATAGATGTAGGGATGCAGACCCATAGCATACCTTGAAAACAGGTCAGTCTTCCTTATGGGTATCTAATCTGACAGTGAGTATTGAGTGGGGATTTCCCCACAGGAGATGCTACTTGTGTTTCTGTCTCAAATTTTTCTTTGTCGGTTTCAAAATAGAGGCTAGACTTGTAAGTCAAGATACCCAAGTTCCTATCCTGCCTCAGACTCCTTCCTAACTGTATGACCTTGAGCAACGGGTTTCTGCTTTCCAAGCTTCAGTTTCCTTACTTCTGAGAGGGGACAGACTCCTTGCACTACCTGCTCCAGGGTGATCATGAGAATGACCCTTTTGGAAACCTTCAAGTGTTAGAAATGGGTGCTTTTATGATTCCCAATTAAACCGAAAGTTCCCAGAGCCCAGGGGTGGTGTTTGACTCCTCTCACCAAGATGGCAGCTGGAGGTTTGGGGCAGTCCCCCGGTATCCCCCAGAGCCCCAGCCTGTCAGTCCTGAACAGAATGGATTCAGCTTCACCCGTCCCAAGCCAGACATGGGGATGCCTGGGCGTAGGATTCCGCTTGGCCAGCAGGAGGAGCCCCTGGACAGCTCTGATCTGCTTAGGGCTCCAGTTGCCTGAACTTTGTCCCTGAGGCCCTTGGCTCCTTCATCCCCTCTGTCCCAGCTTCTGCCCCATTATCTGACTCCTGCCCCTGCTCCCTGCCACCCCACCATCTCTCCCTCCCAGATCCCTGTACCTTTTCTTCCTGTGCCCTGCCCCCACTTCCATGCCCCACCCTGTCCAATCCCTACCCCCAGCATCCCTCCCTCTAGGAACCCTTATGCCCTCCCTGTCTCCCACCTCCACTTCTTGGGACAGCTATATCACCAAACCCCTATGCTGATATGACTCTGAAATCTTCCAAAAACCCCCGAAGCACCAACACTGGGAACCCCCTGCAGGAATTCTCATCCACTCAGCATTATTAGTCCAAGGAGGAGAGAAAGGAATGAAGTTCCCTGGGAAAGTTGGGCATGGGGCCACTGGTCATGAAGGAAAGGGCCGGGGCTCCTCTGCTCCCCACATGGCTCTCTAGGGCCCAGGTAGCTGCACTCTTTGCAGGGCCCTCAGCTGCCAGAGACTATGAGGATGGGGATAAAGGCAGAAGTTGGTCCCAGAGCAAGCTGAGCCCTAGTCCTCCCCCTGCATGGCCTGAGGCCCCTGATTGGCCCCCCACCCCCACCCCAAGCCAACCTCAGGCTTCATTTCTCCTATGACCTACTGAGCCCTGGCAGAGGTTCCCACAGGATTTGACGTATGACCAATGGTTTATTAATTAACTTCTTATACTTCTTTGGCCCATTTTTCCAGCTCATTAACAGCCCAGTGGAGTAGAAGAACTAATCTTGACGCCCAAAGACCTGGGTCCAGCTCCAGGTTGCAAGGGGCCTCAGAGGTCAACCAGTCCAACCTCTGACCCAGTAAGAATGGCCAGTGACAAGGTGGACATCCGGTCTCTACTCATACACTTCTGATGTGGGGAACTCACTACCTCCCAAGAAAGCCCCTCCCCTTTCTAGACAGCTGTCATTGGACATATTTCCTTGGGTTAAACTTAAAATGTACCTCTTTAATTCCCCTTTCCTCACCCACCCACCAGCTCCTCTCTCTGAGAGATCCATCCCATGGAAGTCTTGAGAACACCTCTCAAGGCCTCCTGAGAGGCCCCTCTCTGGTCCAGGCTGAGCATCTCTCCTCATACAACATGGATTCAGGGGCCTTCACTATCCTGCTTGCCCTTCGTGAACCCTCTCCAGCTCATCACGTCTTAAACTGTAGTGCCAGCAGTGAACCCAAGCATCCCATGAGGTCTGACAAGAGCAAAGGGCAGTGGGATGGTCCCTTCCCCGCTCCTGGAAGCCCAGCCTTTCTCCATGCTCCCCAAGATCACACTCACTTTTTTGGCTGTCATATCACCCTGCTGACTCATACGGGATTTGCAGCCCACTAAATACTCAGATCTTTCACGGACAACCTCTAACTCTGCCTCCCCCTCCTCGTACTGTTATTGTTGTTCAGTCATTTTTCAGTCGTGTTTGACTCTTCATGAGCCCATTTGGGGTTTTGCCATTTCCTTCTCTAGTTCATTTACAGATGAGGAAACTGAGGCAAAAATTGCCCAGGGTCATACAGCTATTAAGTGTCTGAGGCTGGATTTGAATTCAGGAAGATGAGTCTTCCTGACTCCAGGCTCTATTCAGTGTGCCACCCAACTGCCCTACCATGTACTAGGGAAGTTTATTTTTTGAGCCCTGATAAAATTTTGCACTTCTCTGTTGCCCTTTGGCTTTGCTCAAGATTGCTATAATTGTGAGTCCTGCATCTGAGCAGAAGCTTCCTTCCCTGCGCATTGCTTTCTGCCCCCTAGTAATCACAACCTGCATTAGCCTCATCCCTCCCGGCCTCCTATCACCCTCATCCTACCCTTCGGTTGTACTCCTCGGAACCACTATTTTAATGTTAGGGAAATGTCCATCTTGTTAAAACTGTGCCCTGTTCCACATCCCTAAATTACTTGGTACCTATTTTCTATTTAGTTTTCCATGGATGTATTGGTTTCCCTTGTGGGGAATGTTAGGTCCTTGAGGGCAGGGATTTCTTTCTGTTCATGTTTGTATTCTGATCAACTAGCTCAGAACAAACATTTAATAAATGCTGGCTAGAATGAATTGAATGGGGGCAGCTAAGTGGTGCAGCGGATAGAGCACCAGCCCTGGAGTCAGGAGCACCTGAATTCCAATCTGACCTCACACTAGCTGTGTGACCCTGGGCAAGTCACTTTGCCCTATTGCCTAGCCCCCCAAAAATGAATGAATTGAATAATCCAGAAGACATGAGTCTGAGCCTCATCTCATATGGGTCAGAGACACAAATACTCTCAAATCTGGAAGGGATTGCAGAGGTGTCCACTCTAACCTGTTTGCAAACAAGAATCCCCATTCTAACACATCCAGGGAGTTATTTTGAGGTTTAGGGTTGGGAGAGCTGGTTCAGGTGTGAAAGAATTCACTTAGACCTTCCCTGTAACCATTGGGAGCTTTCTTACGTGAAGCACCCGGGCCTGAGACTAGCAAAGAGCTAAACAAAGGCCCCGATATAGAAAAGCGCCCAGACTTATACAGACAGAAAGCTACACAGCCTGTAGGATAACAGTGTATTTTTAGGCAAATGGTTGTCCAGATAAGGAAAAATTGTCATGACACAGGATGAGGAAGATGGATGACAGAATATGGGACCCAAGATAAGGAAGACGGGAAATTTTATGACTCGTGATGAGGGTGACAAGGAAGTTTTAGGGTCCAGGATAGGGGGGAAAGTTGTATGGTATCTCAAGATAGGGGAAAGAGACTCTAGGACACCCTCAAGTCCAGGAGGGGCTTCACAAGGTGCTGGAAAAACAACCCTTAATTAAAATTTGTTTCTTTAAAAAGCTTTTAGCTTTTAGGGCACTGTATGTCTTCTGCTTCAGTTAGACAACCTTTGCTTAGAAGTCTTCGGGAAGTCTGAGGCAGCCCCTTCCTCTTGGGCCTGGCCATAAAGGTGAGGAAGTTTATCCTGACATCCAGCCTCAACAGGCCTTTTTGTCACTTCTGCCTTCGGATCCTAGTTGGACCCTCTAGGGCCAAACGATAAATCTGTTCATTTTCCATGTGGCGAGTACCTGAAAGCTGTTAGCTCTCCTGCTCCCCCTATACTTCCTTTTTCTCTAGTCTGGACATCGCCCCCAGCTCTTCCATGGGCCTGGGCATACACTTGTTAGCTGTGTGGCTCTGGGGCAAGTCACTTGAGCTCTCTGAATCTCCTTCCCTTCATCTCTAGCGGTCTGCCAAGTTCTCGGGCTCTGCAAAGCTTCAGCTACTAAGGTCTGGGGGCTGATTGGGGGCTGTGAGGCTTCTGGGCCTGCCAGGCCTCCAGTCCTCTCTCCATCTCTCCACAAGCCCCCAGTGCCCACACCGGGCCTCCTGGGGGAGACGACAGTCCTGATGCTAAGGGTGACTGGGGGGAGGAGAAGAAGGGCAGGCCTGTGGTTCCCCCTCCAGAGCAATGAATTTAATCCGCCTCTCCACAGGCCCTTGTGGAAGTGAACAAGTGGCCTGCTCCAGCAGTGCGATACCATGCCCACCATCCCACCCCGTGCTCCCAGCACACACTCTGGGCAGGGAGGGGGTTGTTTGGTCTGGCTGAAGCTTGAGCCCAGGCGCTAGAACCGGCCCCCTGGGGAGGCCCAACGCCCCTCAGCCACTCCCTACCGTGAGAACATGTCAGGGCACAGATGGAAACAAGGGCATTACCTGATAATGAGCTAATTACCAGGAGGCCAGGCAAAGTTATTACCTGACCTAATGAGCTTATTACTCAGGGTCAGCCATGCAAAACTCCTTCCCCTTCCTCAGCTCGGGTCCAGCTACCCCAGAAAAGTTGTCGAGGGGTGGAGCAGGGAACACAAGTCCGTGGGACACTGAGCAGGTTCAGAGCTTGGAGGGTGGGGGGAGCAAAGGCCAGCGCTGGCCAGGTATCCCCGAAACCTGAGCAGGGGGCACCCGGCATGTGCCCTCACATCCAGCAGTGGATACAGCTGCCAGCCCACGAGAGTACACGTCCTCTCCCTCACAGAGGAAGGGAAGCCCTTCCAGTTTGCAGGCCACTATTACTCACCTTCCTCCCTCCACCCAGACCCAAAGAAAAAAGGGCAAGATGACAGGATCCTGAAGCCGCACCCCAACACCAGCCCTAAGACCCCCCTCTGGGGCCATAGTGGATCTGACTGGTTCTCTTCCAGATCCCACTTCTGCTTGTGGTTCCTATCTCCCTGACTGACAGCCAAGAATTCTGACCTTCTATGTTCTAGGTTCTCCCCCAGGCCCAGTGTGCTGTTCTCTGTGTGCTAAAGTCTTTCCCAGCACCAATTCTACATTCAAGACTCTCTGGGCTGAGGTCCCTTCAAGGTCTAATAGTCTTTGTTCTATGTCCTAAGGTTAAATTCTGTGTTGTAGGGGTTAAACTCTGATGTTCTCCATTCTGTGCTCTAAGGGAGCGGCATTCTGACATTCTGTCTCCTAAGGTCCCTTCTGTAGGACCCAATGATGTATATTTCATATTTTCAGGTCCTTTCCAGGTTGGACATTCTCTGTTCTGATGTGAGGATGTGCTAAAAGGTCCCTTGCAGGCCTGCTTAGGAAAAAAAGGGCCAGGAAAATTGGGACACTTATACATTGTTGGTGGAGTTTTGAACTGATCCAACCATTCTGGAGAACAATTGGGAACTGTGCCCAAAGGACTATAAAACTGTGCATACTCTTTGACCAGCAATACCACTATTGGGTCTGTATCCCCTCCCTAAAAAAAAAGAAAGGGGAAGGACCTAATGGACAAAAATATTTGTAGCAACTCTTTTAATGGTGGCAAAGAATTGGAAATTGAGGGGATGCCCATCAGTTGGGGAATGGCTGAACAAGTTATGGTATATGATTGAGATGAAATACCATTGTACTATAAGAAATTATGAGCAGGATGGTTTCAGAAAAACCTGGAAAGATTTATATGAACTGATACAAAGTGAACAGAACAGAACCAGGAGAACACTGTACAGTAACAGCAACATTGTATGATGATCAATTATGAATGACTTAGCCATTCTCAGCAATACAACAATTCAAGACAATGCCACCTCCAGAGACACAACTGACAGAGTCTAAATGCCAAATGAAGCATCCTTTTTTATTTCTTTATTTTTCTTAGGGTTTTTAAAATTGTCTTTTCTTGCACAACAGGACTAATATGTGAGAAAGGAATTTATAATTTTCATATTAATCGATATGATATGTGTAATGAATATACTAATAATTTTGTTTTCTTCAGAGCTGCCTCTCTAGCTTGGGAGTCAGAGCTCACAGTGCAGCTTGAACTGATCAATCAGGCCTTGACCAGGCTCACAGTCACCGGCATCCTTCTGCTTGCATATCTGAAATGAAGCCAATCAGAGACAGGAACCGTGTTCCTGCCCCAGAACTCTGGTTCTGTCCTCTAGGGGAGGTGGTCACAACCCCCAAAGACTGGACTCCAGAATTGTTATATTGTGGGACTTGTGGGTTTCTCATGGGAAACCTCTAAATGATCGTGTATAATCTACCTTTCAGCCTCCTTCCGCAGTTGTGCTTTAAGTATATAACCTGTGCTTTCACTTCAGCAAAGGGAACATTCCTTGCTCTGAAACTGATGAATTATACTACTTGATTACTGGCGCTCCCATCTCTAGGCCTGCTTTGTGCGGCTCTGAGCATTCTCAGGTTAGAGATTGGCTCAGGAAAAATCCTGTTAACATATGGAAATATGTTTTGCATGACTGCACATGTATAACCTATACCAAATTGTTTTGCCTTCTCAATGAGAAGGGAGGGAAAGGAAGAAAGAAGAGAATTTGGAACTCAGAATTGTAAAAAACAAATTTTTAAAAATTGGTTTGACATATAATTGGAAAAAATAAGATATTTAAAGGAAGGAAGGAAGGAAGGAGGGAGCCAGGAGTGGGACTGAGTCAGTAGAAGAATCAATGACCTTTCCCTGTGCAAAGTGTCATCTAAACAGGAGAAGAGAAGCATTTGAAGTTGGAAAATTGTGTACCCCTGAATCTCAGAGCTGTGAAGCAACTAATAGGAAAATAACTGCTACCTGGCCCCTAGTCTGGGGCCCAGAAAGTGACATTGGAAGGATATGAAATAAGGTAGGGGAGGGCTCTGACAGAGAGACCTAGGCCCCCTGGGAAGAGTGGCCCAAAGACTAAGTCTGGGGGCATTAGCTACATAATGATAGTTGCTAACTTGCTCTTTATTGATAATATCTAGCATTTCAATGCTGATTTAAGGTTCTCATAGTGTTGCATGTGTGTTATTTCATTTGATCCTCACAACCCTGGAGGTATAGGCCATTATTATTCCTCTTTTACAGATAAGGAAGCCCAAGGTTTATTTGCCCAGGTCATAGAGCTGATAAGTGTCTGGGATCAGATCTGAACTTAAGTCTTCCTGACTCCGGGGCCTGTGATCTATCCACTGAGTCACCTCACAGCCTCGTTTTTTGTTTGTTTGTTTTTTGAAGAGCTTGACAGGTGGAACTGAAAACCTCCAGCTGGGGAGATTTCACAGGCTTCAGTAGCCAAAAAGAACCCGAAGGAAAGTTGTTTGTTGATCCTGGGCACGGATTTCTGCCTTTTCTAAAAAGGACTGGAAAAAAGCTTCCAGGGATTCAGGAACAAAAGTCTGGCAGCATCCACAATTCCCTCGAGGAAGACATAGCCCAGGTCACAAGGGTAGGGAACCTGCAGCCTCGAGGCCACACGTGGCCCTCTAGGTCCTCAAGAGCAGCCCTTTGAATCCAAACTTGACAGAACAAATCCCCAACCCTGGTCCAGGATTTCAGCAGAGTCCAAATTGACGACAGTATCCATATGAATAGCCACATCAATCACTCAACATGCATTTATTAAGCGCCTGGTGTACTCCAGGCATGGATGTGGGGAGTAGGAAGACACAATCAAAGGAGTCCCTGCCCTCAAGAAGTTTACATTCTACTGGAGGAACCAATATGAATGTACGCAAACAGAGGAAATGCATGAGAAGTAAATACAAGGCAATTTTGGGGATAGCGGCCCAATGATGCGTGGGGAAAGGGAAAGGGTACAGAAGCCGAGCTTTGAAGGAGGCTGGAGGTGGAGGTGGAGATGAGGAGGAAGAGCACTGAAGGCACGGGGGAGTCACAACCTGTGCAAAGGCAGGAGTGTCATGGGAGGGCGGGAGCAAGAAGGCTGGGTGGACTGGATATATGCTCCGTAGAAGAGAGTAGTAAGGCTAGCAAGGTGAGTTGGGGCCCAGCTGCAAGGCCCTTTGTGTGGCAGACAGAGGAGCTTATATCTGATTCAGAAAGTAATAGGAAGTCACTGCCGTTTATTGGGTGGGAAAGGACGTGGTGTGAAGATGGATGAGAGTGGGGAAAAACTGGAAACAGAGTGGCATAATGTGGAGACTGCAAGAACAGGCCCATGGGAAGCAGGGAGATGACATCACTGGGAGATCAGGAAGCATGAGGTACCCCCTGAAGCATGTGCTCCTTTGTGCAAGCAGCCAGGCCACACAGCTTCTAAATGTTTATGCTCCTCCATGCACGTTGCCCAGCCAAACTGGTACCTCACACACGTGCCCTTTCATATATTCCCTACAAGTGTTTGCTCTTTCCACTGATGCGTGTATTTGTAAGAGAGTATGATTCAGGTTTGGAGGGAAATGTTGCGTTGTTACTGTTCTAACTAAGCCATTTTGTGAAATGCCTTTGCTTTGAACTAATTGTGTGCTTTGGCTTACTGTTAAAGGTAAACACATCAGTGGGGGCTCGTGAGCTACAGTTTTAGCGGATGGAGATTCACATAACTTCAGCCATCTTTTCCTTAGGCAGCTTGGCCTACAGCTTGGGAAGTGGCACCTGTCTTTCTCAGTTCTGACAGTTTAGGTTTTATGTCCCTGAGTTATCTCTGTATCCCTCAGTACTTAACACAAAGTCTAACAGTTAGGAGGTACTCAGCAAAGGTTTATGAATGAAGAAATGAATGAATGAATGAATGAATGAATGAATGAATGAATTAAAGTCCATTCTTTTTTAATCCATCCCATATCAGGTCTGAAAGTATAGATTTTTTTAATTCTTTTTTTATTTCCAAATTCTCTTCACTCCTTCTATCCCCTCTCCCACCCAATGAGAAGATATGAAAAATAACATCTATTTAAAATATGTATAGTCAAGCAAACCAAGTTCCCACATTAGTCATGTCCAAAAAAAAAAGGCAGAAAAAATCTATGTTTTGACATTCACACAGAGTCCATCAGCTCTCTGTCTGGAGGTGGAGAGAATCTTTCATCATGAGTCCTTTGGAGCTGTGGTGGATCATTGTGTTGATCAGATTAGCTCTGCAATATTGTTGTTACTGTGTTCAGTGTTCTCCCAGTTCCACTTAACTTCACTTTGCATGAGTTCATATAAATCTTCCCAGGTTTTTCTGAAACTGTGGCCTTCCTGATTTCTTTTTTTTCTATTTTATTTTTTTATTTCCAGTTCCAAATTCTTTCCCTCCCTCCACCACCTCCCTCGTTCATTGAGAAGGCAATATGAAACACATTATACATGCCCTTCATCATTTCCAGCGGCACAATAGTATTCCATCACATTCATATACAATAACTCGTTCAGTCACTTCCCAATGGAGGGGTGTCCCATCAGTGACTCTTTGCCACCACAAAAGGAGCTGCTATAGATATGTTTGTACATACGAGTCCTTTTCTTCTTTCCTTGATCTCTGGGATATGGAGTCAGCAGTGGTATTGTTGGGTCAAAGGACGTGCATCGTTTTATAGTGTCTGGGCATAGTTTCGATGCTTTCCAGAATGCTCAGACCAGTCCATAACTCCACTGACAGTGTGTTGGTGTGCCCCAGACCAGGTCTTACAAACAAAAACAGAAAGATCTCACCCCTATCCTCAGTCCCCTCCTTGAATGACTCACTGCTCTGTCTCCATCTTGCAGCTGGCTAAAAGTAAAAAATCATAGAGACAAAACAAAAGGGGAAGTCTTTTGCTCAAGGTCACACGGTGTGTTCACAGCAGGTTAGGGACTCAAGCCTAGATCTCCTGACTTCTCCCAGAGACAGTTAGGTAGTCCAGTGAATAGAGCCTGGAGTCAGGAAGACCTGAGCTCAAACCGTGCCTCAGATACTTACTAGCTGTGTGATCCCGGCAAGTCACTTAACCTCTGTCTGCCTCAGTTTCACCAGCTGTAAATGGGGATCATAACAGCACCTACCCCACAGGGTTTTTGTGAAGGTCAAATGGCCAGTGCCTGGCACATCACATGCACTTCCCAAATCCTTATTTCCCTCTTTTCTTTATCAACCTCATCCCTCTTTCCAGCCAGACTGTCGTGCCTGGAGGCTCTGACTTCTCTGCAGGCTCGGCTATCAGAGTCCAGATCCTCCTCATCCCTGCGGTCCCCAAGAGTTTTTTTCTTCTCTGTCTCTTTGGTCAGGTCTATGTCTCCTTCAGCCCCTGGAGGAGCCAGCTCCTAGTGGTCACTGCCTCCACTGGACACAAACACCCCCTTAGGGCGAGTCACCCAGGATTGTGTGAACCAAGGCTCATGACCAAGAGCCAGGACGGGGACTTTCTCTAGTGCATCAAGACGTAGTGGAGAAAGAATGGCAGGAGTCAAGACCCCTGGGTTCAAGGCCCAGCTTGGTAACTGACTCTGGGAACTGGGGGAAGTCACTGAACCTAAGCCTGTTTCCTCATCTGTGATAGTGGGGAGGCACAAGGGGAGAGGCATTGTACGTGCCCCTACTCCTGTACACTCCGCAAACTATCTAGAGAGTTCCCTCCAGCTCCAATACTCCATGTTCTCTATTCTAAGGCCCCTCTCAGCTCTGACATTCCCTGTTCTAAGGGCCCTCCCAGCTCTGACATTCCCTGTTCTAAGGGCCCTCTCAACTTGGAAACTCTGTGATTCTATGAACCTCTAACTAGAGAATTTCAGCACCATAATTCCAGCATCTTCTCAGCTTAGGCATCAAAGAACATAAAAGTTTCTTCCATCTGACATGACAATAATAATGATCACAGCATCACTGGATCTTAGAGCCATCTGGTCTACCTCCATCCCTCTCATGCCTCTTTTCCAGAGGAGGAGGAGCCTGAGACCCATTGAGGTTAAGTGACCCAGGTCACTCAGCTAAGAAGTGGCAGATCAAATTTCTTGTTGAGCTCTGGTCTTTTTATCAGGAACGTTTGGAAGTCCTCTATTTCCTTGAATATCCATCTCCTTCCCTGAAAAATCACGTTCATTTTCGCTGGGTAGTTAATCCTTGGCTGCATTCAAAGCTGCTTTGCCTTACAGAATATCATGTTCCATGCCCTACGGTCCTTTAATGTAGAGGCTGCAAGGTCCTGTGTAATCCTGACTGTGGTTGCATGATATTTAAATTGTTTCTTTCTGGCTGCTTGCAGTAATTTCTCTTTAATCTGGTAATTTTGGAATTTAGCTATTATATTCCTTGGCATTTTCAATTTGGGATCTCTTTCAGGTGGGGAGCGATGGATTCTTTCTATAGTTATTTTACCTTCAGGTTCTAGGACTTCAGGGCAGTTTTCCTTTATGATTTCCTGAAGGATATTGTCCAGGCTCTTTTTTTCATCATGACTTTCAGGTAGGCCTATAATTTTTAAATTGTCTCTCCTGGTCGATTTTCCAGGTCAGCTGTTTTCCCCATGAGGTATTTTACATTTTCATCTATTGTTTCATTTTTTTGTTTCTGTTTGACTGATTCTTGCTCTCTCATAGAGTCATTAATTTCCATTTGTTCAATTCTAATTTGTAACATATTGTTTTTTTCTGTTAGATTTTGTACTTTCTTCTCCAATTGGTCAACTGTATTTTTAAGGGATTTATTTTCTTCATTGTACTTTTTTTCCAATTGGCCAATTGTGTGTTTTAGGGACTTGTTTTCTTCAGTGTACTTTTTTTCCAATTGGCCAATTGTATTTTTTAAGGACTCCTCTACCTCTCTCATTTGACTTTTAAAATCCTTCTTGAGCTCTTCTAAGAAGGCTTTTTAGGCTTCAGACCAGTTCATATTCCCTTTTGATGCTGCTGATGTGGTTTTGATGACAGTTGTCCTCTTCAGAATTTCTGTCTTGATCTTCACTCTTCTCATAATAGGAATCCATTGTACATTTCTTTTTACTCATGGTGTTTCTTTATTCCCTGGCCTTTAAAGAGATTAAGCTCTCCTGCTGGGGAGCAGAGGGCACTGACCCAAGCTTCTTGTGTTGGGAGCCTAGGTCTTGGTCACTGGCTTTGTGTGCTGGGGCCTCTTATGTTGGCGATTGGAGGCTGTAGGTTTCCGGCAGCTTATCTGGTGTTGGGCTGGAATCCGCAAGGCTGGGACTTTCCGGTAAATCTAGGTTGCCTGCTTTTCCTTTCCTTTAGCTTTGTTTAGCTCCTTTTAGATAAGTGCTGCCAGGTTTGTCTGCCTGGGGCCCCTTGCAGTGCTGCCTCCCTTATTTCTCTTGAGGTACTGGGAGACTTCTTTGCTGTAGAATGCCGAGGCACCTGGTGGTCCTAAGATGTCCCAGAACCTCAGTGCTGAAAGGGATCCGAGAGGCCGTCTCATCTAGTGCACGTTGGCACTTGGACAAGAGTCTCCTCTACAACTCTCTGACAACCAGTCATCCACCCTCCCTCCCATGAGGGGACTCGCCCTCCCAAGGCAGCCCACTCTCGGAAGCAGGAAGCTTTTCATTATTGCTGGACTTGAAGGCTCGTCCCATTCTGTGAAAGGCAGGGATGGCGCCCGACTCAGTGACCACAGGGCCAGGGACAGTGTCCTGCTGAGGGCAGAGCTGGAGTCTGCTTTTCTCTGCTGTCCTGACACCCTAGGCCCATCCTCTTTGGCCCAGAAGCCTTTCCTAGAGTCTTGCCCATTCTATATTCATCTTCTCCCAAGCTTAGCATGTGTCCTCAGTACTTATTGAAGAACTAAGGCTGACCACCCAGGTTTTCCCACCTGTTTTTTGTCCCCTAAGAACCTAACCCTAAACAGCCTCTCTATCCGGGGTGGACTGGACAAGAGAGGCCTTCACAGACCAGCATCCCAAACCCCCCATGCCCACCCCACTCCTCAGGCATGAGCTGGACCTGCTAGTCAAATGCCAGAGATTATATCAGTGCACAAACAACCCTCCAGCTGTGCTGGGGAGAGTTCTCTGAGCTTTCCTGCCAAAAACAAAGTCTTAATTCCTCAGCTCAGGGCAGGCAGCCAGGGTAATAGAAAGAGAGAACACTGACACAGGAGTAAGGAGACCCAGGCTTAGACCCAATCCTGGTTCTCCCTGGACATCCCCCTATTCCTCTTCAAATGAGCAGGTTAAACTAGATCAGGGGATCTTTCTTTTTACTTTGCTTTGTATTTTATTATATTTTTAAAATAAATTTGTGATTTATTTATTTTTAACATTATTTTCTTCTAAAATTTGGAGTTTCAAATTCTCTCCCTCCTTCCCACCTATCCTTCACCCACTGAGAAGGCAAGCAAGAGGCTATCAATTATACATGTGAAATCATGTAAAACATATTTTCATATTAGCCATATCACCAAAAAGACAAAGAAGGAAGGAAAGAAAGAAAGAAAGAGAAGGAAGGAAGGAGGGAGGGAGGGAAGGAAGGAGGGAGGGAGGGAGGGGAAGGAAGGAGGGAAGAAAGAAAGAAAGGAAGGAAGGAAGGAAGAGAAAAAGAAAAGGAAGGAAGGAAGAAGGAAAGAAAGAAAGAAAGAAAGAAAGAAAGAAAGAAAGAAAGAAAGAAAGAAAGAAAGAAAGAAAGAAAGAAAGAAAGAAAGAAAGAGAAAGAGAAAAGGAAGGAGGGAAGAAGGAGGGAAGGAAGAAAGAAAGAGAAAAAGAAAAGGAAGGAAGGAAGGAAGGAAAGAAAAAAAATTATGCTTCAGTTTGGACCCTGAGTTCATCAGTTCTCTCTCTAGAGACAGATAACAGTTTTCACCAGGAGTCCTTCGGAATTATCTTAGATCATTACATAGATCAGAGTAGCTAAGTCGTTCACACTTGAACACTGTTACAATGTTGCTGTTACTGTGTACAATGTTCTCCTGATTCTGCTCACTTCACATCATCTGGGGGTCAGGGGTTTCCTGGAACTCCCCCTCCCCATTGGTTCTTATAGCACAACAGTACTCCATCACACTGACTGGCCACAACTTGCTTAGCCATTCCCCAATTGATGAACATTCCTTCCACTTCCAATTCTTTCCACCATGAAAAGAGCTGCTATCAATATTTTTGTTCATACAGGTCCCTTTCATTCTTCTTTGAACTCTCTGGGATACAGACCTAGAAGTGCTATTACTGGGCCAAAGGATATGCATCATTTTATAGCCCTTTGGGCATAGTTCCAAATAGTTCTACAGAATGATGGGACCAGTTCACAACTCCACCAACAGTTTATTAGTGTACCTATTTTCCCTCATTCCCTCCAGCATTCATCAATTTTGATAGGTGTGAGATGGTACCTCAGAGTTGCTTTAATTTGCATTTCTCTAATCAGTAGTGATTTAGAGCATTTTTGATATGGCTGTGGATAACTTTGATTTCTTTTTCTGAAAACAGGCCTGTTTATTAATTGAGGAATAGCTCTTTTTTTTATAAATTTGACTCAGTTCTCTATATATTTGAGAAATGAAGCCTTATCAGAGAAACTTGTGTATAAATTTTTATATTACTTCATTATCTATGGTACCTTTTAGCAAAATGTAGTTTCCCTGATTATCCCTTTTAATTAGATCTGTTTTTGCTTTTGCTTTGTCTGAGATCATGATTGTCACTCCTCCCCTCTTCACTTCAGCTGCAGCATAATAGTATGCCATCTGCTCCAGCCCTTTATTTTATTTGTCTTTCGGTTTCAGGTATGTCTCTTGTAAACAACATATTGTTGAATTCTGATTTCTAATCTGGTTTCTGCTATCAGCTTCTGTGTTTTATGGGTAAGCTCGTCCCATTCACATTCACAGTTATGATTACTGTGTATTTCCCTTCATCCTATTTTCTTCTATTTATTCTTCTCTCTCTCTTTTTATCCCGTCACTCCTCAAAAGTCTGTTTTGCTTCTGACCACTGCCTCTTTTAATCTTCCCTCCCTTATTTCATCCCTTTTCCTATATTTCTTATCCCCTTCCCCTCCTATTTCCCTATTGGGTAAGATAGATTTCTATACCCAACTGAATATGTGTGTGTATGTATATACATATATATGCATATATGTATATGTATATATGTATGTACACATATGTATATGTATATGTGTGTGTGTATATATTTATGTACATATTCTTCCCTCTTTGAACCAAGTCTGATGAGAGTGAGGTTCAAGCATTGCCTGTCACCCAACTCTCCCATTTTCCTCTGCATTATATAAGCTCTTCCTTACAAGCCTCTTCTGAATGAGAAAAAATTTCCCCATGTACCTCTCCCTTCTCCTTTCTCCCAGTACATCCCTCTTTCTCACCTCTACATTCTTTTTTTGGAGATCATCCCCATGTAATCAACCCACACATGTGCCCTCTCTCTATGCAGATTCTTCCTAACTGCTCTAATAATGATAAAGATTCTTAAGCGTTACTTCTATCATTTTCCATATAGGAATATAAACAACTTAATTTTATTAAGTCTCTTATGATTACTCTTTCATGTTTACCTTTTTATGTTTCTCTTGAGTCTTCTGTTTGAATGTCAAATTTTCTATTCAGCTCTGGCCTTTTCATCAGGAATGCTTGAAAGTGCTCTATTTCATTAAATACCCATTTCCCCACCCTGAAGAATTATCCTCAGTTTTGCTGGGTTGGTGATTCTTGGATGTAATCCTTTACCCTCCAGAATATTATATTCCAAGTCCTCCAGTCCTTTAATGTGGAAGCTGCTAAATCTTATGTGATCCTGACTATGACCCCATGATGTTTAAATTGTTTTCTTCTGGTTGTTTGCTATATTTTTCTCCTTGACCTGGGAGGTCTGGAATTTGGCTATAAGGTTCCTAGTAGTTTTCATTTTGGGATCTCTTCAGGAGGTGATTGGTGGATTCTTTCAATTTCTATTTTATTCTCTGGCTTTATAACTTCTTGAAATATGATGACAAGGCTCTTTTTTTATCATGGCTTTCAGTCCAATAATAACAATAAGTTCAATGATATCTCTCCTTGATCTAGTTTCTAGGTCAGTTGTTTTGCTGATGAGATATTTAACACTTTCTTCTATTTTTCATTCTTTTTATTTTGTTTTATTGTTTCTTGATATCTCATGGTATCATTAACTTCCATTTGCTCTATTTTAATTTTTAAGGAATTATTTTCTTCAGTGAGCTTTTGTACCTCCTTTTCGTTTTGGCCAATTTTGATTTTTAAGGCAGTCTTTTCTTCAGTGAATCTTTGTACTTTCTTTTCTATTTGCCTTATTCTGCTTTTTAAGGAGCTCTTTTCTTCAGTGAGTTTTCTGTGCCTCTTTTGCCATTAGGACAATTCTGTTTTTTAAAATGTTATTTTCTTCAGTACTTTTTGTGCCTGTTTTTGCAGGCTGTTAATTCTCTTTTCATAATTTTCTTGCATCACTATCATTTCTTTTCCCAAATTTTCCTCTGCCCCTCTTTTGTTTTTCTTTTAACTCTTCCAGGAATTCTTGTTGGGCTTGAGTCCAATTGGCATTTTTTTTTTTTTGAGGCTTTGCTTGTAATTTTTCCCCACACTGTTGTCTTCTTCTGAATTTATGTCTTGGTCTTCCCTGCCACTGCAGTAGCTTTTTATGGTCAAGTTCTTTTTCATGGTTTGCTCATTTTTCCAGCCTATTTCTTGACTTTGAACTTTATGCTAAAGTTGGGCTCTGCTCACTCATGGGAGTGAGGAGGCACCGTCCCAAACTTCAGGCTTTTTCATGCTGCTGTTTTCAGAGCTAGTTCTGGGAGTTTGCAAGTTTTCATTGCTTCCAATGTGGTATGATCCTGGGAGAGGTATGGTCACTGCTTTCCTAGTCTGCCCTCTCGTCTTTAAGCAGGAAAGGCCCCTGCTTCCCTGGAGCAGCAAGCACTAGCATTTCTCTTGGTCCTGGAACAATGACCAGGGCCTTTGCTCCCTTGTGACCAAACACAAGCGCTCCTCTCCAACCTGGAACTGTAACTCAGATCTGCATATGAGCAATAGATTTGGCAGTAAGTTCCAGCTCTACCCAGTGCCAGCAAAGGGTCATCTGTAACCTCCTTCTGGCCAGTTGGGCTGAGAGCTCCCAAAGCTTCCACCACTGTCCCAGTCGCTTCCAAGGCCCACTGCCAATGCTGCTGCTATGTGTGCTCCAGGCCAGCCCCTTACCCCAGTGTCACAGACTTCTCCTGACAACTTCGTAAGTTTTCTTAGGCTGGAAAAATGTCTCCTTTCTGACCTTTTGTTGCTCTGCTGCTCCAAAATTTGATTTGAGAGTTATTTTAAAGATGTTTGGAGGGAATGTTGGGAGAGTTCAACTGGAGGGCTGCCTATCCTCTGCCATCTTGGCTCTGCCCCTATGAACTTATTTTTAGTGACATTTTGTGAACTGCATTTCAATAAGGTTTTAATCTTTTGTAATGCTGCATATTTTATTTTCTGCATTGAAAAATGTTGATTGTTGACGACACAAAATGTTGAATTGAAAAATGTAATTTGGAGAAGGGTCCCTGGACTCCCCTAGACCATCCAAGGAATGGCCACAAAAAAGGTGAATCCCTAGCTCAGATGATACCTACTAAGTGCCAGACACTATTCTAGGTGCTGGGAATGAAAGAGAAAAATAAAAAGCAGAGGATCTCTGATCTCAAAGAGTCTTTGTTCTAATGGAGGAAGCAACATGTACACAGATAAGGAAATGCAAACTATATACACAATAAATATGAGGTTATGGGGGTGGGGGAGGGGAGAACCTATCAACTGGAGGAACCAGGAAAGGCCTCATGGAGGAAATGGCACTACAGCTGAGCCTTGAAGCAAGCTAGGGGTTCTAAGAAGTGAAAACGAGGAAGAAATGTGTACTAAGCACCGGGGACAGTCTGTGCAAAGGCATGAAGACTGGAGATGGGGAAAAGACCTACTGCTACATCCCTGCTCTAATATTTACTAGTTATGTGACTAAGGCCTTCTTTGGGCCTCATTTTCCTCTTCTGTGAAATGAGAGTTGGACTAAATGATTTCTAAGGCCCCTCCCAGCTCTCCCATCCCCTGTTCTCAGGCCCCTCCCACCTCTCACATCCCCTGATCTAAGGTCTGACATGCCCTGTTCTAAGGCCCCTCCCAGCTCTGACATTCCCTGTTCTAAAAGCATCTTCCAGCTCCAGCACTCTAGGCTCTAAAAGCACCTTCCAGCTCTGGCACTCTAGGTTCTAAGTTCCCTCCCAGCTCTGACATCCACTGTTCTAAGTACCTTCTGAGTGCTAACATTCTCTGTTCTGAATTCTAAGGTCCCTTCAGCTTTAACATCCCGTGCTCAGATTCCTCACCCTCCAGATCCCTCCAGCTTCTGTTCTCCCATGTCTATCTTCCATATTTTGCTGAGTCACCCTCTGCTCTGCTGCGCCCTCTCCCAATGGACTCATTAGAGCCTCCCCCCCAGCCCCAACACACACACCAATCCCAAATTAAGATTCCTTTAATAAAATCATCCCAAAGGAGAAAACCTGGGGAAGGGAAGGGGAACAAGAATCTATGGGAGGGATGTGGGAAGAGGCCCAGGCTGGCCCCGCCTTACAGACAGAGTCACTGGGGCTTTGGGGACCTCAGGCTCAGGATCCTTGGGGACCTTGGAGGTAACCTTGAGGTCAGAAGAAGGGAGGAACAGACCGAGCTCTAACCAGGCGTGCGCTCTGGATGCACCCGCTCAGTCATCGGGCCCCTTGCCTCAGCCAGTCACAGCCAGGGCTGAGCCCTCTGCTGCCACGTCAAGTCAAGTCAAGTCAAGAAGCATTGGTAGCCTACTGTAGGCTAGTAGAGACGCAGAACTGAAAGGAACCGTCCCTGCCCTCCAGGAAGGAGAGAGGGCTAACCGCGAGCACCAGGGACAGCAAAGGGGAGAAAGACCCTTGAGCGGGCTCTGGAGGAAGCTAGGGAGGGTGGGGGTGAGGAAAGGGGGCATTCCCGGCCTGGGGCAGGGACTCCACCGTGGGAGACGGAACGTCTCTGACAAGGGACAGCTGGTGGACCAGTGTGACAGGAATGGAGAGTGGGCAAAGGGGAGAAAGAGGAAGGAAGACAGAAAAGGCAAATGGCATGGAGATGGTAGAGCATCTCAGATGCCAGGCTCAGGATCTTGCCTTTCATCCTAGAGGCAATCGGAGTCATAGGAGACATATCATTATTCAGCCTCTGTTTCTGAAATGTCACTTTAGAAGCTCTTTGTACATGGCAGGAGGCAGAGAGGGGGAAGGAGGGGATTGGAGTCGCGGGATCCGGGAAGCAAGAGAAGCAGTCAGGAGCCTCTTGCCATAGACCAGAGGAGCGGTGATGAGGGATGAGGGATGAGGGATGAGGCTTTGTCGTGGCTGAGTCAGAAGGGACAAGACTTAGCATCTGTTTGTAAAAGGGGAAGAGGGAAAGAAACCAGTCAGCTATGACTCTAAACTGGGGCAACAAGAAAGATTCACTCGGGGCAGCTGGGTGGTGCAGTGGCTAGAGCACCGGCCCTGAAGTCAGGAGGACCTGAGTTCAAATCCGGCCTCAGACCAAACACTTGATGCTTACTAGCTTTGTGACCTTGGGCAAGTCACTTAACCCCAATTACCTAAAAAAAAATTAAAAAATAAAGAAAGATTCACTCACTCATCATTCGTTCATTCAACAAGCATTTATGAAGCTCCTGATATGTACCTCTGGACAGCTTGGGCCTTGTGCTGAATTCTTGGGGGGTTGTTGTTATTATTGGTGAGCTGTTTCAGTCACATCCACCTTTCCATGACCCCGTTTGGGGTTTTCCTGGCAAAGATATTGGAGTGGTTTGCCACTTCCTTCTCCAGCTCATTTTGCAGAGGAGGAAACTGAGGCAAACAGGGTTAAGTGACTTGCCCAGGGTCACACAGCAAGGAAGTGTCTGAGGCGGGATTTGAACTCAGGAAGATGAGTCTTCCTGACTCCAAACCCAGGGCTCTATCCACTGTAGTGCCACTTAACTGCCTGAATTCCTGGGATACAAAGGCAAAAACAAATTGTTCCTGCCTTCAAGGGACAGTTACACAGTCTACTGAGTTAGAGAATCTGGACAGATTTACAAAATACAAGGTCATTTCAGTGAGTGAGGCTCTGGAGGGAGAGAGAAGACAGGAAACCCTGTGCTTAGGAGGGGGTGCTTGCTCTGAAGCCCTGGGAGGAAGCCCAGGACTTCCAAGACGGAGTGGTAGCATCCCAGGCCTGGGACACAGTCCTGGCCCATCTGGGAATCACCAGAAGGACAGTGTGGCCAGCCCAAAGAGGAATAAGCAGGCCTGCTTGTGAAGGCATGGCTTTCAATGCCAAGTTGAGGCATTGAAACTTGAACCCCGAGCTCAAGGCAGCTGCTTGAACAGGGGAGTGGCTTGATTGGAGATGCAGTTGTGGAGGGTGGGAGGGAGAGGGGAGAGCCCAGGGGGAGGCCAGAACCAGAGTGGTGGGTACCCAGGCCCACAGCCCCCAGAACAACTGCCCTGAAGCCCAAACCAAGGCCTCCTCTAATGGGCGATTAGGACTGAGGGTCCAGATTTTGGACTAGAGAGAAGACCGCCCTCTGGGCCCATACCCAAGCCCCATTCTGTGGTTCATAAAGACAGCTCCCCAGGGGAGCTTATCAGCCATGCTTCACTGATAGCAGTGAATGATAGCATGCCAGAGCTGTAGGGCACCCCAAGAGACTCCCTAAACCAGCCCTACTCATTTTACAGTTTGGAAGACTGAGGCCCAAAGAGGAAAAGATTATACAGATGATGTGCAGTAGAAACAGGATTCACATAAACCTGGTTTTCTGCCTTCAAGCTCTGGAATACTTTTTCCTCTTCCATATCATAAAGTTCCCTGTTTAAACTCCTGATGAGCAGGAAAAGTGAGGGGTGCTGGGAACTCTGGGCAAGCGATGGCAGCAGCCATGACCTCTGCAGGACTGAGTCTCAGGCCCTCATTGATGAGGGATTCTCTCCCTCCCCCAGGCAAAGGCAGATTAGAGAGCTCACCAGTTAGTGGACATTCCTGCTGAGAGTCAGGGTCACTTTATCTGCCTCCTCTGAAATATGAGAATGTCCTGTGGGCCGTGTCTGCAGGCCTGACTTTGCTGCCCCTTGACCCTACCCCTCAATCCTGAGTACAGGAGCCTGGGGCCCTTCTGGGAGGTGGCCTAGAGGGCCCCAAGGAGCCCCTGGAGGGTGACAGAGAAAACAGCTCCATGGCCGGGCTCCCCTAGGGCCACTCAGGACAAAAAACAGACTGAGCAGCCCCAGTACACACTCCTGGGAATATCTCCTGAGCCTGGGCAGGTGCTGGCTTCATCTCCTCCAGAAGCAGAGGCTGAGGCTGCCTGGGGATGGGGAAATGGAGGGAAAATGGAAATAGGATCAGGCAGAGAGGGAGGTAACCTCATGACTGAGAAGAGCATGAGAGTTAGGGGCCAAGGTCCTGGGTAACAGTTTGTCCCTGGGCAAGTCATTTCATCTGTATGAATGAGTGAATGAATGAAGGTGTGAGTGAATGAATGGATGGATGGATGGATGGATGGATGGATGGATGGATGGATGGGAAAGCATTTAAGGGCTTACTATGTTCCCAACACTGTGCTAAATGCTAGGGACAGTAATATAAAAATCCAGACAGTCCCTCCCCTCAAGGAGCTTATATTCTAATTTGGGGAAGCTACTACATATCAGGAAATTCATCTGAGCCTCAGTTTCCTCATCTGTACTTAATAGAAATAATAAATAAATAATAAATGCTTGAACTCACCAAGAACCTCTTGACTATTACAATAGCCCCCTAATTTGTCTCTGTTCTCCTGTGCCAGAAGCATCCTCCATACAGCTGCCAAAAAGATATCCCTAAAACACTCCAATACAGTATTATGAATAGCCCCCTGTGGCCTCTCAGGTAAGACACAGAATCCTCAGGATGGCATTGAAAGCTCTCGGCAGTCTGGCTCCTTCTGACTTTTCCAGGCTTGCTTTCATGTCACTTCTTTTCTAATCCTCTAGAGTCTGCTCAAACCGGCGTGCTTGCTGTTCTCCATACACCATATTCTGTCTCTCACCCTGCACCTAATTATGTCTGTTTTGGTCTTTGCCCACTACAGCACTTTGTGAATGGTAGGCACTTAATAAATACTTACGGAATGGATGAACGAATGAATGAATAGATCCATCAGCCTCTATGTCTAGGTCAGCAGCTGTAGTTGGCGTTCAGATTTGGCCTCAGATACTTACTAGCTGAGTGACCCTGGGCAAGTCACTTTACCCTATTTGCCTCAGTTTCCTCATCTGTCAAATAAGCTGGAGAAGGAAATGACAAACCACTCCAGTATCTCTGCCAAAAAAAAAAAAAACAAATGGGGTCATGAAGAGGCGGACGTGACTGAAAAATGACCAAACAACAAAATTGCAATTGGAAATGTACTGGGCCCAGAGCTGAATAGGAGGAAGGAAATATAGGCTAGATTGCATTTGGTAAATGGGAGGAATTCAAACAATTCCCAAGACACCCCAACACAAAGGCTGATCTATGAATATCAACAGCCAACCAGGGATGCTTTATGGCTGTGACTTATGAGGGAAAAGGGAGGCAACAAGGATTTATTAAGCACCTACTATGTGCCAGGCACTGTGCCAAGCACTGGGGAGACAAAGATCTCCCAGTCTAACAGGAGAGAAGACTATGTACAAGCAAAATAGATACAGGATAAACTGAGGCCATCTCAGGGGGAAGACATTAAGATGAAGGATGGAGAAGGCTTTGATGCAGGGAGGATTTCAGGTGAAACATGAAGGAAGCCAGGAGGCAGAGATGAGGGGAAACAAAGTTCCAGGCATAGGGACAGCCAGCAAAAATTCCCTGTCTGGGGAGATGGCGGGTCCTGATGGAAGAACAGCAAAGAGGCCAGTGTCACTATTGAAAAGTACATATAGAGGAGTAATATGTAAGAAGCCTGGAAAGGGAGGAGATTTTGAAGGGCTGTAAGAGCCAGGCAGATTCTGTATTTGATCCTGGAAGCCACTGGAATTTAATGATCAGATCTCAACTTTAGGTATGATTTAGGAAAATCATCTGAGTGACTGAATGGAGGATGGTTTGGAGTGGGGAGAGACTTGAAGCAGGCAGACCCCCTAGCAGATATTGTCACAGTCGGGGCGTGAGGGGATGAGGGCCTGCACCTGGGGGTGGCAGAGTCAGGGGAGAGAAGGGATGCTAGGAGGTTAATAGCACTTATGTAACTAGGGATTGGCAAATGAGAGCCCAGTCCCTAAGCGCTCACTCTGCAAGCTACAATCCCCCATAGGGATGCTGGGCATACTTGTTTCTGGGCATACATGATGGAAAGCCCTGCTCTCCTCTTTGGAGTGCATTCGGACCACTTCCATCCATTTCCTTCATGGTGGGGAGCCGTGATCCTTTCTATTGACTGAAAAGCAGAATTGAGTATGTATACAAAAGGAACCCAGTGTCTCATTAGTATACAAGATTCATAGTCAGCAAAACCTAGGTTCAAATCTTACCTCAGATATTTACTAGCTGAGTGACCCTGAGCAAGTCACTTAACCTCCATATGCCTCAGTTTCCTCAGTTTGTTACAGTGGGGAGGAGGTCCTCTCCAACTCTCGAATTCAGTACCTCTGTTTCCTCGTCTAAAATGAAAGGATTTAACCTTTGGCCTCTATGGTATCTTCCAGCTCTAACTCTACCATTCTATGACTTACGGCTTTTCTTAGACACATTTATTTATTTCCTAGATATATTCCAGGCAATCTTGCTCTCTATGGTTCAAAGTGATGAGTCAAGCACAGTGTCCTAGAAAGATTTCTAGACTGTGGAGTCCAAGGAGCTGAATTTCAATTTTGACTCCCTGCATGACCTTGGGCATGTCTCTTCTCCTTTCTGAGACTCAGTTTTCCCATCTGAAACTCAATGGGTAGAAGTTATGGAAGCAAATCTAGGCTTCATCTTGGGAAAAGCTTCTGAACCATGAGCACTGCCCCCAGAAAAGGTGGTGTCTCCTTCCTTCAAACTCTCCAGGCAGAAGCTGGATGACAACTGTAGGAGGCATGTACTAATAGGGATTCCTCTTGACTGAATGTATGGGTTTGTCTCAATGGCCACTAGAGGCCTTTCTGACTCTGTAATTCATCTAATAAAATGAGAAGAATGGAAAAAGAGTTGAGAAAATGTACCTCTCATCCTTTGCAGGACTATGGGCCTGGAACACTATCCAGTATATACTGTCCATATATATATATATCCAGAATATACCCACTGATCTTTGGCCTTGCCAAAGTTTTTTCTCTTTCTTTTTTGCTACAAGGGATGGCTAATTGGACTGGGGAGGGGAGAGAAGTAGTAGAAAATGAAAATGACAGGAAACAAAAGATGTCCCCCAAAATAAGATTTAAGATAAATAAAGAAAAAAAGAAAAAGATAAATAAAGGAGGTTGGACTAGGTCAGCAGTTCTCAGACTTTTTGGTCTCAGGAGCCCTTTGCACTCTTAAAAATTAGTGAGGACTCCCCCTCCCCCAAAGAGCTTTTGTTTATGTAGATTATGTCTACTTGATATTTATCATATTAGACATTTTAAACATCTTAGGGTTACTAGGAAGATAACTTCGACTTTGAAGACTCCCTAAATTCTTCAGGGGTGCTCAGGGATCCCCACTGCAGTTTGAAGAGTCAGACATGAGAAATTACTCAAAAACCACAAAGATGCGCCAGGCACTCTGCAGATAGTGGGGATACAGAGCCAAAGCCCAAACAGGTCCTGCCCTCAAGGAGCTTCTATTTTGCTGGAAGCTATGCCCCAAAGCCTTGAGCTTTATGAGCTGGGGATGGGGGTGGGTGGGAAGAGGCAGATGCAGGGGTGAGAGGGTACCAGAGCTGAATGCCTGTCCAGGCTCGGCTAACTTTACAGCAGGGAGAACAATTTCTTGTACTGTTCCTAACCTGGCCCTGTAGGTAATTCCCAGAGAAAGCCTCTGACATGGTTCCAGCGATGCCAGGCTCCCTACAATAAGCCTCAGAGCTCTCAAGGGGCCAGCTCTGGAGGGGCCAGAGCTTACTTGATGTGTAAATGGCGGAGTGTTTGTTAAGCTCTCCGTCTCATTATCTTACATACACCTCAGAGATCCCCCCCCCCCCAAGTCCCCAGTGTACTTGGGCTGGGCTGGGGCTGAGCACAGCTAGGGGAGAGGGGGAGGCTGAGAAAGAGAGGAAAATCCCTGCTTGTTCCCAGCCATCAAAGGGCTCTGCAATCTCAATAGGACCCCCCAGGGTAGATAAGAATCATCTTGGTGCAAAGAGAGGTCAGAGACCAGGTGTTCGGGGTGCTGGGTCTGAGTCTCCCCTCACTGATGCCCAGAACTAGAAAGGTCCACTGAAGTCATGTAGTGCAGGTCACACTGAATGGGAAGACCCTCTGCAGCATCTCAGACAAGTGAGACGTCATGAGAGAGTGAAGAGCAATGGTTTGAAGTCAGAGGACTTGTGTTCAAATCCAGCCTCTGCTACTTAATACCTATGTGATCTTGGGCAAGTCACAACGGCCCTGGGCCTCAGTCTCCTCACCTGTAAAATAAAGGGGTTGACTAGATGACCTCTCCTGTACTTTCCAGATCTACATTTATGATCTTAGTCATGTGACTCCAAGCAAAGCCCTTCACCTGTCTGGGTGGTGATGACAGGAACTTTTCCTCCTCTAGTAAATGAAGGGGTAGACTAAAGTCCTCTAAGGTCCTTTCTGGTTCTAAATTTATGGTCTTATGACCCAGAACTTGCCCTTCTTTGAAGTGACTGGGAATGCCCTAGGAATGATCTGAATGAGAACTGGATTCTAATGGTGCCAACCAGAGTGGTACCTTAGCGAGAGCCCTGGCTTTCGAGTCAGAGGACCCGGGATCAATGAAACTCGGCTTTGCCCCAGCTACCTTAGGTTAAGTGGCATCCTCTCTCCCGAATCCTCCTCTGTAAAAGGGGGAGCTGGGCTTCTAAGATCTTGCTGGCCCTCTGACTGACTCTGAGGCCAGTAAATGGAGACATCATCCCTCCCCAGATCCTCCTCCCTCCCCCTCCCCAGTTTACCCTCCCCCCCCAACCCGTTAATTTCAGGATCAAATGAGATACTGCTTCAGAAAGTATTTGAGGGATTAGTAAATGTTTGGGGGCGACAGAGTCCATCCCCCCACCCCACCCCTCCATTCACTATTCTCACAGCCTGTTCCTCAGGTTACCTTTCCCCACAAAAGTCCTCCCTTCTCGGTGGCCCTGAGAGAGAGACCCTGGGTCCTACAGTCACCTTCAGCCGAGTGCCTCACGGGACAATGAGCCTGGACAGCTGGAAGGGACGGTGAAGCTCATTTGGAGGGAATCTGGGCTCAGATCTTCCCTCCAATCTTTCTGTATGACCTCGGTCAGGTCATCTCCCTGAGCCTCAGTTTCAGCTGTGAAGGAGGAGGTCCGAGCACATGCCTCTGAGGTCCTTTCAGCTCTACACCCAGGATCCAACTCCAATTCCCTTATTTTACAAAGGAGGACACTGAGGCCCAGAGAAGAGAAGGGGCTTGCTCAAGGTGACACGGGATGAGTAGGAGTGAGACTGAGATTGAAACTTGGACGTCCCCCCGGGGCTCGCACCGCGTACCCTCGTGCCCCTCCTTCACACAGTGGTTCCCACAGCCTGTCCCACGGGCTCCGGGCCGCGGGGAGCGGTTGTTAAGGCTGTGGGGCTCCGGGCTGGCTCTCCCGGCTCCGCCCCTGGCCCCGGGGCTCCCGGGAGCGGCTCGGGAGCCTCGGGTCGCTGCCGGCAGAGGTAGAGCCCCCAGAGCTGCGCGCTTCACCGGGACGGACGAACGTAGGCGAAGGCTAGAGCCGGGGCGCATGGCCGGGGCCGGGGCTGGGGTAGCGATCGGCGTCGGGGAGGCGGCCAGGCCGGGCGCCCCGGCACCGGGGCCTCGACGGGCCCCGGCAGGGCGGCGGAAGGAGGCGGAGCCGGGGCTCGACAGCGGCGAGGAGTCGCGGGGTGCGGGCCGCCCGGCGCGTCTACGCGGGCAGCCGCGGGCGCGGGCGGCCGGACCCGGGGGCGCCCGGGGAGGCGGCCGGGAAGAGCCGTCGGGGCCGCGGCTGGCGGAGCTGGTGGAGCGCGTTGGCGCGGCTTCCCCTGGCTCTGCGTACTCCGTGTGTTCGGTATGCGGGGAGCCCCGCGGCGGCGCCACGTACCCCGCGGGCGCGCTGGAGGTGAGCGAGCAGCGCCTGCAGGCAGGCCTGGCGGGGCTGCGCGCGGAGCTCACCGCCGGCCTCGGGGCATTGCGCGCCGAGCTAGCGGCCGAGTTGGCCGCGCTGCGCGAAGCCCTGGGCCGCCGGGCCCCGCAGCCGCAGGAGCCTCAGCAAGACGGGCCCGCCGGCCGCCGCCGGCCCCCCGCGGGACCCCGCAGGGACGCGCCCCTAGCCCCAGGCTCGGGCCCCACCCGCGGCCAGGCGCTGCTGCGGGCCATGGGCACGGTCAACGCGCTGGCTGCTTCCATGCCCCCGAAAGCAAGCCTTGAGCCCCCTGGTGTCCGC
>NW_020953945.1:2293808-2303106 GCF_900497805.2 Vombatus ursinus | reverse complement strand
GTGTCCGCAAGGACGCGCCGCCTGCCCCGGCCCCGGCCCAAGCCCCCGCCCGAGGCCAGGCGCTGCTGCGGGCCATAGGTACCGTCAACGCCTTGACGGCAGCCACGTACCCCAAAGCAGGAGCCGAGCCCCCCGAAAAGAAAACTCCGAAGAAGTCGCTGGCACCCCCTACCACTGGCCCACCTCCCGAAGGAGACTGAGGGACTCCTGCCCTACCATCAGCAGACATCAAGAACCTAGGGAAGCAGGCCCTGGCCTTCCGGGACTCAGTTTCCTCATCTGTAGAACGCAGCCGTTGTGAAGAAGGGGCTGCACAAACTTTTAATTTAACTCCACAAAGATTTATTGTGGACCCACCGACCACTGTTTGTAGCGCCAAAAGCCGGCACCACGCCGGCCTTCCCTGAAGGAGCTTCCGATTTAAGGAGCAGGCCAGATACCCGGATAACTGGAATCCAAGGGAGAATGCGATCAGTACTAAGGAGGGGGCTAGTAGGCTTGAGGAGTGCCTGAGGAGCTCCAGCAGAGATGTCATTGTCACCATCTGAGGACCGGCAAGGAAGGCTGCTCAGAGGAGAAGTCCATGAAGGGAGGGCATCCCAGGGCTGGGGAAAACCCGAGCCGAGACACAGTGCCTGAAAAGGGCGCACCCCCCGCCCCCATCCACGCCGATGGTTCACACTGAGCCAAAGTGAGGCCGAAGAGGTATGGAGGTAGATCACCTGGCCTCTGGTGTCAAGCTGAGGCATTTCTATAGGCACATCCCTCACCATTGTGTGGAGGCTTGAGAAGGGCTGGCACCACTTCCGCTAGGCTCCAACCTTGGAGGGTCTGGGCTCAGGGACCTTAGCGGGGTTTGGGGAGTCAAAGAGAAAGGGAGCAAAGGGTGGGCTCTGTATGCCAAAGAGCCCTTAGAAACCAGAGGCGTTCTGACTCAGGGGACTGAATTTCTGGAAGGAGAAGAGAGCATGGCCTTCTTCCCCTCCCCTCTCTCCAGGACTCTGAAGCAGCCCTACTAGGATTATTGTCCCCATTTTACAGTTAAGGAAATGAGTCCCGGAGAAGAGACAGGACTAGTCTGAGATTCATATACCTAAAGATAGTGGAGGGTGGGTGGGATTCAATGCTTCCATTCCAGGTGACCAGGCAAGCCCTGATTTGGTCTCCTATGACCTTCATTCCACCCAGTCTTTCCAAGAGAATCGGGAAGAGTGGGGATGCCTCAGGGCAGCTCAGTGCTTGTGTCCTGCAGCCCAGGGCAGTGGTTGTGTGGCTCGGGGCCAGCCCTGCCCTAACTCTCACTACCTTAAGCCCCAGGGGCCCATGCCAATCAAGCTACCCTAAATATGGATGGAGTCCTGCTGGCTTTGGAGTCAAGGGGCCTGGCTTGTGTCTGCCAGAGTTACTCCTCTTTCCAAGCTTCCATATCCTCCTTCAGGGTGTGCTTGGGGCATCGGTTGCCTGCCGCAGAGGGGAGGGACCTTCAGAGAGTGGGAAATTAGGTGGTCTCTACCCAGGCTCTTACTACTGGAATTATGTTATATTTAGTACCTGCTGAGACTGGAAGAGGAGACAGGGCCTGAGAGAATCAGGTGTGTCAGCCGTATACCAAGCAGCTGTGACTGGGGAGTGTCAGCCTCTGACCAGGCAGCGCCTTGGATTATCTAGCCCCTAGGACTCACTGGAGCCAGCACTGCCCATTATCAGCCTCTCACTGGCCAGCATTGCCCAGCTTCTTGGTCTCACTGGGCACTGGTGCCTGGACGCTTATCTTCACCCAGACTCACAGTCTGATCCCAGAAGATTTCACATGCCCTCACCCCATCCTTGGAAATGAAGTCTGTAAGAAGTCATCAGTTGATAAATGGAGTTTATTAACAAAACTTGGCCTCTTCTCCATGTTGGCCCAGCCCCCGGGGTACAGGGAAAGGGGGGGGAAACACGAGCCCAGGCTAGGATCCAGGCAGTTCACAGGGCACAGAACTGGAATGAGCAGCCCTGAGGGTCCTGGCCCCCAGAAGGGCTAGTGTACCTTGTGCTTGAGGGGATGTTGTGATGGAGGATGAGGAAGGGAGTGGGGAAGGGATGAGGAAGGGAGTGGGGAAGGGATGAGGAAGGGAGTGGGGAAGGGATGAGGAAGGAAGGGATGGCACTGCATGTAAGGTACTGGGGAAGAAAGAAGACAGGTATGGCTGAGCCCAGGAGGGGGTTGGCATGGCTGAAGTCAGAGGATAAACATAAGAGGGGAGGGGGTGTAATTAGCTGTAGAACATAATGTCAGGGCTGGAAGGGCCCTTAGAACAGGGATTGTCAGAGCTGGGAGGAGCTTTAGAATATGGAATGTCAGTGCTGGGGGGAGGTTTAGAACAGGGAATTTTGGAGCTAGGAGGGCAACCTTAGCTCAGACTGCTAGAGCTGGGAGGGGAACTTTAGAACAGGGAATGTCAGACCTGAGAGGGGAACCTGAGAACAGGGACTGTCAAAGCTGGGAGGGACCTTAGAATAAGGAATGTCAAAGCTAGGAGGGGAACCTTACAATAGGGGCTGTCAGAACTGGAAGGGGCCTTAGAACAGAATAACATGTGAGGGTTGAACTGGGTAATCCCTAAGGTCCCTTCCAGCTTTGGATTCTGTAGCCCTAGGAATATATACACTTGGAAAAACTTTAGAGACCTAGAAACCAACCTAGAAGTGTTTGAGTGAGCGGCAGATGCTGAGGCCTGGAGAGGGGAAAGCCTTCTCGGCCCCTGGCCCTCCCGTCATATCTCACTGAATCTCCAGCAGGCGTGGAACTCCCCAAGCCCTTTTATATCCACCATTGAATCTGATGTTCAACAAGCCTGTCGAGTCTGTAGAGCAGGGGTTTCCCGCCATTTGATTGATGAAGAAGGTAGGGCCCAGAGAATCCAACCAATTTCCCTAAGGTCACACAGCAAGCACCAATGATGGTCCCCAGCACTTCCTTGGCTCCAGGCTCTTTCCCCCCACACTGACACTCCCATAGGGAGCGCTTGGGGAACCACCAGGAACACTGAGAGTGGGGAAAGGCTGGGCCAGAAGGACAAGTATGAAGAGGGTCAAGGCGCTCCCGCCAAGCCAGGCCCCCACCCTATGCTGAGGAGCAGGCAGAGCAGGGCCCACATTTCTGTCAGAAGGCAGAAGGGTGGGGCACTGCTGACTGTGGCATCCGGGGAGGCCAAGACCCTTCGGGCCCCAATCGGCTGGGCTGGGCGAAAGTTGTTGATCATGCTGACAGCTTGAGCGCCAGGGGGACTGGCCTGTAGGGTGGACACAAACTGGGCCAGCTGGAAAGAGGGAGAAAGTTCCTGCAGGTCAAACACTCGGGAGGAGAGCCACTGCCCTCACACCTCCATTGGGCTGGAAGGGCCACTGAAGCCCCCAACCTCTTCCTGGAGATGAGGGACAGGCAGCTGAGAGAGGGGTGGGGTGGGATGTGACCCTGTACCTGAGCCTTGCCAATGGGGACAGGCTCCTCAAAGATGGTCCAGAGGACGACCTCATCACAAGCTGGTGTGGTCAGGGACCCGGGGTAGCGGTAGTATCGGGAGAGGAGGGCATGGCCAGGCAGCAGCTTGTCCAGGCGGAAGGTGGATGCCAATTCCACAGACTCCCCTGTTTGCAGAGATGGAGAGGCAAAATGTGCCCAGGCCATCCCTCCCGCCCTCCCTCCCAGCCTGCCCCTCTTCCCAGTTGCCCCCACCTCACCTCCTTACTTCTGGCCCCTGACTCCCTGCCCCTTTCTTCTAAAGCCCTCACCCTGGTGAGAAACGTTCCTCAGCCCAGACACAATGGTGTTGTAGTTGGTATTGTCTTCATTCTGCACCTGCCCAAGGGAGGCAGGGTGGGCCTCATTGGCAAACAGTCATGATACATGCCCTTTCATTCATTCATTCATGGGCTGCCTCCCTCCTTCCTACTCTCTCTCTCTCTCTCTCTCCCCCTCTCCCTCTCCTCTCCTCTTCTCTCTCTCCTCTCTCATTCTCTCCTTTTTCCCCTCCCTTTCTCTTTTTCCCTCCCTTCTCTTTTCTCTGTCTCTCTCTGTCTCCATTTCTCTGTCTCTCTGTCTGTCTGTCTCTCTCTCTCTCTCCCTCCCTCTCCCTCTCCTCTCTCTTTCTCTCCTCTCTCTCTCTCTCATTCTCTCTTCCTTTTCCCCTCCCTTTCTCTTTTACTCTCCCTTCTCTTTTCTCTGTCTTTCTCTGTGTCTCTGTTTCTCTGTCTGTCTGTCTGTCTGTCTCTCTCTCTCTCTCTTTCTCCCCCTTGGCTCCCTCCCCCCACATAGACTATCTCTCACCCAGTTTCCCCACCTACTTTTCTCATACCTTCTCCCTCTCCTTGCAAGTGAGCAGCACAAACCAGCAGCCCATCCCCAGCCCTCTCCGTACCTTGAACAGGAAGGCTAACACAGCCAAGCCACCAGGATGGCCCCGGGCCTCCTCCAGACTCTGGTAGAGGGTGTTCATGTGGACCATGTGCATCTGGAGGAGACACAGACACAGCCATGGGGCTAGCTGGGTGAAACCCACTGGGTTTGCTTGAAGTGAGAGAACTCTGTGCCCCTCTGCCATGGAATCCGTACCCACTGTTCCTGTCCCAGTCCCCAGCCCCAGGGCCCTCACCTCCATAGGCTGACGCTGCCCATCCAGAGTGTGTTCAGAGCCATTGCCTGTGGGGCTGCCCCAGTGGAAGTGGAGCTGCAGGGCACAGTAGATGTGGGGCAGGCCTCCTCCCCGGATGCACAGCTGGCCCTGGGCTTGGTCCCGGACCCTGCCCAGGTTCAGCCTCACTGGAGGAAGGAGGGCACCATACATTCAGGAGTCAGCGTGGTATAGGACTTGCCTTGGCTCTATGGGATGCCCTGAAAACCTACACACACACACACACACACACACACACACACACACACACACACACGATCCCACCTCTTCATACAAACTCTGCTGAGTTAGAGCCATCTGGAAGTGCACGTGCGAGGGTAGGGTCAGAAACATGTGGCTGTGCCTGAAACCTCCCCTCGTGGACATTCCTAAATCCTTAGCACCCCTCAAACCCAGCGCTGGCCCCAGCATTTCCATGAAACTTTCTTCAGTCATAGAGGGACCACTGGGAGGAACCTTGAACCCACCTCCCCATACAACACCTTGATCATAGTAGGCATTTAATTCCATTCAAACCAACAAGCAATTCCTAAGTGCTGAGGATACATAAATTAAATTGTTCTTGTCCTGAAGGGGTTTATATTCTGCTTATAATTCTACTGAATTACATGTGCACAGACTGGATGGGTGCAAAGATAGATAGATAGATAGATAGATAGATAGATAGATAGATAGATAGATAGATAGATAGACAGACAGACGGATGATAAAGATATTTCAAGGGGTGGAAGGGGGGTGTCTCACTAAATGTTTGTTGAATTGAATTTTGGGAGATGTGGAAATGCCCAGAAAGGGACAGTGACTCACCTAGATTATACAGCTGGTCATCAAGAGAAACTGAGGCCCTCAGAGGGCTTGGGTTCTGAGCACTAACTGTGGGGTTGGGGGCTGCTGGGACAAGTGGGAACAGTGTGACACAGACCAGGAGGAGTTCCAGAGACTGCCGATCTTGGACTAGAACCTCTCTCTTCACTCTCCAGCCGAGGCTCTCAGGTTTCCCTGAGCTCGGCCAGCTGTTCACTCTCCAGCCTCTGTCATCAGGGACTCACCAGTCTAGCTGGCATTATTCTGTACTAATTCTGTGGTGTTTCTTAAACTTGTCTGTGAGTCCCTGGAGGGCCGAGACCCCCAACCTTAAAGGAAAAAAGTCTTTGTTGTCCACCAAGGCTTTTCATATAGTAGGTGCTCAATTATGGGCTGACAGTGACTGAATACGTAAATGGGAGAGGGGGCAGTGATTGACTCCCCTGCCCACCTTCCTCCATCAGGGTTTCCTGGGTCTGACCTATGTGTCTCTGCCTGTTGGGGGTGACTGACCAGTGTGTCCATCATTCAGGAGCCACCAGGGGCCTGGGGGTGCTGAGTCATATCCTTCAAATATAAAAGGGCCCAGGCCCAGGTCCAGCTTCACTTGGTGCCGGTCAATGTCGATGGGCGATTGAGCTGAGCCCCCACAGGTGTGGGCTACATCCTTCCAATGGGAGGGGCCTGGAGGCAGAGGGGGAGAAAAGAAAGAAAGATCAGGGTGCAGCACAGAGGAGCTGATCACAATGGCCCAAGCTGCACAAAGCCTGGCTGGTTCATCAGCTTTCTCTAGTCCTTCCATGGCCACCTAGGAAGTCATTGAGATACATGGAGAGCCTCGTGGAGCCCCAACTGAGGTGCCGAGAAGGTGGCCCCTGCTAGCTCATTCACACTGCACAGAGGTCTGTGCACCCACCTTCCTAACATCTCCACACACAATGCAATGTAGCCCTGCTTGGTGAACACACACACACACACACACACACACAGTCACAGAGTCACAACACACCTGATGGAGCAGGAACTTCAGAGGTCAACCTGCTCAACCTGTGTCTGCACAGGAATCCCCTTAACTAACAACATTCTCCTCTGATGGTCTTCCAACCTCCAGCAAGGGCCAACTCACCATCTCCAGAAGTGGCCGAGCCCCCTTTTGGAGAGCTGTCACTGGGAGGAAGTTTTCTTTGACTTCCAGTCTAAAGTTGCCTGTCTGTGACTCCCCCCACACACATACACAAACCCCTCCCTTTGCACTGACACCCCTACCATCTTTCTACTCACCACATTGGGGATTCTGGAAATCATAGCACCAAGAGCCTGTAGGAGACATATGCAGGGGGGCGGGGGGTTAGAGCTGAAGTTGTCCCCCACACACATTGTTCTCTCTTAGACTGGGGGAGAGGTGGCCCCACACAGAAGAAGCCCTTATGTCTCTACCGATCTGTTGTCAGTCAGGCTGTTTTTCTGCCTCTGTCCCTGGGTGGCTGCCTTCTCCCCCACCCCACCCCCACCTCCTGCCAGAGAGATAGACACAGAGACTGGCAGGTTCAAATGGAAGGTCCTTCCGGTCCAGCTGCTCCAGCCCAGCAGGAAGGTGTGATCTGCCCTGGTCTGAAGGATGCCATTAGGAAAAGAGAGAGAGAAGGGAGGGCAGCGAGGGGAGCTGGGAAGAAGGGATGGGGGAGGGACCCACAGGGCCAGAAGGGACCCATTGGTCTGAAACAACCCAGAAGAAGGGGGTGGGGTGTTAAGGGAAAGGCTTCAGGCTCTTGCAAACCCTTGGGAACTCGGCAAGGATACCCACATGGAACAATGCTGCCCCATATCTGGGGGAAAGAGAGAGAGAGGGAGACAGAGACAGAGACTCGGTGAGACAGAGATAGAAACCTAGACACACAGAGAAAGACAAGGACGGAGAGACAAGTGTAGGAGAAAAGAGAAAGAAAACCAAACTCGGAACGCACACTCACTGAGTCTGGGACAGAACAGACACAGGGAAAAGTAGAGATCACGGAGGGCTCAGATTGGGGTGGGGAGTGGGGGGGAGGGGTGGCCCTCTGGCCTCTCACCATCGGGGGCCGCCTGGACAAGCAGGGGCAGCGTGAGCCAAGCAAACGGTACTCCCGGGGGTTGCATGGCCAGCCTGGGGGCGCAGGGCTCCTAGGTCCCGCTGGGTGGGGCTGAACCCCAGAATCCCACTGCCGGCCGGACAGACGGACCTGCCTGCCTGCCGGAGGGGATGAAGGATGGAAGAGCTGACCGACTAGAGCCGCTGCTGCCGATGCCGCCTCTTAAATATCCTGGCTCGCTCAGGAGGGGAAGGGTGGGGGGAGTTAACTCCTTCTCTCCTGGGGCGCCCAGTCTCAGTCAGCCCGTCCTACACACGGGCCTCAGGCAGGGCCCCAGGGCGTTAAGACCACCAACCGAGCCGGATCCCCAAGCGAGACTGGGAGGAGAAAGGAGCGGCCCCAGGATGCCCACATTGGGTGGGCAGGGCTCGAAGGATGCTCCAGACAGGTGGGAGAGCCAGAAGAGGGAGGTGTCCTGGAAGCTAGTTGGGAGGCGGGAGTGCGGAACGCACCCTGGAGTAGGGGGAGGCGGTAATGCACTCGAGTTAAGAGCTGCGGCAGCAAGCTGCGCTCTAAGGTCAGGGGAAAAGAGTCCGGAGTTGGGAGCGGAGCAAGCTGGCTGAGATCTGGTCCTTGCTCTGCCACTAACTTGTCTCTGCTTCTTAGAAACCTTCTCTTCCTGTCCAGCTTCCTTCAGGTGCCACTTGTGCCACAATGAATTCCCTGCTCTCCCCCACCCCTGGTTAGGGTTCCATTTCTCTGCCCCACCCCCTCCTTTGGCCCCGGCACTCCCTGCTCTGTAATCTAGTTCTTTGTAGAACTAACAGCAAAACCTCCATCGGAATGTAAGCTCCTGGAGGGCAGGAACTGTGTGTTGAATTGGGTGCCGGGTTCACCTGCCATGAGGATTTGGACAAGGTGATTTCTAAGGTCTTCTCCAACTCTGACATTCCATTCTAAGGTACCCCCAGACCCCACTCTCAGCTCTGACTTTCTACATTCTAAGGTTCGGAATGTTTGTTGATTAGGTACCTCCATCCCCAGCTCTGATATTCTCTATACTAAGATACATCCAGGTTGGACATTCTAGGATTTATGCTCCTCTCCCACTCTGATATTGGGTCTAGGGCCCCTCCCAGCCCTGACATTCCACGTTCTAAGGCCCCTCTCCTCCCGACCCTCAGTTCTGATGTTGTCCAAGAGATCAAAGATGTGGAGTGAGAAAACGTTCACTGAATCAGGCAATTAGGAGCTAATTGTCGACCTCAGAGAGAGTTGCTTCGATGTTATTGTGGACGTGGAAACCAGATGCTGAGAAGGTAGGAGCAATGGAGAAGCAGAAGAATGCAGAGGGTTCTTTCCATAAAGGATCTGGAAAGAGATGGGAGAGCCAGAGGTTTCAAAGCTGAAAGGGATATTAAGGATAATTTGATCTATGCCCCTCCTTTCACATATGGGAGAGCTGAGGCTCAGAAGAGTGATTTGCCCAAGGCAGTAGCACAACCAAGATTCTCAACCAGGTTCTCTGATTCCAAGCCCAGGACTGCTTTCACTACCTTGAAGGATGTGAGGGTCACAGGAAGGTTGGGGGGTTCGTGAATGGAGGGTAACTGGGAGGGGGGGACTCAAGGCTGTGCAGGGGAAGGAATATTACTCAGATCCATGAAAAAAAAAAACAGGATCACTGTAGTGACCAGGAGCTCACACACACACACACACACACACACACACACACACACACACACACAC
>NW_020953945.1:2248955-2293798 GCF_900497805.2 Vombatus ursinus | reverse complement strand
CACACACACACACACACACACACACACACACACACACACACACACACCCCCCAAACCAGGGAGCCACCTACAGGACAGGCCTGGAATGACCTCTCTACAGGAAGACTGGCCCGGACACTCCTCAGGAAACTCTTAGCTAGGGGTGCCCTCTGGAGGTGACCAGAAGGGGTTTGGGAGCTATCCGTGGTTCTGAAGATCAAGCACACTGGAAGTCTGGAAGCTAGGCCAGGTTTTCTTCATCCCAGAACAGAGAACCCAGAGGTCCTAGAAGCTCTGCTTCCCTCAAGCTCCCAGAAAAAGTGTTCACTCGGATCACCCTAAGAAGTCAGAAAGACACAGAGCGCTGTCAATCAGCCGTTGAAGGGAGGGAGGTTAACAGCCATTCCTTCACAGATCTGAGATCTCAGATTTTCATATTAATCAATACGATATGTGTAATGAATTTACTAATAGATTAAATTCTGCAGAACTGCCTTTTCCAGTTTGTGAGCCAGATTCACAATGGAGCTTCAACTGATCCATCAGACCCTGACAGGGCTCACAATCACCAGCGTTCTTCTGCCTTTCTATCTGAAGGAAGTGAATCAAAGAAGGCAGAACGTGTTCCCATCACAGAATTCCGGCCCTGTGACCCACCAAGTAAGGACCCCTAAGGACTTGAGCAGTATTGCTCCACAGGACTCCAGAATTGTTGTATTATCTTCCATTTATGGGCTTTTCATGGGAAACTACTCTGGCCCTGGGAACAACTGTCGGCAATCCACCTTCATCCCCCTCTTCCCATTTGTGATTTATGTATATAGTCTCTGTCTTCACTTCAGCACAGTGGAATTCTGATCAAAAGAATTCCCAATTTGCAAATCTGATCCTCATAATGAAACCAATTAATTAAACGGCTACCTGATTACTGATACTTTGTCTCTAGCCTGCTGTTTCGTCATTCTCAGGTTAGACATTGGCTCAGTAAAATCCTGTTAACAAATGATTTTGTTAACTTAGTTACTTTGTAAAACATTGCAGATGTCATAATTGTTAATATAACAATTTACCAAACCATAGTAACTGTTTGCAGTTTGTTAAGCATGTTTGTAAAGGAAAGGAAATGCCCAAACCTGGTGAAAGTTGTTCTTTGTCAGCCTAGAACAAAGGAAGTTTTGTTCTTCAGACATTTTAAATCAAGCAAAAATAATAATAATAATAATAATAATAATAAAGCACTCCCCCTCAAGCCCCGCCAAGAGCTGCATCAGTAGAAACATTCCAATAAATATAAACTTGACTGTTTAAACACTCAATATGCCACAAGTTGGGTTTTGTCAAATTCAACAATGGAGACATTACCTCTTCAGCTTCACGTTTTCAGTTACATAATTTTTAAAATGTCAAATGAGTAGCCATTCCAGGTACAGTATCCTTACTCTGAAATAAACCGGTTTCTGTGCAATGGGTTTTTTAAATCCTACATTCCACCTTAAGCCAAAGCAATTTCCATACCAGGTGCACACTCACACATCCTTGTTGCAAACTGCTTTTGTTGACAAGATATGAAATAGTTCAAGGAGGTATGGTCAAGTTTGTATTACTGAATGACTCCGGTAAATGCTACATAGTTTTGCTATGTTTTGTCTTTTGTCATTCTGCAGCTGTTTCCAGTTTAGTGGTTCTGCTACCATTAGCAACAGTGACATCATTATTGGGACTTCTTTTACTATCATTTACTAACAACTGAGTTCCCTGATTTTAAGCCCTTGGCAACAAGAACTAAGTTCCCCATTGCATTAGCATCTAAGTTTCAAGGGGTTAAGCAATCAGAACAAAGCTACTGCACTTTTGATTGTAGCATTTAGCAGAACTGGAAAATAAAAGTGTGCTACATGTTGAAATGACTGTGAATGACAGAAGCTGATGAAATGTCACATGAAAGTCTTCAAAGTCTTGCACCATCTTCCAAAGTCTTGCAGACTATAGTCCGCAAGATCATATTCTATTGTAGCCTTCAGCGCCCCCTCCCCTCAGGAACCATGCCTCTCTTCTGGGGTGGAGGAGGAGGGGCTAGCTTCCCTCATTTCCATGTTTCCCTGCATGATGCTAACAATGAATTGGTCATCTTTTTCAAGTCATCCCATTTCCAATGAAATACACACATCTCTAACTAGGGCTTCCAAGAAACTGGCAGAATGTAGAGATTTTTCACGCTGTGATTTTATCTTTTATGACAAAGGTCTCTCTTGCTACTTCAAGGTCTGCCTCTTCCTCTAGTTTTTTTAGCCATAGTTCACCTGCTCGTTGTTCTTGGTGGTGTGAGCTCTTCAGACTCTTCTAACCTTTTCTTAATTTCTTGTCTTTTCTTCTGCTGCTGTTCTTTCTCTTTCATTTTCTCCATTTTTTTCTTTTCTGAAATTTTCATTTCTGATCTTATCTCTGGCCCCTCTGTTTTTTTTCTTCTTCATCAGTTTTTCTTGACATCCTCATTCTCATCCCGCCCTCACAGCAGTCCCCGGCAGCCATGCCCCTGTCTCCTGCACTGGATTCTTCACAAGAATGTGTCTGGGTCCTAGGGGTCCAAGTCCCCCACCACTGCCACCATCTCTTCTGTGTGTGTGGGTGTGTATGTGTATGTGTGTGTGTGAGTTCGAGAGAGAGGAAGAGAAGGCTGAGAGGGTTGGTGGTGAGTCACTGAACAGCTTCTCCCCGGCCAACACCAGTCATCAGCTATTATGACTGCTAGAATATATTATAAATGGGACCAGTCAAAGGAAATGGGGGTGTTTAGCTCGGAGAGAAGATTTTGAATGCTTGGAGTGTCACCTGAAGAGGGATCAGCCTTGTTCTGCTTGGTCCTAGGGGACGCAGCTGGATCAGTAGTGGGAAGTTAGAAGAGAGGCAGATTTAAGCCTGATGTCAGGAAAAACTCCCTCACAACTATCCAACAGTGGGATGGGCAGCTTCAGGAGGGAATGGGTTCCCCCTCACCAGAGGTCCTCAAGAGGCTGGGCATGGGGAGGGGGTTAGGGCACTTGGAAAGGATATTATAGAAAGGATTCTTTTGTAAAAATTCAATTTTATTTTTGTCTCCAAATTCTCTCCTTCCCATCTCTGCCCCCCATTGCGAAAGTAAACAAACCCTGTTAATACACGTGTGTGTCTCAATCGGTATTCTGAGTCCATTACTTTTTTAGCTGAAGGTGGGTAGCATGTTTTGCCTGGAGTCCTCTGGTATCATGGTTGGTCACTGCATTGACCAGAATTTCTAAGTCTTTTAAAGTTGTTTGGTTTACCATAATGTTGCCACCATATAAACTGTTCTCCTGTTTCTGCTCCCCTACTCCCTCCCCCATATCAGTTCATATAAGTCTTCGTAGTTTTCTCTGAAATCATTTCCTTCATCATTTCTTAGAGCACAATAGTATTTTATCACTTTCATATACCATAAACTTGTCCAGCCATTCCCCAATTGATGGACAACCACCTCAGTCTTTAATTTTTTGGCACTACAGAAAAAGCTGTTATAAATATTTTAGGTACATATGGATCCTTTTTCTCTTACTGTGAGATGTTTGGGTCATAGGGCTAGTAGTGGTATTGTTGGGTCAAAAGACATGCATAATTTAACAGCTTTGGGGCCATGGTTCCAAATTGCTTTCCAGAATGACTGGACCAGTTCACAGCTCCACCAATAGTGCATTAATGTACCTAATCTTCCCACAGTCACTAGAGAGAGAACTCCTGTAACTGAGTCCTATCCTGCTAAAGTGCTATCTTTATCTGGCCTCTGTAAGCTATCCAAGCCGCCCTGGTTAGGTCTCTGGAAAAGTCCTCAAGGCTGTTTGCCTTTGAGCAGTGTTGGTAACATATTTGCAGATAGGCTTGAAGAAAAGGGGGGCTCTAAACTAATGGCCTGCATTGCCCCATCAACTAGGGTGATCTCTCTCCCTACCCCAAGGGGTGGAGTGGGTTTACCATGGGACACAAATAATTACCAGAGAGATGGAGGAGGAGGAGAAATGGGGGAGTGATAAAACTGTTGTCTGTGTCTAACAAGAGATCTGGAATAAGGAGATCTAGAAACAATGAAAAATCGTGCCAGCCTGAAACATGAAGAAGGCAGCAGTGATTTAAGATCAGTGCTTGGGGATAGTGGGAAGGGGGAATCATAGAGTTGACATACAGAGTACAAGGCATCTATCATTCAGGTATGAGATATGTCACTGCATGAGCACTGGATTTGGAGCAAGAAGATCTGAGTTATGAGCTGGCTTTCCTACTAACTAGCCATGTGACCATGACCCAGCCACTTTTCCCAGCTGAGCCTTGGTTTCCTCATCTGTAAAATCAGGGGAAAGGACCAACTGGTGGCTGAAGGTCCATTCTAGCTTGAATTCTTACGATCCTGTGACAGCATGCTCGGTGAAAGCACCTCCATGTCAGAGGTCACAGAATTCTAGAAGAGCCCTCAGAAGCCATCTAGTCCATTCCCTTCTTTTTACAGAGGAGGAAACTGAGGCCCAGGGAGGTGATGTGACTAGCCCAAAGCCACACCGGGAGCAAGCATCAGAGCCAGGGTGGGGGCAGGGGAACATTGCTACAGTGTAGGTCTTAACATCAGGAAGGGACAAGTTGAAATTCCACCTCTGACACTTGCTAACTGGGTGACCATGGGCCAGCCCCCGGGCTTATAAAGTTATTTCCTCAACTACCAAATGAAGAGACTTGTACTTCCTACCTCGTTGGGTTGTTGGGAAGTGCAAATGAGGTCATGATTGGAAAGCACCTGACACACTTTAAAGTGCTGTATTATCAGCTATCATCATCATCATCATCATCTTCATCGTCATCACATATAAATAAGGCTGACCACTTTCTGCCCAATTCACCCAAAATACTATGACATGTTGTGTTTTTTCAATGAGTTCTTTACAAAGCAACTGAGTACAATTATAAGATTCTTTTTTGCCACTCTGGAGTAATATGTGCTTAATGAAGCATGTTCTCAATTTCCAGGGAAAAAAATGTCTTTAATTCTCAGAAAAATTTTGTCAGTGATTAACTCTCCCCCACATGCACAGCGTACATGCTGGCCAATGGAGATGGGATGTCACTTATGGAGAAGCTTTCACTGGGAGAAACAACTTTGCTTTTTACCATCAAGATCTGCCAGAAGAGAAATATGTATCTGGTCCTTTTTCAAGTGAACACTTTATCACTTCAATGAGAAAAAAATCTGTACGTACTTTAACCCTACACTGGCTACATGAAGACATGTGTGACTCATCAGCACAATTGATGTTGGCATGGCTCTTTGAAGTTGGCAAAGCACTTTACAAATGTTCTCAAATTTAATCTTCGTACTATGAGGTGGGTGCTGCAGGTATCATCATTCCTATTTTACAGATGAGAAAACTGAGGCTAAATTAAATGACCTGTCCAGGGTCACAGAGCTAGTGTCAGAGGTAGGGATGGGACCCAGGTCTTCCTCACTCTAATTATCAGGGATAGCAATTGGATCTGTGATTTCATTGATATGAGGAACTCTCAGATGTAGAAACTCCCTCTATCAATGCAGATGGGATCCTTCTCTGAAAGTTGGAGTCTTAGAGAGTTGAATACAGCACTGAGGGGTTGACTTGCCCAGGGTCACACAGCCAGTGTGTGTTACAGTCAGGACTCAAACCCAGCTCTTCCTGGCTCCAGGGCCAGTTTTCTATCCTCTATACTATGCTATCTCTGATCATACTAATAATTATAATCATTATGCTACTTTGTCACCAGAGGCTTGACCAACAGGTGTTGATGAATTTTTCTGAGGCCAAAACAACCCTGGAAGACTATCTATTAAGGTATAGATGGATTTTAGTCCGTGTTGGGGAAGGAAGAAGCCACTTGGGCCCAATCTCAGCTCCCTAAAAACAACGAAGCAGGGACAAACCCAGCACAGGGCTAATAAATGTTTAACAACATAGGAAGTACAAATACTCACTGTTGTCCAAGTTTTGAAAGGGCTTTCATACAGAAAGTGCTTTCAGTAGCCTTGAATCCATAGAGAAGACCTAACCACCAGCAGAAGTCACAAAGGGGTCAAATTCCATCGAGCATAAGGAAACATTTCCCAAGAATCCGAGTTTTCTAAAAATGTACCTGGACTGTTTCTAGAAGTGAGGAAAACATAGTATTCTTCCCTTTGGGATGCAATGACATGAACATGGGCAGATGCTGATTCATCCTTTGGGGGTGGGAGGTGGGGGTAGACCTTCCAACTCTAAGATTCTAGGAATCTCTCTGACAACTGGGTATTCATTTATCTAATTCCTTCAGCAAGCCGTCCAGGGTTCCAGGCCTAATAGCAGTGCGTGCCTGTGTCAAGATATTAGGAGACACCATGTTTTCCAGAGCTAAGACCCAGAAAACAAGCTGTGCCCTGAGCTTGGCATAACAACAATCCTTTGCCCTCACCCTCTGGATGATCTCACCCTCTGGCAAAATCATATGGTTATTGTATTGCTGTGACCAGCACTAGGAAGTCTCTGAGCTTGGACAAGCACTTGCTATATCCATGTTCCGGTCATGAAGCCCTGCTACGAATCAGACTTGTCTCATCATTGCTGTTACCCCTCATTGTCAGGGCTACAGCTCACTGCGTAGCCATAGGTACAAGTATTGAGATCTCCCTACACTTCCTCAGGTCCCCCCACTAGGGATGGGGCCCAAGCACCTAAGTCTAATTTCCCTCTTTGCTTGTAAGTCATTTCTCTCACTTTGTAATTAAACTTCTGTTTGTTTCCTGACTCTCCTATCTCTAGCTTGCTCTCCTGGGCTCCAGCCATCCACAGGATAGAGGCCAGTTCAGTTCGGTTAACACCTACATCAGGCAGAAGGGTTAGAATAATTGACCTCTGAAATTCCTTTCAACTCTTAAGTTCACGATGCAGATTACAAAACATTGGTTTGGTGGAGGAGAGAGATGCTAGGAGCTTTGGTGTAAAGAAAACAAACAAACAAACAAACAATGCTGTGGACTACCTGGGAGACCTCCGTCAGAACAGCAAGAATTAGCATTTGAAGTTTACAAAGCTAACCTACAACAATCCAGGGAGGAAGAGAATGGAAGGGTCATATCCATTTTAGAGATAGGGAAACTGAGACTGAAACACAGCTGTTAAGGGGCACTGTTAAGGGGCAGGACCCAGCCTCAAACCCAGGGCTTTCTAGTCCAAGGCTCTTCCGGCTGCCTCTTGAGTGTATTGCTAAGAGATTGACTTCTTACCCTGAGCCCAGAGCCCAACCAGGCTCCCAGAGGACCCAGCCTGGCCAGTCCTTTGAGCCTCCTCTCTCATCAAGCTGACAAGTTTGGTTCTCAGGGGCAGGCAGGGGGCTATCCCCATCCTAGGGGAGGGAGCTTGGCCTCATCAGAGGCAGACCTAGTCCAGACCCCAGGGAAACTCAACTCCAAACAGCCTAAACAAGAGCGTGGCTGGAGTGTCACAAAGGAGTAGAGAAACAGAGAATTGTAGCTGGAAGGGGCCTCATAGCTCATTCTTCCCATGCCTGCTCAAGCCTTCCTTCCACAACATTCACTCAGAGAGGTCTTTTAGCCTCTGCTCAAAGGGGTGACGGTGATGGGAAGCTCACTGCCTCTCAAGGCAGCCCATTCTACTGACAGACAACTCTGTGAGAAAATTTTTCCCCAAGCCAAAGCAAAATCTACCAGCTGTCAACTGTCCCACCTCCGCTCCCCACTCCCAGTGAATCACCAAATGCCAATTCAGAAAGGACTGTGGTCCACCTACACCCCTGCCACGTGAATCCCTCAGACAATGTCCCCAATAAGGGTCATCCAACCTAGACTCAAAGCTCTCCTGTGATGAGGAGCTCCTTCCCTCCCCAGGCAACTCAACACATTTCACAAGGGCCCCTAATTCTTAGGAAATTCTTCCTTATGCTGAGCTAGAGTTGGCCTTCATCTTCAGCCCATTTCTCTGGGTTCTGCCCTGAGAGCTCAAGCTGACCAAGGCAAATCCCTTTTCCCTAGGACAGCCACCAAACGTAATGAACTTGGTCATGTCCCCTCCAAGTCTCCTCTTTTCCAGGTATGAGGCCCTAGGCTGAGCAGACTGGTAACATCATCATCATCATCATCATCATCATCATCACCATCATCATCACCATCATCACCATCATCATCATCATCATCACCATCATCATCATCATCATCACCATCATCAACAACAAACAGACCTCACGTTGTCCTTATAGGTTTGCAGAGCCTGTATATATGCTATCTCATTTGACCCCCTGGCTTCCTCAAGTCCCAACTACAATCCCACCTCTTTGAGGAAGCCTTCCTCAGCTTTTCTCAATTCTAGTGCCTTTCCCCCATTAGTTACTTCCTATTTATACTGTACATAACTTTGCTTGTTTGTTGTGTGTCCCTCCCCCCAATTAGACAGGGAGCTCCTTGAGGGCAGAAAATGTCTTTTGTCTTTTTTTGTGTCCGGAGCACTTAGCACAGTGCCTGACACACAGGAGGCACTTATAATAATGTTCTATAATAACAATTATTATATATATTATATAGAATATAACAATAACAAATAACTTATTGACCGATTAATCCTCACAAAAACCATGGGAGGTAGGTGTTATCATTATCCCTATTTTACAGATGAGGAAACTAAGCACGAGACAGGTCAACCGACTTGGCCAGGATCACGCAATGGACAAGTCTGATTTGAACTCAGGTCTTCCAGACTCCAAGCCCAGCACTCTTAACCACACTGCCACCTTGCTGCATCTGTTCAATAGTAAACCCAATTCAGGACTTGACTATCTTATCTGCACAATGGGAGTGATAACGACTTACTTGTTGTGTCTCTTCTAGAGTAAATATCCCCAGTTCTTTCAGCAAAGCCTGCTACTGCATGGATTCTTTCCATGCCCCCCTCCATCTCAGGCACTTCTCTTGTTATTCCCTGCCTCCCTATTCCCCAGGTGACCTGAGGACCATCGAGAGCCGAGGGACCAGGGCAAAAGGAGCAGAGTGGGCTTTCTGGAAGAGAAAGGGCTTAGCACAGTGGCCAGACCCGGGCAGGGAGTCAGGAGGCCATGGTTCTTCATTTTGTTCCAACTCTATCTTGGAAAAACCATTTTTCCTCTCCGGACTCCAGCTTCCTTCTCTGTAAAATGGGGGGGGGTTGCACTAGATGATCTCTTACAGTTCACCATTCTATGTGCTTTATCCTCCCCCTCCTAGAGCCACCCAAACTGTGAAAGTGAGGTGGGGGGCAGGGGATATGTTGAGATCTCTCTCTCCAGCCTGGTCCCATTTTGAACAGGGAGCCGGGAGTCCCCTCCTTCTCCAGCCCATCAGCAGATCCTAGGGGCTGGGTTTCTACACTGACCATCACACAGTACAAGGGGATGGCTTAGACCCAATTTGACCCAATTTGATTCCAAAGCCCTGATCCATACCCAGAGACTGCTGCTGGGATAAAAATGTCAATCCTAAAACAACTAAAAATGTGTGGTTACTACAAGTCCAGGGCTAGAACCTGAAAGCTGTGCCAGAGCTGATGGGGGCCTTAGAAATAAAGTCCAACTATAGCATCTTACAGATGAGGGAAAATTGAGGCCTAGAGATGGGAAGGCAATTTGCTCAAGTCTAGACTAGACACTAGGGATCCTGCCTCCCAATTCAGGGGTCTTTCCCCTATTCTAAGCTGCTTCAGAATAAGTAGAGCTGAATTGGGGAATGATACGGCTCATGGACTTTGAATTTAGGGAGCTCCAATCAAAGAGAAAATTCCCAAATCAACCTTCCAAAGAGTGAATTTTCTCCTCCTTCTTCCTTTTTAAATTTTTTCACTTTTTTTTTTTTTTTTTTTTTGCTTTTTGGTGAGGCAATAGGGGTTAAGTGACTTGCCCAGGGTCACACAGCTAGTAAGCGTCAAGTGTTTGGTCTGAGGCCGGATCTGAACTCAGGTCGTCCTGACTTTAGGGCCGGTGCTCTATCCATTGCGCCACCTAGCTGCCCCTCACTCATTTTTTAAAATGATTGCTCCACAGCAGGTCCCCCAGCCTCCTCTCTCAGTCCCCACAATGGGGCAATCCTCCCTCAACCATCAATAAGAGCTCACGCAAATAAACTCTTCTAAGGTTTACCAAAGCAAACTCGTCACCATCACCCTCTGAGTGGAAAAGCATTTTTACCTCCGTTTTACAGACGAGGAAGCCGAAGAAATACTACCCAGAGTCCACATTCCACCCCACCGCCCATGCTTGGGCTGTTACACCCTTCTTGTTTCTTTCTTTTGTCTTTACACTCCCAGCAACCTAGCACTGGGGTTGGCACACAATTGGTGCTTAAGAAATGCTCTTGGATTATTTTTCTTCAAGGCTCAGCTGGGGCGCCACCTCCTCCGTGAAGCTTTCTACCTTCTTTGTAAGTGTTGGGATGGAACGTTTCATTCTTCTTTTTGCATTCCCAGAGCCTCACACAGAGAGGATGAATCTAGGTGGCTTGGTAGACTTGGGAGTCAAGAAAATCTGAGTTCAAATTCTGCCTTAGGCAGAATTTGTGACCCTGGGCAAGTCAATTAGCCTCTATTCACCTTAGTTTTCTCATGTGTAAAATGGGGATAATAATAGCACCTGCTATAGTTGCTATAAAGATAAAATGAGATGTTTGCAAGACATTTTTCAGACCTTAAAATGGAATGTTGGCTGATATTATTATAGAAATGCTAACTGACATTATTACAGAAATGCTAGCTGATAGTTGGGCATATAGTAAGTGTTTAACTGAAATAACTTGGCCAATGTCCCAAGGCCAGTTGGTGACTGAGTCACATCTCAGACTCCATCTCCTATGCGCCTTCACCCCAGGTCACCTCTCCTGAAACACTTCCCATGGGTCCTACTGGACCCTGGAGTTGATTGTTACGATAGGGGGAGATGGGGGTCACCGGCCATGGCTTTTCCCAGAACTATTCCAACTCACTCAGGGACCGACAAGTGATAAAAAAAGCCAAGTCAGCCTTGTGGGGTCCCCGGGCTCTTAATCCTCCCAGGCCTCTGTACTGGTCACACCACACCTGGAGTACTGGGTGCAGGCCTGGATCCCACACTTTGGGATAGACATCACACTGGAGAGGGTTCTGTTGAGGGCAACCAGGATTGGTGAAGGGGCTTGCACCCTTGCCAATGGAGAATTTATTGAAGGAATTGGAGAGTTTAGCCTGAAAGATGCCTGGGAGAGGCATGACGTTACCCCGACTTTCAATTTTATCTAGTGTCATCATGTAAATGAAAGCTTAGACTTCTGTAGCTTAGCCATAGAGGACATAATTAGGAGTTATGAGGAGGCAGACATCACCTTAACTTAAGGAACAAGTTCAGAACCATCAGAACTGTCCTCCGTGGAATGGACTGGCTCCTTGTCACCAGAGGCACCAAAGCCAAGCCCAGGCCAGGCCTTCGTCATCTTTGCATCCTGGACTCCTCTGGCATTCTGGAGAAGCCTTTAGCCCTCCTTCTCAGAAGAATAGTTTTAAACCAGTGGAGGAAAGCTGCCGTTGAGGTTTCCTTGATGACCCAGCCCAGAATTTAAGGCAAAGGGCTTCTCCCCCAAACCAACCAGCATTCCCAAGAGGCCAATGGTTCCCGTTTGAACAGAACTTTATGGCTTACAAATCTCTTTTCTTCTTAACAAAGCTATACAGCAGCTAATGTTATCATACTTCGCAGCACACAGTGAGAACTTAATTGATGCTTGTCTGATGAAGAAGAGAAGGCTTTATACTTGACACCTACTAGCTGTGTGACCCTGGGCAAGTCACTTAACTGCCGACTGCCTCGTCAAAAAAGGAAAAAAAAAGAGGAGGCTTGGAGCAGGAAAGGACTTCTAACTCTGAGGTCTGGGATTTTTTCATTTTAACAAGGGATCTGCACCTACTTTGTGTCACGGATGCCTCTGGCACACGGACCTCTTCTCAGAACCACATTTTTGAATGCATCAAATAAAATACAAAGGAAACTGGTTACTCACCAGGTTAAAAACTCAGATACTATAATGATACTCCCAAGAAAATACACACACACACACACACTCCTGAAGGGAAGGAAGAGGGATCCTCTTTCTCGTGTTCCTTGCTCAGCTCCATCCCTCTAAGACTTGGGCTTACATCACCTGCCAGAAGGTTTGGGCACGAGGGCTGATTGAGGAGGACCGTGATGGTGGAACACTAGGGAGTGCAGACTCCCAGGTCTGGAGAACCACTGAAATCATCTTGTCTATCTGGTCTCGACTGCTCCAAGCCTTTGCTTCTCCGTAAGTCTCCAATGACTCCCTGGATCAAGCGAGCGTTCTGCTGCCCCCCTCCGCAGCTTCTGCGACCCAGGGCAATCTGGGCTGACAGCTCCTCCTTCTGAGCATCCCCTCGAGTTAATATCAGTGCAGCTTGGCTGTACGCAGCACCATCAGTCATTCACCTCCGCAATCAATGCCTCTCCAGCCCATTCCCTTCCTCTTTAATCCCATGGTCATTGGCCCAGCTTAGGCCCTCATTACCACCCACCTGGACTACTATTATCTCCCCCTAATACGTCCTCCCGCCTCCACTTTTTCCTCTGCAATCCATCCTTCCTTCGGCTGCCACACTTATGTTTTAGATCTTTGTTTTAGATCTGTCACGTCCCTCCAAGAGTCTATTGAATATAAAAGTCCAAACTCTCTTGCCTGGCATTCTAGGTTCTTAACAATATGGCCTTAACCAGATTTCGCAAGTCAACAAGTAATGAAGTCAACCAGCACTGATTAAGCACCTGCTGAGCCAGGTATCCTGCCAAGTGCTGAGGGTACAAAGAAAGGCGATAAACAGTCCCTGCCCTCAGGGAGCTCCTAGCCTTACATGGTGCCTCCTTCCTAGGTTCCACCTTCCAGCCAAACTGGACTGACTCCTCAACATTTCCAATATATGCTCTCTTTAATCAACCAACCAACAGACATGTCTTAATCGTCCATTAGGTGCTAGAAGCCAGGGATATTGACATAAAAGTGAGACGGACCCTGCCCTCAAGCAGCTAACATTCTGCCTTGCCTTGGTGTGTGCTGTTTCTCATGGCTAGAGTTTCACCTTCCTGCTCATCTCTGTTAAAAGTTTACCTAAATTTTAAGGCCTAGCTGCTCCCACTTCCATGTAGCCTATTGGATGGTCCCAGGTGGCAGGGAGCCTCCTCTCCAATCAATCAACATTTATTAAGCTCCTACTAAGTGTCAGGCACTGGGCTAAGCACTGGGGATACAAAAAGAGGCAAGCTACACACAGGGTAACTGGGAAATAATTACCAGAGGGAAGGCACTCTTTCCCTGCCCCCAATCCTTCTACTCTCCTCCCCACAACTTTAATAGGACCTGCTTCCCTGGTGTCACCAACAATTCGTTCTTGAACTCAGTCATTGTTCATTTTCTCCCCACAGCTACTCCAGGCCAGTGACCTGACAAGCCCAAACTCCCCCCTTTTAGATGTAAGGTCCTCTATGCAAGGGACTGTCTTTGTTTTAGATCTGTGTCTTCAGTACTGGGCACAGTGCTACGCACCAGTCACATGCTTAAAAAATGATTTCCCATTCATTCACTCGCTCTAATGGGGACTACTTTTCAGGGACGGGTTGGATTATACAGGTTCCTTCCTTCTAAAATCCTGTGATCCTGTTTACTTATACTCCTCTCCCTATCCCCAGGGATGAAGGAACAATACACAGACGGCCCACAGAGCCCCAAAGCCTTGACACTCACTTCTAAACAGAGAGTGCTGCCCTTGGGCGTCAGGAGACTGGCTGCAAGTCTCACCTAGTTGGTTCTACCAGGTACTGTTTGAGCCTCAGTTTCCTCAACCGTAAAATAAGAAGACTAATGTTTATACACTACTCTGTGGGTTGTGGTTAACCAGGTGATTCACAAGCCTCTGAGTGTGTGAGTGAGTCTGTGAGCTAGTTTGCTCATTCTGGTCCTCCGGGCCTGCCTGGTCCAGTTTGTGGGCCAGCAGCCCGAGGGCCTCTCAGGCAGAGCCTCTACAAACTGTGCCAAAGATGGTACCCACAACCCCTCCCGCCCACAAGCCCAGCTTTCCAAGGGGGCTACCCTGTCCAAAATGACGACCAAGGAGCTGTGGCCAGAACACAAATTTATTTGGCATTTAGATGACACAGTTCTCACAGCATCTTGAGGAGGACAAAAAGATTAGTGCCAACTGGACAACAAAAAACAATCCAAACAATTAACCTCCCCACCTCCGTGAAAGCAAGAGAGAAAGTCTTCAGGATGTCCACACGGCCCAGTGCCACTATTACAGGGCCTTTCAGAGAAGACTAGAAACCCTCCTCCAGGGCTGCGGAGTTCACCAGCTCCATGGGGTCAGGGCATGAGGGGAGGGCGGAGCAGCATGGCCCCCTCACTCTCCACCCCCCCAAGGGCAAAGTCTGGGCCTGGGAGCAAGTGAGGCTTGACGTGAGGGCAGGTGGAGAGTGGAGGGGGGTCCTACTTCAAACAACTGAATCCATCTTGTGTAGGAGCTCTGGAGGCAGGGCATGTGGGGAAGAGAGAAAGAGCCTCACCCCTTATTGGACCACACAAACTTCCCCTCCCCTGGTGAGGTACTCAGTCAAGTCTGGAGCCCAAATCCTTGGAGAAGGTGGCAATTTTCAGGGGGGTGAGAAAAGGGCCAATGGGCATCCTGCCCAAGCTTCTTGGTGACCCCGAGGGATGCTAACCTAGTGCATAATGTGGAAGCATCTTTTTCTGTGAACAGAAAGCACACACTCCCAGGCTTGACCCATGTGGAAGCTGTTGTACAGACTTCTCTGAGCAGAATCTAGTCCTCGCTCCGAGAAGGGAGGCAGGATGGGGAACAACACCCCAGGGGCTCTCTCCAAGGGGGTGGGGTCACATGTTCACAGACAGAAGCCACATGGACCCCCAATCAGTTCTGAGGTGACGGGTTTGGGGTTCCCCCGGCAGAGCCGCGCCACTACAGGCAGTCCTGTGGAGATACACTCACCTATACACTCTCCTGCCTTCACACCCTGGATGGCTCAGGGTAGCAGACAGGAACACGACAATGGGGCAGGGCAGGGTTGGGCTGGGTGCCCAGACCCTCAGGCCTCAGCTTGGAATGAAAGGTACTCATTTGCATGGCCTCAGGAGGCCTCGGGGCTCAGGCTGTGGCTACAGCATTTGTGTTTGGGGGTATGGGGGTCCTCTAATGCCACCTCTACTATCCCAGACCTCACTGCCTGCCCAGGGGCAGAAGCCACCAGAATACAAGGTAGTGACTGACAAGAAGTCATTTCATCAAGTGAAAACATAAGGACACCCATGACTGAGTATTTCTGAAAGTGTAGATCCTAATGTTTTCAAATGGCACTGCTTCGTGTTCAGAGAAGTGAGGAATAAGTCTCTAACTACAAATGACCCAGGCAGGGCTGGGCTGGGGTTGGGGGAGCTACATACGGGGAGATTTACTACCTACAATACTCCAATGTGTAGAAATGCGTCTCAGCTCCAGCCCTGGTGCACAGCAGCTCCGTGTGCCTGGCTCTCAGGCACTGCGCTGGCCTAGGCTCTAACTGCAGGCCCTCAGTTACATGGGGGATGGCTCTGGAGCCAGCCAGGGGCAGGCCTCTCTCAGGGGAGGCGCAGCCTCAGGCTAACTCGGACAGACCACCGTGGCTTCCCTGCTCAGGGTTCCCCAGCGGTCTGGAGTTGAAAGCAAACAAGCTAACTAGTGACTTTCCTTCCGCTTTGGTCTGGGCTGATTTCTGGAAGGGGCCTTGGAGATCAGTTAGCGCAGTGTGAGCCTAGCGTCTTCCAGGTTTAAAAATGAGAAAGAATCCATCTGTCTGAGGGCCGCGTGACGCAGGACAAACACATGAGAGAGGCACGTAAGCAGATGCTGAGCACTCCCCTATTCTGAAACACGGCCTTTCTCTCTTTCCCAGCAGACCTCAAATAATATTCCGGAAACACCAACCAAAAGCTTTTTTTGTCTTTAATTAACAACCAGAATGAGGGATTCAATGTGCAAATAGATGATGCCATCATTCTCTTAAAAAAAAAAAAAAAAAACCTAACACTTCCCCCAGCAACCGTTTGGCAAGAGGAGGGAAGAAGGATTCTAAGAGCAAGAGTCCCCAGAAGCAGCTGCCACTGCTCTCCCTGCTTAGGTCCCCCATGCCACGGGGCCGGGGCAGCTGTTAACAAGCTCTGCTTAGGGCAGGAGCCCCCAGGTGGCACCCATCCCTCCTTGCACAGACAGAGAAAAAGAAATTAAAAACATGTCCGCACATGCCCGCAAGAGAAAAGCAACTGGGCCCCCTCCACAGAACAGGAGAACAAACAGCCACAGGTGACGAGGAACCCAAGAGGAAGGAAGGGCTGCAGGGACTGTCCCTAACTCTTCTGAGAGGTGACAGGCCAGGAAATGAATCACTGAGCTGAGATGGAACAATGCCCCCACAAGGCGGCCGGTTCTGGCCCAAGGAAATGTGGCTGAATGAATAAATGAAGGAAGGAATGCCCGGTGCGGTTTTACCCAGCAACACGTTCTCCGAGCCTCCTCAGAAGGCTCCTACCTGAGCCATCCCAGGCCTTTCTTCCTCAGGTGGGCACCCAACCATACCATGATCATGCCCACCCACACACACAGACACACACACCTACACCCACACACACATTCGACCACCCATATAAAACTAAAGGAAACACGGTCAGTACATACAATGTATAGAAAATGTATAGATGTGCTCAAAAGTGCACAACACCCGCTTTATTATTCCTACTTGGGCAACGTTTGCTGTCCATAGGCTGCGTCTGTCTCTGGCCGAGCGACAACACACCGGGCAAAGAAACCCCGCTCCATTCACCAGCTGCTCACGACCAACACCACACCGTGCATGTGGTGGCTGAGGAAGCAGGAACAACCCTTCAGCAGGGCAAGGCTCCCAAAGTGGGCCTGGTGGGGACGGGGGCGCTGGGAGACAGAAGGCCTCGTGTCTTGCCCACACTGAATAACCACAAGACAAGCTGCTGACGTGCGCAGCCCTGGGTAACCTTCCCACCCCCCTCCCGGGGAGGCATCAGCCCTGCCCTGACGGGAGCAGCTGCCCACAAATCCCCCCCAGAGTTCCTAATGAGGTAAACCACTGACCGAACTGAAGGGGGAGGGAGAGGCAGGTGGGGACAGACACCAGCGATCACACAGCTAAGGCTGAGAGGTCTGGGCCCTAGAAATACCCCTGGGGCTCATCCCCATGATGCTCTTAGTTTTAAGTGGAGAATGGAGGGGGAGCCCCCCCCCCCACCGAGTCTCCCAAGCTCCCCAGTGGACTGAAGCCTACACCAGCAGAAATCAAGCATCTTCTCAGCTGCTCTCCCATCCCCTGAAAATCCCCCGAAAATCCCCCCTCGGGGCAACTCCAGCCATTTCCAAGAAAGATCCTGTCCTCCCCTTCTCTGCTGCCCGCTGCCTCCAAGGCCTCTTCTTCCAGAGGCATCAGAAAGGGCAGCAACTCCCCCAAGCAGGGTCCTCAGGGGCTCAAGGGCAGAGAGGGCTGAGTGTGGGAGGATGGACCTCAGTTTCCAGAGATGGCGGCCGAGGCTGGGGGAGCCCCACAGAGGCATGACGTCACGCATGGAGGTTCTGCACAGATCAGCCTGGATTCACACTGTGGACCCTCCCACAGCAAGGCCGCCCGCCCACCTGCCAAAGTCGGTAGGCCAGTTCACAGTCTGAGAAGCAGTTCTATCACCAGGCCAACTCCCAATGGGCCATTTCCTTTCTTCTGATCTCACACCCAAGCAGGTCTGAATGCAGCTACCAGGCCGGGCCGGCCCCTCCTCACTCTGCACTGAGGTCCCTGGCCAGCAGAGCCGCACTCTCCTCTGCCCCACTTGCTCAGCCCACCTCGGGGATGCTGGACAGCAGCCTGAGGAAGCCAAAGCATCGACATCCCAGCGTGCCCGCTCTCACCAGCCTAGAAGCCTGGCAGAAGATCTCTAAGCACTCCCCGCACTTACGGCCTGCATCCAAGGCCTCTAAAGGCAAACCCTCTGCAGATCCCCTTCTTCCACTCCTGCCATTTCAAGATGGAGACAGAGACCTGGCAACTAACACCCTCACCACCAGGGCCTTCCCGGTCCTAAGCTCACATGTGAGCATCACTACACCCCAGCCAGCCCTACCTGTGGCTGAACTGTGGACACTTCCAAGCGCTACATGGGAGCTAGCGATGCAGGCAGACCCCGCCCCTTTCAGCCCCCAGCCTCAGCCAGCTCGTTACCACCGAGAGCCCGTCACCCTGTCCCTCCTCCATAACCGAAGAAGATGAGCCAAACCCAAGAGCAGGGACCAAAGCTGCCCGACTTTCTGTCCTCTCTTCATCCCCTGATGAGGACCCTCTGGCCTTCCTCTCACACAGCCCCCATCCCTATTTACACAATAAACCCGGTGGTGAATGCACAGTGAGGGCAAAGCCAAGCCCGGCATAATGGGGGACGATGCCAGCCTGGAAGAGAGTGGGCAGAGCTCAGCGCCTAGAGCCGTGATTCTTCGTCCAGTTGTGTGCAAACAGTTGCTCCGATGATTTCTGACCGGCAGGCTATTGGCTCGCCGCCCCTTTAGACAATGGTATTGAGGGAGCAGAGGCTGGAGCGGCTGCCCCCCAGAGTTTCTGCCGGCCTATTCTCGCTCAGGGGCGTGTCCGGAGGTACGAGGAGGGTGCTGCTATCAGCCGAGTCATCCAGCTCTGCTGGGGAGGGCCCCACCAAAGGCGGGAGAGGCCCCTCCGAGAGTCGGGGAGACACATCACTGTCTCCTAGGGAGGGCGGACTGCTCTGAGCCGTCTGGGGGCAAACGCCATCTAGGAAGGAAGACAAAAAGTGATGAGGAAGCAGGGCAGCCACGCAAGGCAGCACGCCGGGATGCCTAAAGGCCCTCTCCCATCGCCCCCTGCCTCCCTCACCGTCAAGGCCAGCCTGACCCAGCCCTGGCAGATGGCCATGAAACATCATGACAGCCACGGCAGCCACCCCCACAGCTACCCTAGGAGACCCCCCCGAGGAGCACAGATGGAGCTGAGGCTGAGGTCTCCTTTCCCCAGCTTATTCCTCCATTTTCTTTCTTTGAGGGTCCAGGCCTTCTCCAGCAGGAGCATTCCCTGCACCAATCCAGATCCCCCCAGCCCCGGAACCTCAGGAAGCTGGTGCTCAGGTGAGAGTCACCCAGTCCATCACCGTGCAGGCCTCCCCCGCTCAGCCGGCCCTTCCATGGGCAAAGCCTTTGAGATCCCATGGTGAGGCCCGCCCACGCTAAAATACTGTCGAGTCAGAACACAACGTTTGCCCCGCCCTGACTTGTACAAACAAGGATGCAGTCAGCGAGGAATAAGGAACGAGGGCCAACCCCAACGTGGCCGTCCCTCCCAGCTCACCAAAAGGAAATTCCAAGCCCTACAGCATCCTGGGAGGCAGGAGCCCAGGCTTCCTCTCAAGGACCCCGCCAGGCAGGCAGCGCCAGCCACCTCATCGTCTCTGTCTACTCCTGCCGCGACTCCAGAACCCAGAAGCCAGAGCCACGTCACGGCTCCACGGCGGCAAGGGTTACGGTTCAGGCATTTCAGTCGTGTCCGACTCTGTGACCCCATTTGGGGTTTTCTCGGCAGAGATACTAGAGTGGTTCACATTTCCTTCTCCAGCTCATTTTACAGAGTAGGAAACCGAGGCAAATAGGGTGAAGTGACTTGCCCAGAGTCACACTGCTGGTTGGATTTGAACTCAGGAAGACGAGTCTTCCTGACTCCAGGCCCAGCGCTCTATGCACTGTGGCGCCATCTAGTGCCCCGAAAGGCAAGTTGATACCCCCAAAGTTTTACCCCTTCGGCAAGCCCAGCTAGGCTTCAGAATCAATGACGGCTGTTGTCCTGGAGCTGTCTGCCCACTCAGGACCAACAAGGATCACGGGACTTCCCGAGCAAAGCAGGGTTTGATCCCCTCTGGCCTGGCCGCGAGCCCTGGCTCTGCCCTTGCTCTCAGGGCGACCCTGGACAAGTGACTTCCTTTCCCTCTGCCTCAACATCCCCTCGGCAAGGCTGGACTCTGTCCCCCAGTTTTGTCGGCAGGGACGCCGTCCAGTGGTGCGGCCCACTTCCCGGGGGTCCCTCATTAGAACAGCCCCAGCAGACAGTCGAGAGCACGGCCAGAGGCCAACACGTGTGCACACCCAGGGAACGATCCTCAGAACAGGCTCCTCCAGTGACAGTATTCAAAGGGGGGACATGTGTTCACATCTGGGTGCGGAATAGGGACCAGAAGAAGACAAACTGAGGACCTGAGAACAAACACCTCCCAACACGCCCAGGGCATCACTTCTGCTCCAGAGAACAAGCTTCAGGAGCTGCCCTGGAGAGTGCTGAGTGAAGACAACGTTCTGCCAGAGGAGAAGAAGAAGGGGGAAGGGCAGGGAGGCAGAAGAGGGGGATGAAGAGGACAAGGGGGACAGGAAGGGGAGGACGGCTGCTGCAGAGGTAACAGAAAGCTGATAGGAAAAACACTGAAAACCACACGTTCATTTTCTTAAATTCTAGATCCATTACAACCACACGGCTGAGCAGTCAGAAGAGGGGGCAGCACCTGGAGTGGCGCAGAGCGCGCTGTCGGGGTCGATGGAGGCCTCGTAGGGTGGCGGGGGGTCGTCAGGATGCTGGATGTCCGGGTACTTGTAGGCCGTGTATGGCGGAGGAGGGTCGTGGAAATGAAAGGCTCCGCCTTCTCCATCGTCAGAGAGATGCAGCGGAGTGAGGCCCGTCCCGAAGCCATCAGGGCCATAATCGAAGCCTGGGATCCTCCGGCCCAGGTTAAAATGATGCACTGTGGGAGACAGGGAAAAGAGTCAAGCGGCGCCCCATCTCTGTCCTCCACTCCCTGCCCACCCCAAAGACTCTGCTGCCATCATCGCTGAAGGAGACGGGCCACACCCAGAGAGTTCGGAAGCAGAGGACGGGGGACTCTTCCCCTCTGACCCACTCTGCGTGGGGAGGACCTATGACCTGGGACACCCCTCCCCCATCGAAGGACAGGGCTGGGTTCTCCTTCAGCACAGGCACAGGCGCAGGCGCTGGCTCCTTCGAAGCTTAATCTGAGCTTGTGGAACTGGAATTAACGCGGCCCAATTCTCCGTAAATCATTTTGATCAATACTTCACAAGAACAATCGTAATCCCTCCACCCACTCCTGCACACACACACGCACACGCACGCACACACATGCATGCACACACATGTATGCGCACGTACTTGCGTACGCACACACACAAACACGTTTTAGGCTTGTCTGAATATTTCCTCATCTTGGGCTTCTCTTATAGGATCCCAGGTGTAGAGCTGGAAAGGACCTTATAAAATTGAGGGAAAAAAAGTCTTTGCAGCAAGATTCTCTGATACGGTTCTGATTTCTAAGATATTCAGGGAGTGGATTCAAATTTATAAGAATAAGAGTCATTCCACAGTCGATGAACGGTCACAGGATGTGATTAGGCAGTATTCAGAAGAACAAATCCTAGCTACCAACAGCCATACTAAAAATGTCCTAAATCAATAATCAGAGAAATGCAAATTAAACAGTTCTGAGCTTCGACCTCACGCCCATCCAACGGACACGGCTGATAAAAATGGACAGGGACAGATGCTGGAGTTGCTGTGGGAAAACAGGTGCATTAAAGTACTGCTGGGAAATGGTGCAGTCACTCGGCAAAGCGGCTTGGAGTGAGGCCCAGAAGGCCATTAAACTGCGCAAACTGCGCATGTCCTTCGGCCCGCCGTGCTGCTACTAACTCTATGGTCCAAAGCGATCAAAGAGGAAAAGGAGCCATGCGGTCAAATATACAGCAGCTCTGTTTGTGATGGCAAAGAACTGGAAACTGAGGGCAAGACGCCCAAGGATTGGGGAACAGCCAAACAAGTCACAGTCCACGAATGTGACGGAACACTGCTGCACTCTGAGAAATGAGGAAGGGGATGGTTTCAGAGAAACCTGAGAAGACTTACATGAAGTGATGCATAGGAAAGGGAGGAAAACCAAGAGAACAATTTATACCACAACAACACGGTAAAGACAAAGAACTCTGAAAGACTTAGGAATTCTGATCTCCATAAGGCCCCACCACCATTCCAGGGGTCTCATGGTAAAACATGCCACACCACCCTGCTCCAGAGACACACGAGCTGGACTCAGAGAGCGGAGGAAGGCTTATGGTTTTGGTTTTGGACATGCCTGATGCAGGAATTTGTTTTTAATATATGTCTGTATATATGTACACATATAGTTTATAACAGGTTTTGCTTTTGCCATGGGGGGAAGGGAAAAGGGGAGGGAAAGAATTTGGAGCTGAAAATGAAACTGAGTTTTAAAAAATAAAATGAAATGAAACAGAATTTGAATCCAGACCTTCAGGCTCCAGAGGCAATAGCCTTTCCAGCGTGCCCTGATGGCCACCTCCTCTTTCACTAACAGACCAGGAGCCCGGAAGGAATGGGCTTTACCAAGTTCAGGCAGTAGCCCCAGCCTGGGGGCTGAGGTAACATCCTGCTCCAATACCCCCAACTTCAAGCTCCTCTGAGCCTGAGAAGGCTGGGGCCCCCAGGTGGAGTCTCTGGCCCAGGGTCCATCCTATGCTTCCCTTTTAACCAGAGCCCATCATGAACGGCCTCCTCAAGGGCAGTCTCTTTGTATCATCCTGGTGTGTGTGTCCCGGGTCTGAAGGAAAGGCCTGCTCCCCCTGGGAACTCCCTGCGCCCCTCAAACATACTCGCCCCCAAAACCAGGTCTATTGTTTCCTGGCCTTCTGGACAAGCCCCTCCGGGCCTACCGTCTCCCATCTGCTGCTTATCAAATCAACATCCAAGCTGGGGCCTGGGACACAACTGTACTAGCAGTGGGAGAGTAAGTAACTCAAGAAGGCCATGCTCAGCAAGGGCCCAATGCCAGGCCTCTCCCATGATGTCTCCCAGATAGGCCCTTCAACACCAGTTCTCCTGGCCACCTGGACAGGCTTGGTATCAGAAACTAAATGATGTGGCATCCACCCCACCCTGCTCAGGAAATGACAACCAAATAAGCAATCCATCTGGGGAGTGGGGCATGGTCCTCTTTGTATTAGAATCGTGTGGCCATCCACTGTTCTATGGTTAACAAATTTTCCCTGTGGTTTGAAATTAGAATCAGACTCAGACGGCACCTAAATGAAAATCCCTTGTCCTCATGCAGCCCAGCCCTGCCCTTCCTTGGGCCCAGGCCCAAGCTCCTCTCCACCTCTGCCTTGTGCATTCCAGAATCTCAGCTCTATTATTTTGTAAATAAAATTGTGCTGCTATCTTTTGCTTATGTATCACCTACATTTTCCGCTGTATTCCTCCCCCCACATCTGCCCAGAAAGTCCTTCTTTATAATAAAAGACAAAAGAAAAAAGAGGAAGAAAAAAATTTCAGGAAAACTGACCAACAAAGTAAAAAGCGTCGGCCATGCTCCCCCCACCCCGCCAAGAAGGTGAGGGAATATTTGCTCTTCTCTCTTCTCTGGGGCCAAAGCCAACCCTCGTCAATCTGCCGCCTGTCTGGACGGCCCTGTGGCTGTCCTCCCTGGCCTCCCGACGGGCGCTGTGGCTTCCTCTTCCATCAGTTCACTAAGCTCCTTGGGGCTTCTGGGTCTCAGTGGAAGCTCCCTGCCCCTTCCAGACCCCTGCTGTGTGTCATTCAGACGGGATTCCCTACCAGCTTCCAGGCGGGGCCCCTCCACCTTCTTTCTCTAGGAGCGCAGTCCCTCCTCACAACCAGCCAGCCTCCATCACACTTATCCTTAGAAACTTCAGTGGAGGTCCCAATGACCGCTAACGCTCTCACCACCGTCTGAGCCTTCACTCCATTTAGCGACACACAAGTCTCGCCTCCACACCCTGGACAGCTGGCCTTCCTCCACGTGGCAACAGCTTACTACCCTCTTCTGTCTCAGCATGCCTACAATTTCCCTGCTTCTGTTAGGCAGCCAACCATTCTCCTGGGGACCCAGAGTCATCCCTGTTCTTCGCTGACCCACCTCCTCCAGCCAGCCAGGTTCCCTGCCTTGTCGACGCTGTTCCATCTCTCTCCCCACGCCCACGGGGGCTTCCCTCATTCAGGCCGTGCGGGATGCTGCCTCTGGGATGAGATGCCCATGCCTACACTCGGCACTTCCCTCCACTCCTCCCCACTCCCCTTGTGGCTCTGCCGCCGAGGCCACCAGGCCCCACCAGGGTGGGGGGATCTTCTCCCTGCTGCCTTCTGCCTTTCTTAGACTGGATGCCCCAAGAGGGCAGGGTTGTCTCTCTTTTTGTTTGTGCTTGGCACAGTGCCTGGCACACAGTAAGCACTTACTGAATACTTGCTGCCTGACTGACTGATTTAAAACCATCCCAATCTGGTTCCAACCTCTCCTCAGCCCTCTGAGCTTCACCTCTCTCTCCCACCAGTACACATCCCGGCCCCCAATGCCCATCACTCTTGCCTGCTTCCCTCCACTTCATCCTCCCCCCATCCCTTCAAGGTATAGCTTCACACTGGAGGCCTTCCCTCCCACCCCAGAATACCGCATCCTGACGCTGCATGATTTTGTAGTATCTGCTGTTGCTTCCTGATAGAAAGGAAGCCCCCTGAGGGGAGAGACTAGATCTTTTCCCTTTGGATCCCCAACGCCTAGCAGGACAGCCTTTACATCTATGTTTGTTGAGTTGAGAATAGATGAAATGCTGTTCGAAGGTTGGAAAGGTCCAAACCACTTGTCCCCTCAGCCCTGTGAAACCTTTCTGAGGCAGCCACCACAGCGGCCACCGGCTACTTACGGTTCGCGCCAATCAACGACTCGATGCGCTCTCGGCGTCTCTGACGCAGCCGATGGACCATGAAGAGCAGCAAGGACAGGATGAGGAAGGAGGAGATGCAGCTGACGATGAGGCGCATCCCACTTGCCATGGAATCAAACAAGCTGCTGCCGTCTGTCCGACAAAACCAAAGTCAGTGACCGCTGGCCCAAGGCCTGGGGGTCGTTCTCTCTCCCTCTCTGTCTCTCTCTGACTCTTTCTGTCTCGGTCTCTTTCTCTCTGTCTCTATCTCACACACAAACACACACACGCACATACGCATGCATGCACACACGCAGAGGTCAGAGACATGTCCCAGGCGGGTACCAATTGTTTAAACATTAGGGACACACCATGTGCTTCTGTCATCCAAACCTGAGCCCGAGTTCCAATATAAAGAAGTGTCTTTCAACCTAAGGGCCTAAATTCAAAGGAGAATGAAACACTGGAGAAGGCTCTGGGTTTCTGCTAACTTCTGACCTTGCAGATCTACTGAGACCAGCAGACAGGACCCCTGATGACCGCTTGCTCCTTAAGGGCAGCGGAGTGGCGCTAGGCCTCGACCCAATCCACATGGCCGAGGAGCCCCATCTGAAGGGCTGAGAGCACAGGAGCAGCGGTTCTCATGGTCCTGGTCATTGTGCTGCCCGTCACCATCAACGACGCTTAGAGCACCAAAGAGTGCTGGGCTCTTCACTACGGCCTTACCCAAACACTTTGTCTTCCCAGAACAATCCGTGGCTTCTCTAGGGAGTCTCATATGTATGACGGTATTAGCAGCTCCCATCCCCCTGGGGCTTCAAGGCTCACAAACTGCTTTACTGAACTATCATTTTCAAGAAGAGGATGTTAGACTAAAGAAACAGCTTTACACCAAAGGGAGACACGGACAAGAGAACCACAGTGGGGGGTGGGGAAGTGGTATCACCTCTTGAGATGCTGCAGACTTAAAAGGGGGCACCAAAGAAGTGGCCCGACACCTTTCCGAAAATCTAGCCCCTGAGCCCATTTCTGGCTGACCAAAGCCTCCAGCCGCAGCCTGTTTTCAGAAAGTACATTATTAATGTGCCTTAAAAGCAAAGACGTGCTCCTTCAGAGGACTCTCTACAAAGATTCTATTTATAGCCATTCTGGAGAAGGCCGGCCCATCTGCAGAACCCTCAGACACTTCCCTCAGGCCCCTGCCCGCCATCACACCCAAAGCTGTGCCGCGCAGATGTGCCACTGCTAACGCCCCTGACTCTAGAGACTCTGTATTCTAGTAACGCTGCAAATTTCTGTCAGTAGAAGCCTGTTTCCTGATTGTCAGCCACTGTAAAGTCTAAGAGATGGTGCTATGTAGAAAAATCCCTCCAAGGGGGGGAGAGACAGAAGGGAGGACAGATTAGGAGAAGGGGTACTCAGAATGCATGCCATCTTGGGGTGGGGGGAGGGACAAGATGGGGAGAAAATCTGGAACTCAAAATCTTGTGGAAGTGAATGTTGAAAACTAAAAATGAATAAGTTAAAAAAAATTATATTTAAAAAAAAGAAAAAAAAAAGAAAAATCACTCCAAAGAAACAAAAACCCAAGAAGAAAGGGTGGGGCAATCATGCCCAGGGACAGTCTGGGTACTGCAGACCCCATGCCGACTGAGCATGCTTTATCCACCTGAAGCAGTCCCCTGTGGTGGGAAGGCCCAGGCTTTGGGAGTGCTGAGCTCCAGCAGGGCTGGAGCCGGTCGAGTATCCATACTGAATCAGCTACTGACAGGGTGAGCTCCCAAGAGCTGGGGGGCTGCCTAAGGAGGGGCAAGCCAACCCAGATCAGAAAAACAGAGCAGGTCAGGCCTCCTTGCTGATTAGTGTTGGAATCGGGCCCATGAGTGGCCACTACACGTCTAGCCTAGGTGAGATAGGGAAACCTGGTCTAGAAAAAACAAGAAAGTTCTATGGTGTTTCTCTTTACTCCTACGGTTTCTTCCCACTGTCTCCCATCTCCAAACGACGGGCCTTTTTGCCATGTTTCTACTCTCTCAGCTCTTAGCAAATCAGATTGAAGCAGCATACTTGGCTGGTGGGTGCCACCATCTAACGTAGGATTAGTCTAGTCTAACAGTCCCTGAAATCTGCCAACATGAATCAGGCCACACAAAGCAGTGTTGTGAACTCTGTGAATCTCTGTGGCCCAAGTGACATTTATTTTCAAGGAGGGACACCTGCAGCTGATGTGAGGAGACACCCAGAAGACCGGAGCCAGAACAGACTTGGACCACAGAAGGCCAGAGCTGAAAGTCACAGGCAGTCACGTGGCAAAGACAGCGAGCCTTCAGGGTCACTTAGTGACCCTGCTAACGCTAGGATCCAAATTCCCCTGCGGATGCCCACACAGCTTCCAGTTCTCGTTCTTTCCTTTTTGACACCATGGCTCCTCCCCCATTCTTCCCCACCCCACTGGATGAACTGACCTGGAAATGGCAAATTCTTTAGCCAGCCCTACCTCAAGCCAACAACCGGCCCCACACAACTCTGGTGAAAGACCGGAGAACAGGACGCAGCATTCACTGACAGCCTCACCCCCAGGCATGGCAGCCTGGCCCACCACCCCATTACAATTGGCAAAGAAGCAGAAGATGAAAATCATCGATGTCAGGAAGAACGTAGGCATCCAGGAACACCAACACACTCCTGGCGGGGCTGCAAACTGCAACATTTGTGGAAAACAACTGGGAGTTTGACAAGAAAGCTGCTCTTGTGTTTAGACTCTTTGATGCTGTGATCCCCCAATTGGGTTTATATCTCAAGGATTCACTAGCAGGAAACAAAGGCCGATTTATACCAAAATATTCAATAGCAACAAAAAAGCAGAATATAAATGATGTGGCTGTCCTATTAAATTAACCAATTAGTAAGTATTTATTAGGCTCCTACTACGTGCCAAATGCTTCACGAAGTGATGGGAAAATATACACAAAAGTGAAACCACCCCTGCACCCTCGAGGAGCTTACAATCTAACAAGGACACACACACACACACACACACACACACTCTCTCTCTCAAAGCAATGGCTGCATTGTGGTAGATGCATATAATGGAATTATTTTTGCATCACAAGAATGAATGAATGAAAAAAGCATTTCTAAACAATGAAGATGAATTCAGAGAAAAATGGGAAGGCCTGTCTGAAATGACTGCACCAAAACAAAAAGAACAGCCAGAGAGCAATCTGTACCCTGATGACAGTGACATAAATGAAGACAGTACTACTCCAAGACACCAGGTTCTGAGAGAATACATTGGCCAACAGCCGCTCCTGGTAACCGATTTTAGAGCGCTCGCCATTCCTTAGCAGAAAGGAATGGTGAACACCAATGGAAGAACATTACCCGAGCTCTGTTTCTATAAGGGGAAGTGCCAGGGGTCTGTGGGGCCTGGGAAGTGATATGTCAAGAACAAAACAGGTTCATTTAAAGAAAGAGTCGGCTGGCTCCGTGCACAGGTGGGAGGGTCACAGTATGATCTAAAACAAACTGCCCCCCAACACATTCCCCATTCATGCCTCTTTTTAAATGGAAGCACCCCTAAATTAAACCACAGCCTTGGAATTTCAGAAAGAGCCTGCAGAGACCACTAGAATGACCCTAGCGTCTTCCGGAAGGGGCAGTCGGGGGCAGCAAATTCACGTCAGGCTCGGACCTGAGGCCTCCTGACATCCAGACTTTGAAAGGCTCTGTCGAGACCTGCCTCAAGATTCCTAAAGAGGTGCACAGGGCTGGCATGTCCCTTTTTTCCTGAGAGAGAAGGAAGGAGACAGAGCTCAGAGTTCCTGGAGCACAGATGGGTGGGAAGCTGACATCAGCCAAGGAGGCATGGAAATGCGTGGGGAGTCACGTCTGGCCCACCTGCCAGAATCAGTCTCGGAGAATGCCAGCCCGTCCAGGGACACCAGCACCAAGCAGGAATGGGCTCCAGGTCGCGTGTCTGCCGATGTCTCTGCAGATCATCACAGGACCCCTGAGTGCAAAGAACCTTCAAGGTCATTCAGTCCAACCACCCGCCCAATGAATGAATCCCTTCTACACCATTCCCAACAAATGGTCATCCTGCTGCAGCTTGAACATCTCTGTAGCAGGGAACTCACTACCTCACTCAATTCTATTTTCAGAAATTATAACAATTATTCATTTAATTGTCAAGCATTTATTAAGTACCAACTATGTGCCAGCCCCTATGCTAGATACTAGGCATACAAAGACAAAAATGAAACAGTCCCTGTCCTCAGGAAGCTTCTATTCTACTGGAAGGAAATAAGATGGATGCCAAAAAGATTGCTTTGTTTATATTTAGAGAAAGAGAGACATACATGTATATATAAAGAAGGAGAATATATGTGTATGTATATATATATATATATATATATTTCTATGTGTATGTATGTGTATATACAACACACACACACACACACACACACACATAATATACAAGAGTAATCTGGGGAGGGTTACCATTAGAAATGAGGTGGATCAAGAGAGTTTCCTGTAGGATGTGACACTTGAACTAAGTTCCAAAATAGGCTACAGCGTCCATGAGGCAGAGGGGAGAAGGCGTGGGGAACTGCCTGGGCAAAGACGTGGAGGCAGGAGATGGAATGTTGTGAAGTCAACAAGCTTATTCATGAAGCACCTACTATGGGCCAAGCACTGTATTAAGTGCTGGGGATACAGATAAAGGCAAAAATAACAGTTCCTAAGACTGCTGGGTGGAGACTGTAATGGGTGGAGACAATACACAAGAACCCATACACAAACAAGATACCCACAGGCTCAGCTGGAGGAAAGAGAATGAGTTCCATTTTGAACATCGTGGGTTTTAGATGCATACAAGACAGGCCGTTTGAGATGTCCAAGGTAGTAGGAGATGGGAGACTAGAGGTCAGCAGAGAGGTGAGGGCTAGAAAAATAAATCTAAGAATCATCTGCAGAGAAATAACTGAATCTATGGGAGGTGATAAGATCACCCAGTCAAATTCCACGTTGTGTATTACGAGGAACAGCAAGCAGGCTGGTTCGGCTGAACCAAGAGGGCAGGAAGGAGAGGAAGGGGCAAGAAGTCTGGAGACAAAGGTGGGAGCCAGACTGGGAAGGGCTCTGAAAGCCAAACAGAGGAGGGGGTGCTTTATATTAGAGGTAAAAGGTAGCTCACGGCCTTTCTTAAATAGCAGAGTGACATGGAAGTGGACAGGAAGATGGGTCACAGACAAGAGGTGCTGGAGGCAGGGAGATCAATGAAGAAGCTACTGCCAGGGGCAGCTAGGTGGTGCAGTGGATAGAGCACTGGCCCTGAAGTCAGGACAACATGAGTTCAAATCTGACCTAAGACACATAACACTTACTAGCTGTGTGACTCTAGGCAAGTCACTTAACCCCAATTGTCTCGCAAAAAAAACAAAAAAAGAAGAAGAAGAAACTACTTCCAGAGTCTCAAGTAAGAGGTAGGAAGGGCTGGAAATTAAGAGGTTAACTGTGTGAGGGGCAAAGAGACATTGTATGGGGAAGTAGAAAGGGCAAGACTTGGCAACGGACTGGGCATAAGAGGTGAGGAGAAAATGAGAGTGAGGAGTAGAAAATGACCCTGAGGCTAAGAACCATAGGTACTGGAAAGATGGTGGTGCTCTCCAACAGAAATAATGAAGTTTGGGGTGAGGGCATTCCCAGGAAAAGAAAATGAGTTCTGTTTGGACACGGAGAATTTGGGATGCCTTCAGATCAGTTAGAGGGGTCCTGTGGTGAGGTCTGAAGATTAGGGCTAGATACCCAGGAGGCATCTGCACAGAGATGATCAATGAAAGCACTGGGAAAAGAGAAACAGACAGAGACAAAGAGAGGGAGAGAGGGAGGGAGAGAAGAGGAAGGACAGAGATAGAGAGAGACAAAGAGGGAGGGTGAAAAGAGGAGAGAGGGACAGAGAGAGAAACAGAGAGCAAGAAAGAGAGAGAGAGTGAAAGGGAGGGAGGAGAGGGAAAGACAGAGAGGGAGAGAAGGGGAGAGGCACACAGACAGATGGAGAAGAAAGATCTTTTCTTAAATTGAGCTGAAATCTGTTTCCCTCCAATTCCTAAGCGGCCAACACTTACTCCACCCTCCAGGCCAAGCAGAATAAAGTAAATAACCACTTCTGCATGATGGGCCTTCAGATAATTAAAGGTTATTACTGGTTATTACTGGCCTTCCCAATCCTGTGCCTCCAGGCTAGGCTAAAGACCCCAAGTTCTTTCAACAATTTTTCAGAGGACACAGGTCCCAGTCCCATCCTTACCCCAAGTCCTCCCATCTGAGAACTCAGGTCCACTAACCAAGAAATGAAGTCTAAGAAGCCTATTTGGGAGAATAGCCAGGGGACTGTATACACAATGCTGGGCCCAAACCAGCTGTGGAGAGAAGCCGGCCACTGGGACAAGGCAAATCTCTGCCTAATGTTCCAACAGCATTTGCATTACAAGATTCTAATGACACACTCAAAGCTGCAGAGGAGAAACAAAGACCGCGTGGGAGCAAAACAAGCTGTCCTCAAGTACTTGAAAAGGGCTGTCTTGTGGAAAAGCAGATCTGGGGGGAAAGGGAGGAGGAAGCTTAGGAGAGGCAGATTCAGGGGGTGTAAGGAAAAGCTCCTTAATGATCAGAGCTGAGTCACAGGACTGGCAAGATGGCAGACGGGCTGCTTTCTGGGAACCTCAACCCCAAAAGAAAGAAGCGATTCACTAGATGTCGAATCATTTGAGTTAGCACTAGAGAAGACAGAACTGCACCCCCACCCACAAGGTCAAAACCTTATGAATTAACCCAGGAGAATTTTCCTACCTAGACATCTAGCTCTGCGCCCTTCTCTGTCCCCCAGCCTCCATACAACAATGGCAAGAAGCCCCCAAGTGCAGCAAACGCTGACTCCCTCCAGAGGAGGAACTGGGCAGGGTAGCCTTGAAGGGACTGGAAGCCCAAATGAGGTCAGTCCCACACTAACCCCCTTAACCCCAGGTTACTCTGGGCTGCGACCCAGGCCAATCACTCCCATTGGAAGGAGGCCAAAGAAGCCTTCTACAGCCTAGCCTCAGAGTCTGTGCACCAATACAGGGGAAGAACCTTGAAAGTAAATGAAACACCACAGATATCGGGGAAAATCTCCAATAAAAACCCAGCCGATAAACATATAAGCAAGGAGGATTACACAAAAACGGAATGGCTTGTCTTAGGAGGTGGCAAGTTCCTCCTCCCAGGGGGTTTTCAAGTAAAGGACTTTGGCAATCTGAAAGTGCTAGAGAAATACGAGTGAGCAGTGGTAGCTAATATTGTTGTAATTGTTGTTAGATGATTTCTTGACATAAGCAGGCTCTAACATATAACCAATGAGGCACTCTGTAGAAGGACAGGGATGGTATGATAGGTAGAGAAGGTGGGCTAGTCAAATAGACGGGGAAGGAGTGATGGAAGACAACCAGAATGCCCCCCAGGTACCTCCTGATGTCAGGAGAAAGGAAGGCCTCCAGAACTTTGGGGGTGGACCCCGCGTGGCTAACTTATAGCAGGGCACGGACAGGCCGCAGTCTGCATCTCTGGAGGGAACTCCAGAATCAAAGAAATCATACGGCTATCTCACAGTATTTCAGGACACTGGGTTATGGCATCAAAACTGTCTACGTGCCTATTTTCCAGCTACAAAAAAGCTGTAATGAGAATTAGAAGGGACCTACCTTAACTATCATTACAACAGATCAATGGATGGATGGAGGGATGGATGGATGGATGGATGGATGGATGGATGGATGGATGGATGAAGAGACAGAAAGATAGACGGAGATACATAGATAGATACACATACAGAGAGAGACAGACAGACAGACCTGTGACAGACTCAAAGGACCAAAGAAAGGACTTTTTCATCTTGGGTGTGTCCTCTCTGGTGGATTTATGAAGACATGACCAAGAATCACACAAGATGAGATGAGTTATAGTGGTCCCCAGAGGAGGGAGCCCAGACCCATCCAAATTTCAAAATAAAAGCAGTATTTCTACTGTTCTTGATTTCTACAGGTGAGTTCTAGTGAGATCTCCCATTAGATTAGATGTTTTTTAAGGGTAAGAATGAGTTCCTGTTTCTTCTGCAACTCTCCCTAACCAAGTCAGGCCAATAGACATTTACTAAGCACTACTATGTGCCAGGCACTGTACTAAGCACTGGAGATACAAAGAAAGTCAAAAGATAATTCACAAGAACTGCCCTCACAGAGCTCACAGTCTAACAGAAGAAACCATATTTAAACAACTACGTACTGACGTGTTATAGACAGGTAAATTCTTGATAATCGTTAAGGGACAGGCACTAACTGGAAATAAAGAGGCAGTGGGGATGGATTCCTGTAACAGGTGGGAGAGCAGGAAATAGAGATGAGGAGGGAGTGAACTCCAGGCAAGGAGGAGAGCTGGAAGAAGTGCATGGAGTCAGTCAATAAACATTTATTAAGCACCACCTATGTACCAGACACTATGCTAAGAACTAGGGATGCTAAGAAAGGCAAAAGACAGTCCCTGATATCAAGAAGCTCTAACAGGGAAACTACATGCAAACAATTTTCGACAAAAATACACGTCAATGTTCAACTTTCACAAGGGTGCATTCCTGAAAAAGGCACGAAAGTAAAAAACGCAAAAGCTGCTACAGTGAACCTATGGGAAATAGGGAGTTAGGTTCCTGTAACTATCAAAAACTGGAATCTTTCACTAGAGATGGCTGAAAATACACTTTGCTGCATACAATTCTTTATAACAAAACATTAATTCTGATAATATGCACTTTTGCTAACACAGTAACCATGAAATAGCCCAAAATGCAATACACAAAATAAAATTGGTAACATGCAAAACATTTTTCTCTGCTAGTAATTCCCTAGAATTCTGTGACCTTGTGTACTAATGTCAATAAAGAAACTGATTTCCGACAACATTCACTTTTCATAACACATGAAATCTATAGTACCATAAATACTGTATGACAAATAAAACACTTAAAACAAAAACATTTTTAACCCGAATCCTACCTTCCCACCATGTCCAACGTTGGTATGAGGGCACTGTCCTGTATGCTACACTGCTGTAAACCACGAGAGACGCTGCCGGGGCTTTAGTGGCTGCCAGAAGATGCTGAGACTGGGGAGGTCTAGACACTGCCTCGAACACCCTGCCCTTCATGGTTATACCAGCTGCTCCGCAAACTTGCATACATCATGCCTCTCATTTTTTTCTGTGTGTAGCTTCAAATGTACTCAGTTGCCAATGCAAAAGTAAAAATAAGGTCACTAATAAAATTACATGAATACTTGAAGTCACAAAAGTGAAACATGCAAATGTTGAGGATTTACTATATATACATTTGTGTGTATGTGTGTGTATATACATATATATATATATATATATATATATATACACACACGTATATACACACACACACACGTGGGTGGTCATGGCCAAGAGCAGCACAGCATGGATGCGCTGCAATCTGCATCACTAGAAGGAACTCCAGAATCGAGGAAATCACACATCTATCTCACCTATACATATCCATAGATCTATCTTTGTATTTTATATGCAGGATAAATTGGAGACAACCAACAGGAATGAACACACTAGCATTAAAAGGAAATAGCAAAGGCTTCTTACAGAAAGTGAAATTTGAAGCCAGGGACCAGGAGAGGGAGTTGGAAAGGGAAAGCACTCTAGGCATGGGGCACAGTCAGAGAAAATGCCCAGCGTCTGGAAATGGCAAATCTTGTTCCATGCCCCTGGATACCAGACTACACAGGGATGAGTGAGGTGTAAGAAGACAGAAAAGGGGAGGGGGCAGGTTATGAAGGACTCTGAATGGCCAACAAAGGGTTTGACATGTGATCCTGGGGGTGACAGGAAGCCACTGAAATGTGAAGGTAAAATAAGGGGATGACATCGTCAGACCTACACTGTGGCAGCTGACTGGCGGACAGGCAACTTCAAATGGTGCAGGGGGAGGTGATGAGGGAGTGAGCGTCTTCTTGTGTGAGGCACATCCGGGAGTGCAGGGTCACTAGATGAGAGCGCACAGGGACGAGGGGGGCAGTGCGGTTCATAAGGTACAAGAAGACTGGGAAGGTAGGAGGGGGGACAGCTTAGCAAGGGCTTAAAGCGCCAAACAGGGGGTCTTCTTTTGCTCCTGGAGGTACTAGGGAGCCACTGGAGTTTACTGAATGGGGAGTGACATGGAAGGACCAAAGCTTGAGCTTTCAGAAGCTCGCTTTGACAGCAGAGTGGATGAAGGGCTGGAGTGGGGAGACCCCCCCAGAAGGCTATTCAGCCTTAGGACTGGGGGCCAAGCACCCTGCTTCGCTTCCTGGGGCCTTCCCCCCAGTGTGGCTAAATGAGGCTGGCCAAGTCAGGCCACTGAGCCACGCTGGCTGCCAAGGCCCCCCTGTTTTCCAACCACATGATGAGAAAGCTCCTTAAAATAGGCCGTTTTGTGGTTCACAGGAGCTTGAGAAGGGAACATGGGAAAAGGTTACTTTCCTCATCAATTAGCTTCCTTTCTTTGATGGCATTCCAGATCTGGAGGAACAATTCGTTCCTGCCAGTGGGTGGAAGCGAAGGAATTGGGGAGTGGACAGGCTCCTGATTCATTGACTCGCCAGCTCAGAAGAAGCTGCACATTCTGGTTGACTAATTAACTATTAATTACTTCTAAAATAACCATAGCAGTGAGCACTCACAGGACTTTAAGGCTGGCAGAGTGCTTTATATATGTCAGCTCATTTCATCATCACAATAACCCAGAGTGGCAGGTACTATTATTATCCCCATTTTATAAGTCAGGAAGCTGAGGCACAGAAAGGATCATACAACTGGGGAGCATCTGAGGAAGGATTTGAACTCAGGTCTTCCTGACTGCAGGACTAGGGCTCTGGGCCCCCAACTGCTCCCAGAACACAGCCGCCCAGTCCACGAGGAATCTAAAAGTCTCTCATTAGAGCTACCAATTGGGCACACTTATTTCAACCCCTGATATTAGGTGGCACAGGGCTGGCAGGAAGAACAGTGCATCTGGAGACTGGAGGCTCACGTCCAGTTCCTACCACGAACATGCCTTCATTCATAAACTGCCGACAAAAATACCTGGCCCGACCGTTACCAGGTGGCTGTGACGCTCCAATTCCATTTATTCCTCCAAAAAGAGATCTAAGCCCTTCGCGCCCAAGGCACCTGCTGTGGCATGGCTACACTAGAGGGCCTCTGAGGTCGTCTGATTTCACCAGGTGCCGGGGACACCCCTGTATCCATACACATACAGCAAGCCCTCCGTCCTCAAGGGACTCAACATCTAAAAGGGGAAGATATGAACACAGGTAACCAAGAGACAAGGGAGAATGAAGTTCAGTGCAAAGGAATGGGGGCCAAGCAGCATTCATTGAGCACCTACTATATACCAGCACTGTGCTAAGCCCTGAATGGTCTAATCCAGGGGTGGGGAACCTGTGGCTTTCTAGGTGCTTGAGCGCAGTCTTTGACCGAGTCTGAGTTTTACAGAACAAATCCTTTTAAAGAGCCACGCTTGAAGACCTAGATGGACACATGCGGCCTCGAGGCCACAGGTTCCCCATCCCTGGAAGGACTGTGAGAAGTCTGAAGGGAGAGGGATCACTTCTCTGTAAGGGTAGGGAGAGAGAAGGAAGAGAAAGGGAAGGCTTCAACAGATGAAGACTAGGAGTGTGTGGAGAGTCCATTGTAAACACAGGGACAGGACAGAGGAGCCTCAGGAGGGGGAGAAACAGCGTGAGAAAGTCATGTAAGGCAATAACAGTAAGGGAAGGAGAGCTGGGCTAAAACATGCCATCACTAACAGATGTTACAGACTGCTATGAGGCCTACACAGTACTTTAGATCTGCGATCACCTACAATCCTCACTGTAACTCTAGGTGGGAAGGATACTTTTCCTTGTAATGGTCCTGGATCTGACCCTATCTGTGGGCAAGCGCAATGACGCTGGACTAGAAGACCTCAAAGGTCCCTCCTGGCCATTCTATTTAGCGACTTTTCCTGAGAGCCTGCGAGCTGACAGGGAGAATCGTGGACAGGTCAGTCTTCCTGGTCTTCTGCTCACACCCCCCCAGGTCAAGGTGTTCTTGCGGGAGGGACCGAGCAGAGACCCCGGTGGTCAGCGGCCCCAAGGCCATTTGAGCAAAACAGCTTCTGGTGTCTCCTCTAGTGTTCCCTTGCCAAGTGCTGGCTCTTATGATAACTTTTATCAGGAGGAGGCCACCAGGGATTAAGAGGGAGGTGGCCAGACAGAATGAGGACTGACCAGTTCCAACATTGTTCATCACCAGTTCATACCTCATGTCCTTCCAAACGAAGGGATGAGCAGGGTGGGAGGAGAGGTGAGAGGAGAGGATGGAGAAACAAAAGGAGAAAGGCCAGTTTAATTAGACAGCACCTGATCTATAACTAATCATTGCTAGTGTTCACATAACCCCATGAGGTTTCCAAAGTGCTTTACAAATATTACCTCATTTGATCCTCACAACAACCTCGGGAGGTAGGGGCTGTTATCATCCCCATTCTACAGATGAGGAAACGGAGGAAGTCACAAGGGAAGTGACTTGCCCAGGTTGCACAGCTTGGAAGGACTGAAATCTGGTCCTCCAGGCCCAATGCTCTACCCACTACAATACCTACCTGCCTGGAAGATCTAGGATAGGGGTCGTTAGTCTCTAAACCGACTTGTGACAGTGTGGAAAGGGCCACGGACTTGACCCTTGTTGAAACCCTGCTCGGTTACCTTGGGCAAGACCCTTGACTCTCTCAGTCTCTATTTCCTTCTCTATAAAATGCAGGACTTTGGGCTGGACACTTCCAAGGTCCCTTCTGGCTCTAAGCCTGATGGTCCTGTGAACCCCAACTCAACAGAAAGTTCACAGAACCCAGCCTGGCTTTCCTCTGGCCAATCATATGCCGGGGAGGGGGGTGGTGAGGTGTTCCACTCATGACACTTTCCCCTCACACACATGAGTAAGTTTCTACCCCCCTACACCTTCCTCTCCCCACATCTGAATATTCCCAGGGCCACCTTTACACGTCTGAATGTGACTGGGCAGACTCTTCCTTCCCTCAGAAAGAGAAGGAAACAAATGACCAAAGGTTTACTCTTCAGCTCCTCCACAGCAGTCCTTTTGTAGAGGCCAGCATGCCTGGCTCTTCTCCTTTCCTCATCTGGTGCCTCTGGCTGCCGAACCTTCCAGGGTCATCCTTCACTGCGTGCATACTGTAGCCCTGACTGAGCCCGAGGTTGGCTCCCCTGGCTTCCCTGGGGGAGTTGTTGTACATTTGCTGGGCCCTTGGCCTGGGGGTGTGAGCAGAAGACCAGGAAGACTGACCTGTCCACGATTCTCCCTGTCAGCTCGCAGGCTCTCAGGAAAAGTCACTAAATAGAACGGCCAGGACGGACCTTTGAGGTCGTCTAGTCCAGGCTCCTTGTTTTATAGTTGAGGAAGCTAAGCCTTGAGAGGATTCAGGCACAACCCAGGCAGCCATGCAGGAAGAAGCCCGAGAATGCACGAGAGCCTCAATGAAGTCAAGAACAACCAAGCAGACCCATGCTGGGAACCAGCCCCTCCCCCAGGGCCCAGCAGCATAGGAAGAGGCCGCTGGAGCCACCTCGGGGGACCCTCGGGGGACTGCGCTCTCTCAAGGCCGGCCTCTGACTCCGGCCGTCCGAAAGCTCGGCTGCAAACTCGGAACACGCTGCCGTCTCTAGCCCACACTGATCTGTGGCTGCCGTCCGTGGGCTCACAATGGGAAACAGCACTTCAATGTCGCATTTACAAAACCTAGGCATGGAGCTGTGTGGCTTCACGGCCTGCTTTAGGCCAGTTTCTCTCCACCAAGGAATTACTCTGGAGGTCATTTCTGTGACGATGTTTACAACAACCTCCCCCCCCCTGACTTGGGAGCCTTGGATTAAAAGCCTGAAGCAAAGGGCCCTTGCGGCTGCCGGCTTCCCTGAGACCAACCCAGACCAAGTGTCTGTTTCCACCTGTCCTGGTCCACGCTGCAGGGCTGAAGCCCATCTGTGTCTCAGAACCCAACAGAGGCCAGGCCAGGCCACCAGTCTCCATGCCTCGCACCCCCCCGCCCATGTCAGCTGCTTCTTCCTAGGATGGATTCCCAGCCTGCACATTCTTGGAGGGCCATGAGCTGAGCTCAACTACAATGTAGGTTACTGTGCATGACACTGTGAAAGAGCCCTTGGCTTCCACGCTCCTGTTGGAGTCTGGAGTTCTCCATCAGGATCCCGGCTCAGTCCTTTACTACCTATATAACCTGAGGCTCTGCCTGAATCCTCTCAAGGCTTAGCTTCCTCAACTATGAAACAAGGAGCCTGAACTAGACGACCTCAAAGGTCCCTCCTGGCCATTCTATTTAGTGACTTTTCCTGAGAGCCTGTGAGCTGGCAGGGAGAATCGTGGAAAGGTCAGTCTTCCTTGTCTTCTGCTCACACCCCCCAGGTCAAGGGCCCAGCAAATGTACAACAATTCCCCCAGGGAAGCCAACTTCGGGCTCAGTCAGGGCTACGGTATGCACACAGTGAAGGACAACACTGGAAGGTTCAGCAGCCAGAGGCACCAGATGAGGAAAGGAGAAGAGCCTCTCCACATCTGCTCAGAGTGGAGAGAAGGCATTCACTGTGCCTGGAAACAGACTCAGTCCCTACTCTGGAGTAATGCGAGGTGAGGCAGCAAGGTTGGGCAATGAGCAGAGCCCAGGAAGGCTTGAGTTCAAATCCTGCCTAAGACCCTTAGCAAATGCCTTAACCTGCTTCAGCTTCAGTTTCTCCAACTATAAAATGGGGATAAAAACAGCAACTACCTCATAGAGTTGCTGTGAGGCTCAAATGAGGTACTGCCTGTAAAGTGCTTTATGAAACTTAAAGTACTACAGAAGTATTAGCTAAGACCATGGCAGTCCTTCATGCTACTGCCTCATCACTAGAACCTGTCCCAAGATGGGATCAGGGATGAGTGGGGTAGCAAGCCCTTCACACACCTTCTCCTCCTCATCCTTTATGGGGTGGGGGTGGCGCTTTACTTTAGATCGATCCAAAATAAGAGATCTTCCTTCCATCCTTCTACCCATCATCTATCCTTCCATCCACCTATCCTTCCATTCATCCATTCCTCCATCCATCCATCCATCCTTCTATCCTTCCATTCCTCCATCCATCCATCCATCCATCCATCCATCCATCCATCCATCCATCATCCATCCATCCACCCATTGGGAGGAGCTCTTTAGTTTCCCTCTATCCTGAGGAACATCTCTTCCCTTCAGTCTGGTACTGCTACATCAGTCAAAACGGAAACACTTAAAACAGACAATCATACAATCTGAGAGCTGGAAGGAACCTTAGACGCCATCCAGTCAAAGATCTTGGAATCATGAACTGATTATGCAGCACCCCAAGGGTCATCTGACCTCTGCTTGAAGACCTCCAGTGAGGGGGCAACTGACTAGTGGCATTCAGACAGCAGAGAGAGCACTGCCCTCAGGAGTCAGGCCTGAGTTCAAATCCTATCTCGTACACTTAGCAGCTCTGTCACCTTGGGCAAATCACTTACTTCAAGTTGTGGACCCTCCTCATTTGCAAGCACTTCTCCTTGCCCTTTAGTGAAATTAGCTTCCCTGACCCTTCTGCCAAGCACTCCCAGTTCTGCCTTCTGGGGCCAAGCCTCTTTCTCAAACACCAGGAGTCAATAGCCATGCTGCACGTCAGTCTTCTTTCCTCTTTCCAGGCTAAACATCTTCCTTCCACTGATCCTTCCCAGTCCACTCCCCACACAGGGCAACTCTACCTCCTTTCTAAGCACAGTGCCCAGAAGGGGCCACCTGACTCCAGATTTCTGCCATCAGCAGATCACAGAAGTGCTTGTGACTCCCACAGGGCACTACTGGCTATGCCAGCTACTGGTCCATTTCAACCTCAAGATTTTTTTCACCCAAACTGCCTTGCAGCCTAGTCTAACCTCTGGTACTTCTACAGACCTTATTCTGAACCCAAATTCAAGACCAGACCTCTGACCCTATGACGTTTCCTCTTGGAGTCATCCTGTAATTTCAGCCCTTGGAGGACCCTTCATGTAGAAGCGGCTCCTTGCACCCTTGTGTCAGGATGGCATCTCATCTGAACAGAGAGAAGTAAAGTTGGCAGAGGAAGCAGCGGTTCACAAGAGGAGACAAAGAAGAACGTGGAAAGAAACCACATAAACCCTCCGCCTTCAAATTCAGACTTGGTGGGCAGGACACAAGCTCCCTTCCCCGTTAAAGGTCTTTCAGTCTGCCTGATGGGAAAGGCAAGGTAGGCCCTGTTTGGACAATGGGGAAGATTCCTGATTGGACAATCCAATAATTCTGGAGTATCCATTCAGCAACACCACTTATCTTAGCAAGGGTAAGTCTTAAAGAGTTCCAAAAAAGATGGCAGAGGGAAAGGTCACAACTAAGCCCAGTGCAGTGACAATGGTACCAAATAAAATAAAACCACAACCAAAAAAAGTAAGAAAAAATCCTAATAGGAAAAACCTTGCAGGAAAACTAACAAAATGAGTCATCAAAAACACACCATAACAAAATTAGAAGAAAACAAGTACAAATACTTTTCAAAACTACAGCTGGAGAAGAATTCTTAATCAAATGAGATAGAGCTCATAAAAGAAAAGAGGCAACTGAGGCTACACAAAAAGATTCTACATGAATACAATAAAGGCAGAATGATGAGACATCATAACAAAATTTACAGGATGTGGCAAAAGCAGTGCTTAAGAGGAAAATTTATATCCTTGAACACATATTAATCAAATAGAAAAAGAGAGGACAACTGAAGGAGGCATACAATTTTATAAAACTAAAACCCCCAAGAAAGGAAAAATCCAAAAAAGCACAAACATGAAAGATGAAATAAACAAAACTGAATTTTATAAAACAAAAAGCTTTTTGAAAACAATACAAACAAAACTTAACCTGATTAACTAACTTGATTTTTTTAAATAGAAGACTCAAACAAAATAAAAAGGCCAAAGAGGGAATTCACTATAAATAAAAAGGAAACAAAGAAATTTCTCATAAACTATGATACCATTCAATAATATTGAAAACTTAAAACAAATTTTTACAAAACTGGAATATCCCAATGTCCCACACCAGAAAACAAGTGAAACAAGCCATAAAGGAACTCTCATGGAAAAAATCTCTAGGAGTGACCAGATTTGCAAGAGAAGCAATCATGAAAGGACAATGAATCCCTAACCATGTTAACATAAACTACTTCTAAAATACAGAAAGAAGGAACTCTACTAAACTCTAGGAGAGAACTCTGGAAAATTTTGATTCCTACACCAGAGACAGAATAATCAGAGAAAGTTCTAGCTCAGTATCACCAATGGAAATGGAGGTGAAAAGATGAACAAAAACAACATGATATCAACAACACTTGCAGAAAACACTATTAATAAGACAGTTCTCATTTGTTTTAACTTCAAGAACAGGAATGAAAGAACATTTGCTTTATTTGATTTTAAAAAAGCATTTCACTAAAGCCAAGAGTTTACATGATTTGTAAAGGAGAAACACTGGAAGCTCACCCAGTAAGATCAAGAATGAAATGAGAATGCCCTTTGTCCCCATCACTATTTGACACTGTACTAGAAATACATTAAGATGAGAAAATGAAATTAAAGAAATGAGCACTAGGAAAGGTGGCTAAAGTACCTCTCTCTAAAGAAAATATGATGGTTTACCTAGAAAACCCTAGAGAATCAGCTAACAATCAAATCAAGAAAATTATATCAGCAAAAGAATAGGATACAAAACATATCTATATGATCCTAACAATACCAGGAAGAAGAGGGGAAAAGTCGAAAAAATGTTAAAAAAAATTAAATATCAGTTTGGAAACAAACTATGTTCAGTGATTAGCAAACAGGTGGACAAACTGGGTGTGTAAAATGAAATGGAATGCTTATTGCACCATAAAGAGTGACAAATAGGATAAATTTAAAGCAAAGGGAAGGCCTATAAGAAATGATGCCAAGCAAACCAAGCAGAACCAAAAGAAAAAGTCACACACACACACACACACACACACCCTCTGTTTCATTACTATAATTTATTTTTATATTGCCTTCATTTCTGAATATTTCCTTCTCCCTCTAATATCCAGCAAGTCATCTCTTATAACAAAGATTATTTAAAAGATGAGGAAAAAAAAGGCAGTTCACCAAAACCAGTGAACACACCAATATGTCTGACAGTATGTATTGTATTTCATACTCATAATGTCTCACCTCTTCTTTTTCTCAACTCTTAAGTGGGGTTACGCTTGATTATTATACTGCCCAACATTCAGTTTCTTTATTTATCTTCTTTCCATTGTTAAGTCCTTGCATTTACTGTTCTGGTTCTGTAAGGATAACTCTGCAACAGTTCCTATAAATCTTCCCATGCTTCTTTGAAGGTTCCACATTAGCTTTTCTAGTCCCCATAATATTTCATTCCATTCACATACCATGACCTGTTAGGCCATTCCCCAAGGGATGGGCATCCAGTTTGTTTACAATTCTTTGAAACCACAAAAAGGGTTGTTATGAATTTGACTATTTCTATCTTCTCTAATCTTGTCAATTTGCTAGGAGATGAAACTCTAGCTTTGGGTTCATTTGCATTTCTCTTATTCCTTGGGATCTGGAGAATCCTTTCATATGGTAATTACCTGTTGGAAATTCTTTTGAGAACTATTTGCTCCTATCTACTGACCTATCTAATGGTTCTTGGTCTCGTGTCAGTGCCAATTTTCTAATTATCAGGCTCTCCTAAGAGATATTTGGTGTAAAGATTTTATCACAAGAGGCACCTTCCCAACTCATCCTAGCTGCACTGATTTTCTCTGTACAAAAGCTTTGATTTTTTGAAATCATTTCTAACCCTTGTTATAATTGTGAAAGCAACCTCATCTCACTGGCGTCTGATTTTTTTTAAATAGTGTGACCCTTTATATTCAGGTCATGCATTCATGTTGACCTTTTCTCAATCCTCTTCCTTCTTGACCTTTCTAAAGTCTTTGGCACTGTTGATCTTCTAAATACCCCTGAATACTTTATCCTCTCCTCTCTAGGTTCTTGCGACACTGCTTTCCCTTGGTTCACTGCTAATCTGGCTGATGGCTCCTTCTCACTCTTTTTTGCTAGTTCTTCATTCTCATCACACCCTTGAGCATTCCTCAAGGTATCCCCTTAGCATGCCCTAAGTACTCCCTGAGGTATCCCTCAGAGCTCTGTCCTGAGCCCTCTTCTCTTCTCCCTCTATACTGTCTTGCCTGGTGACCTCATCATTTGCCATGTATTCAATTATCATCACTGTGCAGATGCCCAGATCCACACGTCCAGCCCCAACCTCTTCCCTGACCTCCAATTTTGCATCTCCAACTGCCTATTAGACATTTTAAACTATATGTCCAGTGGACATCCTAAACTCAACATGTCTCAACAGAACTCATTATCTTTCCCCCTAAACCAGCCCTAACTCCTATCTTCCCTGCTACTGTTGACGGCACCACCATCCTCCCAGTCCTACAGGCTCACATCCTGGGAGTCACCCTGGTCTCCTCACTATCTCTCACCCCCTAAGTTCAAGCTGCTGCCAAGGCCTGTAGATATCACCTCTGCAGCATCTCTTGTTGGTTTCATCTCTGCAGCACCTCTTGTTGATTTCACCTCTGCAGCATCTCTTGTTGATTTCACCTCTGCAACACCTCTTGGTGATTTCACCTCTGCAGCACCTCTTGTTGATTTCACCTCTGCAGCACCTCTTGT